>NC_090941.1:815424536-815727566 GCF_040938575.1 Ambystoma mexicanum | reverse complement strand
GGATAGGGTGTTCTCTGACATGTTATTTCTCAATGTTATCGTCTACTTGGATGACATATTGATCTTCTCCAAGGACTCCTTGAAACATGAAAAACATGTAAAAGCAGTACTTCAACGTCTCCGTGAAAATCAACTCTTAGCCAAACCAGGAAAATGTTTGTTCCATGTTACATCAGTTCACTATCTGGGAATTGTCCTTAGTTCAGAAGGAATTAGTATGGACCCTTCAAAGGTGAAGGCCATACTGGTTTGGCCCGGCCCAACATCTGTTAAGCAAATACAATCCTTCCTGGGGCTTGCCAACTTCTACCGGAAATTCACTCCCACCTTTTCCCGAGATTGTTCAACCCATTGTTAATCTCCTGAAGAAAGATGTTCCATTTAACTCGTCTATACCTCAAGACAAGGCATTCCAGCGCTTGAAAGAAGAATTCACTCAGGCCCCCATCCTGGCCCAACCTGACATAAATCGTCCTTTTCTAGTGGAAACTGATGCCTCCAATTATGCCATAGGAGCAGTTTTAAAACAAGAACCTGATGATAAGTTGGAACATCCCATTGCTTATCTCTCACGGACCCTGACCACCAGCGAGACTCACTACTCAGTTCTGGAGAAGGAGTTATTGGCTATTCGTCATGCCTTCACTGAATGGAGACATCTACTCCTGGGTGCTAAATATCCAGTTCAATTCCGTATTGATCATCGAAATCTTCAGGTCCTACAATCCATGGAGTGCAGGAACAGTAGACAAGCTCGATGAGCCTACTTCTTTGCTCAATATCAATTTCAAATTTCACATGTTCCTGGATTGCAAAACTTGATTGCCGATGCCCTTTCTCGGCGTCCCGACTACGTTCCCTTGGAGGATAAGATTTATCCTAAAATGTTTCCACCCACAATCTTTGTAGCTCAAGCGATCAATCTCCTGAAAGAAATCAGAGTACAGACTCAATTATCTGAACTCTGGAAGGACATATCGAAGAAAAATCCCTGGCGTATAACAATCAAGGAAGGATATTTATTCAAGAACAATTCAGTGGTCATTCTGACAAAAGAACTTCAACAGAAGGTAATGAATCTATGCCATGATACTCTTCACTCTGGCTGTCGAGGAGTAACCAACACCTTCCGTCTTATACAAAGACAGTTGTGGTGGCCAGGGATGAAGTCCAGTGTAGTTCAATACATCAAGACCTGTGCTATTTGTAGTCAGAACAAATACGATAATCAGAGGCCGGCGGGTCTGCTTCTACAACCTACGTTGCCAACCAGACCCTGGGAAGTTATTGCCACTGACTTCATTGTTGAATTACCACCTTCCCGAGGATATACAACCATCATGGTAACCATTGACTTGTTCACTCATCTAGCTCATTTTACACCATTGTATAAACTACTATCTTCCTCAGAACTTGCTGGAATTTTCCTGGAACATATTTTTCGTCTTCATGGCCTTCCTTCCAAGATTATTTCGGATCGGGGACCTCAATATATTTCACAATTCTGGAAACATCTCTGTCCTGTTCTAGGAATCCAACGTGCCCTTTCTTCAGGCTATCATCCACAAACCAATGGGGCAACGGAACGAGTAAATCAAACCCTGGAACAATATCTTTGTTGTTTTGCCACCAAGGTTCAAGACGATTGGTCTCTCCTTATACCTTTAGCCGAATTCTCCTACAATAACTCAGATCATTCAGCTCTCAAGATCAGCCCTTTCTATTGCAGTCAAGGTTATCACCCGTCTGTTTTACCATCAGTTCTTCCTGAATCTACTCCGGTACCTATCCTTGACTCTTGGATTCAGACGCTGATCGATTTACAAAGAGAGGCCAAGGATCAGTTAGAACAGGCCCAGACTCGAACCAAAAGATATGCGGACTCTAAGAGAAGAGAATCCTATTCAGTTGGCGATCAAGTCTGGCTAGCCTCGAAAATGTTACCTCGACATCTACGAACAAACAAATTAGCTCCTCGCTATTATGGTCCATTTTCTATAAAGGAGATCATCAATCCTGTCTCCTTCCGACTTAAGCTCCCGGATTCCTGGAAGAAGATACATCCAGTCTTCCATACTTCTCTGTTGAAACCCTACGTTAGTTCTACTCGAAAACCCTTCAAACCCACACCTGTTGTTGTGGACGACCAGTTGGAATATGAGGTGTCCAGGATATGTGATTCTAGGTATAGGAGGGGTCGACTACAATATCTGGTCGAGTGGAAAGGCTACCCCCCTAGCGAGAGAACATGGGAACCAGTTTCTAATTTAAAGACCCCTCTTTTGCTCAGAAGATTCCATCTTATTCACCCAGGCAAGCCTGGAAGAACCAGTCTTTGGAGGGGGCATGCTGTCATGACCCGGCGAAATTGACCCTTTTGGACCTCATGGTCATTGTCACAAAGGCCTTGTACTCCTTGTTCCTCCCAACATGGCCGTACCAAGCTCCATGCTACGCACTAGCTTTCACGTCGTGGCACGTACTATAAATTGGTCACGCCCCTGCAGGTCTGCGTGTCTCAACGCTATCTTCGGTAGTGACCCGACGTGTGTTTACTCTCTACATTGGTTTCCTTTGATCCTCTTACTTCCTTCCTTGCCTTTTATCCTGTTCCTGGATTTCCCCCCCTTCTTACTCGTTCATCGCTATCCTGGATACCCTGGAACCACGAACTTCCCGGAACTCTGAACGCGTCCTGCAACCTGACGAGGCTCGGGCGAGCCTATTCAAGACCCGAACCATCCACAGGAAGAGTCCTGCGGCCGAACAAGGGAGATCCCGATCACAGGTGAGACGGGGGAGATTTGCAACATTTGTTTAAATGTTTTATTAGGCAACCAGCCGCTCAAAGGGTTATACCCCGCAGTCACGGCATGGTGTAATTGCGTAGCAAGGAAATTTGTCCAGAGACATAAACAACGATGAGTGAGAGAAGCGCAGATAAATACGTTCCTTAACACTTCCACATTCTCTTGTTGTATTTAAGCAAGACTTACCAGGATAAGAGGTGGGTCATCTCCCCTCTCCCCCTCCACCAGACACCAGACACACTGCTAGCACACCGCGCAGCGCTCCGCGCATGCTCTGTGATTTTGAAGACAGTGTCACTGGTTTCAATGAAAATAGAAATAGGACTGATGGAAGCTGATGGATATTCCTTTCCAATGCTGTATACAGGCAGTAGATACACATTATGAGAGCAGTGAAATTCAGAGTCTTGATGCCCCACCTCCACCAGACACACTGCTAGCACACCTCGACTTTTTCTAATATGTCTGCAAAATCGGTGGCGCATTTTGCTTCCTCATCCGCTGCCTTGTTGCCCATTGAAACGGGGTCCTCCCTCCTCGTGTGGGCTTGGCACTTCTCTACTGCCATGCGCAGTGGGTACTGGAGTGCCTCTATCAGTCTGCCCAATAGTAGTGTGTGCTGCACTGGTGACCCATCAGTACATCTGAAGCCCCTCCTCAGCCAATGTGACAGGCCAGAATACACTGTGGATGTTACATAGGCTGAATCTGAATATACTGTTACTTCCTTGCCTTTGATGTGCTCTGGTGCCAATATTAATGCTGCTAATTCTGCTGCTTATGCTGAAAAATGTGACAGTAGACATGTTCTTGTCCCCAGCTTGCTTATCCCATCTTCTTTTCTCACTACTGCTGTCCCAGTATGTCTTTCCCCAGTCGTTTGGTCAATCATTGATGACCTGTCATTATAAAGCATGTTTCCCCCCTCAAGTGTGTTCTCCTGTACCTTTGGGGTGTAGCTGAATTGTTCTATGTTGGCTGTGCAGTTGTGCACATAGTCACCCTCCTCTATGGTTTTGGCGATGAAAGCCGCCGGGTTGACAAGTCGGCCTCTCACTATCTTAACAGCTGGGTTTGCCAGTAACACATCATACCCTGAAGCTCTATGTGTTGTCAATGTACTTTTGGGTCTTTCCAGTAGTATATAGAGAACATGCTCCACATAAAGAATGGTGCTGCATCCCATGGTTATACTCGCTGATTTGTCTACTGCGAATGTGGCAGCTGCCAGTGCCTGTTCGCATGTGGAGTGTCCTCATATTACTGGGTTTATTTTCCCACTTTAATATGCTAGAGGTTTGTACCCCATGCCTGTCTTTTATCTCAGTACTTCAGTCATAGCTACTCCATTGATTTGCAAGGATGAGAAGAATTCTCTTTGATAGTCGGGGATCCCTAACACCGGAGCCGTTCATGTCGCTTCCTTCAGCTTGTCAAATGCCTCTGTTATTTCCTTTGTCCATTGTAATGTATCCTCCCCTCTTTATGCTTCCTTCAGTTCACTCAATAAGAGCCTAGTGTAAGTGCTGTAGTCAAATACCCCCGCTCTGCAGCAATTACATAGTCCTAGAAATTGCTGTATTTGTCTACGGTTGTGCACTTTGCTGTCTTGCGTATCGTCTCTGCTCTTTCAGATGTCACCTTTTGCCCATCTTGTGATATCAGTTGTCCAATGTAGAATACCTCTTTCTGGCAATATTGTAGTTGAGCCTGGTCTACCTCGTATGCCTTTTCTGCTAGTACAGTCAACATATGCACAGAGTCATCTCTACACTGTGTCTCGGTCTTGCTGCAAATCAATATGACATCTACATACTGTATAACAACACTCTTTAACTTAACATTTCCTAAGTCCATTTGGAGGACCCAGTTGATTATGGACGGTGATTTGCAGTACCCTTGAGGAAGTCTTGTATGTTTCCACTTATTTCTATATAGAACCAAAGTTAAGTCTTGTGACTCTGGGTGTAGTAGTATAGAGAACGCATTCTTCAAATCTATGACCGTGAAGTAGGTAACTTCCGTGGGGATGCTACACAAGATTGTTACTGGATTTGGAACTAAAGGAAATTCTGCTTCTACAATATGGTTCAGAGGGCACGAGTCATGTATACAACGCCATGACCCTCCCGTTTCTTTTTTGACAGGGTACACTGCCAAGTTGAACAGTGATTCTAATGGTATTAGGATGCCTGTCTTACCAGTGCTTTCTTCACTAGTCTCATAAATACCCTTTTCTGTCTCCCTTGACAGGGGATATTACCTAGCTCATTGTAAAATGGGTCCTGGCTTTAGTTTTATTTATACTGCTCCTATCCCTTACAGGAGCCCCACATCATAGGGATTTGTGGTCCATAGGATGCGGAGGACCTTTGCCAACTCTTCCTCGAGAAATGTTGACGGTGCTTATACCATCATCGCCATTCTCTGTGGTACTTCCCTGTAGTGTATTTTCACCCAGTATGCAATATTAATTTCAAACACTACCTAGTGATCTGATCTACTGTCTTTGAACAGTTTGTCATCTGTAACGGTAGTCAATCTGTACCCTTCAGCCACAGCGATCAATGATCGACATGCTCGCCCTGTATCACCTTCCCCATGTTCTGCTATCAAGTCATCTCCCGCTATTACTGCCTCTCATTCTAGTGGTACCATCATCCCTTCCTTCTCCTCTAATGGTAGCTGTGGCCTGAACATGTACTCATTTGGGAAGCATCACATTTTTCCCAGAATCCTTGGGAGCCATGCCAAAATTATTTCAGTCTCATATCGAAAAAGTTCCTCATATGATGTCACCCCACCCTGTACCTTGCATCCACAATAAACTTTAATAATCTCCCTCATGTTTAGAAGGTGTATCCCAGGTGTGGAACACACTATCCCCTTGTCAGTGAATGAGATGGTCATGTTAAGTTTACTCATGATGTCCCTCCCCATTATGTTTCCTGGTATCTGTCAGGAATACAGTAAGGATAGAGTTAGGTCATGCTCCCCTTTAGAAAGTCCGATATCGTCTGTAAATGGAACCAATTCCATCACCACAGAAAATTCCTAAGCAGTCATGGCATCACCTGACATTCTATACTTCCCCTCCTGGATGCAGGATCTAGTCGCCCCTGTGTCTACAAGAAAGGAGAAAGGTTTGTCACCTACCATCACCCCTATGCGTGGTTCCTCCAACCGGGTTGGGTGTAATCGATAAGATGGAACACATCAAGTTTTTTCTGTAGGCTGTCCTATTGAGGGTATAATGACACTCCATTTCCTGCGAATGGATTTCCCACCACCATGGTAACCACCCCTAGTTTCCTAATTGGAGTCATTGCCATGGAGTCTGTGCATTCCAGAGTCCTGTCATTTTGCTGTGCTGTGTATGATGGCTGTGTGTTATTCTGTGTCTGTGGTGCCTGGGATGTCTGCGGGTAATGCTGCACTGGTGCCTGCATTTGTGGTGTCTGTGTCATGGGCTGGTGTTTCTGCGGGTATATGTTTGGTGCCTGTCCTTGTTGTTGTGCCTGGTCCTGGGCAAAATACTCATTCTGTTCCCCTGGATATGTTGGCTGGTATTGCATTCACCATTCTGTGGCATCCCCCGCTGCTTCGACATACCCTTGAGATATGTCCTATCTGTCCACACACCCAGCACTGGGGTGGTTCTCTTATTTGCCTCTGACACCCTCTAGATAACCCTCCTGGGTACTGCTGCATTTGATGCCAATACCCACATCCCCTTGCTGGCCCTCCTCTTCCTCTGAACCCATGCTGCGCATCCCCCCACCCCATGTACCCTCCTCCCGTGGGCAGCGGTGCTTACTGTGTCTGTGGTACTCTTTGTCCTCCCATGCTTGTTAATACTGTCCTTCCATGTTGTATTTAGACAGCTTCATCTGCACTCACTTTGCCTCTTCCTGCTTCCTTTCCTCACACTTTCCTGCATTAACCTGCAGTAATGTACTGTTATGAGCTGTATTTCTGACCACAGTTTTGACTCCATCCCCACCAACTTCTTAAATTGCCTTTGCACCTGCTCTTGACATAGTATATTATAGAATAATGCCATTGTTTTGTCCCACGGTTCTCGCGTTTCAAGTCTCCATAACTCTTGAATAGCCTGAATATATTGTAGGGGGTCTTTGTCATCACCATTCTACGTGCCATAATCGCACTATTATCTGATGTGTGTGGGTACTGCACCCATAGATCTTGCCATATGTCTGCTCGGCAACTATACCATTGTGCGCTGTGTTCTGAGTTGTTGCTCCTGGGTATCCAGCCCTTTCCCACACGTCATCGGCAGCCTCTCTGAGGTTTGCCGCTAGTAAACCTTTTATATCCACCACTGCTAACCTGTGCCATGCTGTCATCCTCTCTATTTCGTATATCCATTTCCCTGCACCCATGGTCAATGAGGGTAGCCTACACCTCAAGTGTTCCTTGTCGATAGGTTCCCATGGTATGTATTGATGTCACCCCCTCCCTTCTCCAGTAAGGGGAACTGTGTCAACCCAATCTCCCCTTTCAATCTCCCCATAGACCCAGCGTCCCCATCCAATTTCACAGTGTCGTTGGTGGCAGTCAATGCCCTTGCCCCTTCTCCCCTTCATTGTGCTGGAAGGCTCCTAAGCCTTGTGTATACATAGTTACATTGTCAAGCTGCGCGATGTAACCCTGGACCTACGTGGTCTCTCAGCCTTGTCACTCTGCAATCCCCCCGTGTCTCTTTCTGCTCCCCACGTCAAACTTCGATCGCTGTGCTTCCATGTCGATCGATGAACAGGTCACCCTACTCCCTCGTCCTCACGCCTTACTAAGTCATCATTAGACTCAAGGACTCCCAAGTCACTGTCAATATTGTCATGCATGCTCGGTCTCCTGAGTGCCATTTCTCCCTGTTGTTCCCCTTCTGTGTCTATTAGGTTCTCACAGTCACCCCTCATGGAGGACCCAGTATTTTGTTTGTCTGCCTTATCACTTTTTCCAGCACGATCTCACCCTACCTGCTCGCCTCTTCCTTCATCATCATTAAAACGTGCTAATACCAACCTTACTCTTATGTCTCTCACTGCCCGTTTGTCGTCCTCTTTGCGTTTGTGCTCTACTACGAGCCACTCCATTTCTAACTTTCTCTTCTCCCTCTTTATCAAAACCTGATTTTCCTTTTCTTCTTCCTCCCTTTTCTTTGCTATCTCCTCGAGCTCTCTCTTTCTCCTCATCTCTCACTGCTCCCGCTTCTTGTCTTCTGCCTTTTGCTTTTCTCTTCGCACTCTCTCGCATTCCTCCATTTTCTGTTTTTCTTGTCCCTCCATCTCTTCCATTATCTCTGCCCACTCTTGTGCTTCACTATTCTCTTTGCAACCAGCTACTTCCTTACTCGCCCCTCCTGTTTCTCCCACTGTCTTCCCATCTAATTTCGGAAGTGTTTGTCCACCTACCCACTTGTTCGATACTATATTCTCTAGCCCCTTCCTTCTTTCCTCTGTTCCCAGATCATTTCCCCTTGTATTTGTTGGTGTTGTATTTCCCAGGTCACATCCCGTTGTATTTGCTGCAAACCTCTTTTCCACCTCAACCTCACGGCACTCGTTGCTCCCCTTCCTGCTGGTGTAACCCCTTTCTGCCCCTCCACCTTGATGTATGGTGGAGGTGCAAGTAATGGACTTCTGTAACCCTCTGCTATTCTTAATTCCTGTATAGGGTATAGTCCCTGGGCTCCTGCTGCAGCCCCTTCGATCCCATATTCAGGAGGAGGTGGGGAAGCGGGGGCCTAGGGCTTTATGCCCAGGGTCTTCTGTTGTCTCAGCATCCATTGACACTAAGACACATCCCCTCCATCATCCTGGAACATATTCCAGATCTCGGAATACGATTGCCTAATGTTTTCCCCTTATAAACCTCTTGTATGTGTGTGTGCAACAGTTGCTTCACACATTTGGAGAAAGTCCCACACTTAGACAGTTTACCCTCTGTGCTTCATGTCCATTCCATGCTATATTTGCAAATCTGCCCTTATATCATGGACGGGCCCTGCATAGATGCAGTAGGGGTGTGTCCCCTGCACCTTTACCACAATACATTGTTTTTTAATACTTAGTTGACCTCAAGTTGAAGTTGTCAATACTTCTGTTGTTATTCATACACAAAAATGCAGTTTATCTTATTTTTCTTTAGTTTCACAGATACCAGTTCTTTTCACAATATCACAAGCCTCTGTGGCTCCCAGCCAACTTTTCAGGAATGCTCCTGTGCACCGCCCTTCTGCAACCCTCTGCCTCCTCAGGTACACCCACAAATCTCATGCATGTGCCTTTTGCGCACCGTCACAAAACAGCCCACTCCATCATTTCTTGATCGTCGCTGAATTCTGCACCTCCTCGTGCTCTCCTAGTCCTACACAGACCTTACTGGTGACGTCATCCCTACAATCAGTAAGTAAATGACAAAAAACAACTAACAGAGCTCACAACAACTTTGTCTCATTAAACTAACATTTTCAAAAACACACCCAACATATACCCATGGCCATCAACCTGGCTCCTAACAGGGGAAACCAATATTGCACATGCTCAGTCTGTACCTAGAGCGCCGCCTTGTAGATAAAAAGCCTCTGCGAGACTTAACCAGAAGAACACCTTCCCCAGTTCAAGCTAGCTTCATTTGCTAAGCCCTATACTCAGGAATACTATCATCCATGACCCAAGCTAAAATGCCCAATCCACAGGAAATCCAATATTTACATAATTTCTGTCATCCATACCCTTAAACCAATAGTCTAAGCTAACCACCTGAACCTTTTACCTCAAGATCGAATGTTCCCTAACCATGAACAAATGACGTCACAAAACTCAAGAATACTTTAATGATACTCAAAAATACTCATCACCACCCCACACCTAACATTTATTTACCACTCCCCTCAATTCATACACTCCGTGTTCCATTGACACTGCTCAGCCAACGACTCTCCCAAAAACTGCAAAACCACCCTTCTGGTCTGTTGGGCTCCTCACGGACTGCAGGTAGGATATTTTCCAAGATGGCTCTTGACTGCCTCTGCAGGGGTGCCCCACTGTGTGACTCATGTTCCGTGGGGTGCCTCACAGTCCTCCAGGCACTGCGATGGAAGATGCGGCTCTATTCCGAAAGGGCATAGTGAACCATCCCTCTGCTACCAATATGTATAGGTATACCAGAGCACTGGGGTTTGTGCTACAAACCATTCAGCAGAGTACTCAGGGCCCAACAAACCCTCCCCTAGTAAAAGACGGAGGACTCAGCCAAGGGCAAGTTAGAACTGTCCTTTTTGTTTTCCATAAAAGACAGGGATCATACAGGAAATAATTCTCCAGCATTCACAGTTCATGAGCCTTTGTCAGGTGTTTTTTTGGCATGTGTCATCACAAGTTGGGGCTCTTCCCCAAAAACCTAAGAGCTCACACTATTGGGTGGCTGGGGTGGTAGAGCCTATAGGGCACCAATAGATGTTAGCTGACTGGCCCTTTCATGTCAGGTGGCCTTGCCTGAGTCTCCCCAAAAAATGATTTATTACATTGTTGCAGGGTCGCAGAAATACCATTGGCCCTTGCCCTTTGCTATTCACTCCTGGATTTGTGTTACCTGTTTGGCTGAAATGGGTCTCCTCAGGCCTGGACCCAGCTCTGTTCTCAGCGCTCCATGACCTTCTTAAGATGATGAGAAAGACTATGTGTCCCTATTGTTGCCACAGGTATTAACACCTTGCCTTAGAGAGTGGCTGCAGGTTGCAACGTTGTAAAACAACACATGTATCAGTTCTTATCCGCTTCACTGGGAACTGCTCCTTTCCCACCGTGGGTAAATGGCTATTGTTCGGCTCAGCTAGATCACGTGGGTGATGACTGCAAGATTGAGCTTTTCTGTCTGCAATTGGTGAGGATTTATTCTGCTATTTCGCAGGTGGCTCCCTGTCTCTGGAGCCAGGAATGTTCTGCTTATCTCTGACCATTGCTGCAAGTACCAGCCATGGACAGTGTGCTGCAAAATCTGTTTTCCTTTGTCCCTTAGTATGAGACTTTGGCTTCATGTAATTCTACTATAGTTATGCTATGATTTCTATATGTCTATATTGTATTCTTTTCCTTACGGGTTAGTGGTACTTGGTTCTTCCAGGTGCCTTATACGAACCTGTAGCTACATATGGTTAGTTGCAATTGGCGACTGCAAGCTTGCTCTGCATCTCTTGCTTTCTTGCGTTTTTGCGTTCCTGCATTTTGCTAATGAAAAGGAAAGGCTTTTGATTATATATGTATCTGTCCCCTATCTACAGAACAGTTTAAGTATGTTCTTTCTGAGTGCACATGTGTGTCCATGTAACTTCATGCAGGTATGTGAGTTTGCTTTGTGGCTAATGTTACTATGGTGTGGTTTCTCTATCAATGTCAGCACAGCTGGATATTTATCATTAGTTAACCAGTTCCAGTGTTGAGGCACCTGTATCCATGAAGATGTCAGCTGGATAGGGTTTGAGTGGTTGTCTGAGGGAAAATCTGTTTGCATATGTAGAAGTCACTGGCCCTCCTGGGGGGTTGCCAATCAGCGACTTACATCTTGCATTTCGGCTCTTTGGGTGTGTGGGATGTCTCAACCCACTCATCCAAGCCCTGCAACATCACTAAGCATTGCTGGCAGCAGAAACATCATAATGGCGACTGGAAAGCATGTTGTTCACCAGAAATCACCAGAAAATGTGCAGTGAAAACCTGAAAAATAGGCTGCCATCCACTTTTGCCTATCTTAGTGAGCACCGGAGACCACTGCCAAAACCTATCCTTTGGCTGCTCACAGAGCAAAATCTCTGCCAAGGAATACAGAGCTGTCTCAAAAATCTGTTTTTATTTGGTGTCAAATTTGCTAAAATCATGGCTCACAAACCACCTGAAAAGATCCAACCTCCTTTTTGGGTGTTCCACATCATTATACTGCAAGAATCCACATAAACCCAATGTCAGAAAGAATCATGTGTTATTAGAAAAAATACACTTTTAAAGATATTTGATGGAAAGACAGCTGTTAAAATGGGTGTAGTACCGTTACTCGCCTCTGTCAGGTGCTGGTGATTTATAACTCTGACAGGAGAGCTGTGTTTCAGAAATTAACTATGCCAAAGAAGAGAATTCCATAAGAGTGCCACACATTGATTTCATTGTTGAAAAAGACTTGATTTAAAGATATGTTGCTTATTGTGAGTTTATAAATGTATTTCTTTTACAAGGAACTATGTTGCAATTGACTAGAAGGTAATCTGATTTAGTTAAAACTTCAAGAGGCCTTCTGTTCATGGGAACCCTTCACACCATATCCCTAGACAAAGAAGCTTCCTTCTGCCCTTGGCCAAGAGATTGACAGACTGGCGTGAACAGGAACTAGCCAAGGCACCCTGGCATGTTGCTTTCATTCAAGACAATGGGGGCTTTGGGCTGAATAGAATATGCTGATTTGGGTGTGACTGGTCAACAACTGCTCTGGGAGAAACAAGACATGTGACCCTCTGAGTCAGCCAGCTCTGGGGACGGGGACAAAACATTGTGGATTCAGGTAGCCCAGCAAATATATGTTTTATAAAATTGCGTATACCAAATTTTACCAAGCTGACAGAAATATGAAACTTTATGATTCTTAAAATGAAAAATTCACCCACAATTTAAGACTAAGCTGGACGCCGTGTGATGATCTGAGACCAAACCCCGGAATTATTAATATTGCAGCTGCAGTGTTTTTGCTATGAACATAACAATTTACAGGAATGTGCCCAGAGAGGATATGTATGTTTGTGTAATATTTGGTGCAGAACCAATATTGGGAAACCCACCAAAAGCGTGAATAAGTTGTCATTTGTGAACTAGAGCTCTTAGGAAGATCGGAGTTGGACAAGAATGTACCTTAAGTAATTTGTGATGTGTATATGTATTATGCACAATTTGTGTATCTTTGAAACGCTGATTCTTTCTCCAGTCAGTGGACAGAGAATCCTCTAACCTATCAAATCCTTAGGGGGTTGGGCATAGAGAATCAGCCTACCCACCCACTTTGGAAACACATAAAAAGAGACTGCTTAGGACACATAAGGAACTCTCTTTTTTCCACTACTCACCCATTCCTGCGAAGCACTCTCCCAGACCAGATCCAGACAATATCCAGACAGAGACTCCAGACTCCAGAACTAGATCCAGAGACCAGAACTCTAGAACCCAAACTCTAGAATCTTGAAGCCGAGAGGCCTAATCCAAAAGCTGAACTCTTCTCAGCAGGACTGTAGAATCTAGCAACCTGATTCTCACATTCAACAGCCGGGCTGAGCTGTTCTATTCTAGCCAAGAACCCTGTGCTAGAACCAGGGTCCAGACCCAGAAAGCAGAGCTGTATCCAAGACCCGTCAGATCGAGTTCAAGAGGCCGCAGACCGCCGTGCAGTGCTGAACTCAGAACCCAGAGGGCCTGAGACCTGGACACCGGACGCAAGAGTGAAGCCAAACCCCTTGACCAGATCTTTGACAAGGCCCATTCCATTCCAAAGCTAGGAGTGAGTATCTAGTCTAGAACTATCCATAACCAATCTCTTAGTTTAAAGTAATCCTCTTCCAACCATTTTAACCTGTCCAGAACTGCATTATAGAATCTTGTGTCCATCCTGTTGATTTCAAATCTGTAAAGCGCATCTGTTATTTCGGAAATCTTGATTTTATTTCTGCAAAATCTACCTTCACAAAAGCCTCTGTAACTTTCGAACTGCACGTCCTAGAAGTGAAATCTAACTAATTTTAAAGCTAAGATCCTAACCTTTCCAACAAACCCAAACACATTTCAATTCATTATAGTTTTTCTGTAATCGTGATTTACGCACACAGAAAACTTGCCGCAAATTGCAATTTGGCTCAATTTAATTTTCTGTCAAAATAGCTGCTCCTTGTTCTCAACTCTGAAATTCGTTTTCAATTTGATAATCATTCATGAATCATTGCTAGTGTTGACCTGAACCAATTCCAAGGAACTACCACTTATCCTGAATCTCCTTTAGTGAATTAAAATCATTTGGCATTTTTTCCCATTCATTGCAATCACATTCAAAAGTATTTTTGCCTGTTTTGAAATCATACCTGTTTTCTCTAAGCTTGCTGGGGGGAACTAGAATTGCACTGCATTCTTGATTATATTCCTGTAACCTGTGCCCTCATTTCCATCTCTTCATATTGCATAGGGGGGGAGTGAGTAGTCACAGGGGAAAAAGTGACCATATTATCTTTTGATTGAAATCATATTGAGTCTATTTCTGTGTTGCATTCTTTCCCATTATTGCATTTCATTGAATCACGAAGTATTCTCTGCTACCGTATCCTCCATGTTCATACTCCTAAGTGATTAAAGAGATTGTTAATTTTGTAATATTACCCATTGTTGATTACCGTCCATATTCATAAGCGTGCTTTTCAGATATTATTTTGTTCATAAAAGTGTGATATATATATATATATATATATATATATTGTTTAATTCTTCAAATAAATCTTTTAATTTGCAAAACAAACCTACTTCTTGGCTCAGTGAGGTCAGGGGGATTCAAAGAGAGAGGCGTCATATAAGGGTTCATCATCCAGATTTAAAGATCTTTGACATAAAAATATATAAATAAGGGCTTCCATTGGGCATCCCATCCTAAGCATTGACTTAGTTGTATTGCTGGATTGAAGTCACTTACAGATTGGGGGCTAGTCCGGGACTTCTGGATTAGAGCTACCACTTGTGCAGCTTAATACAGTGTGCTAACTGACAGGATACATAAATCCCGTTGGGCTACTATGCTGTGTTACACTGTAAAAGCACCCCTCAAAAAGGAACGCTCTCAGGAAACGGTCTGTTTTGCAAAATTAAAAAATAAACTTCTGTAAGTCAGGAAGGAAATCAATTTCCAGAATGGCGACATTGGTGGATATCAAGATAGCTAGGGAGCACCTCTTACTTAAGCTATTTGTGAGAGGTGAGTCGACTGAGCAGGACCAGAATGCATGGTTGCAGGCGATCTCACAACAGGTCACTGCAACTGGGTTAGATATCTGGAGAGATCAGGGTCCCTTACATGTGGCCCTCAGTGAACTATATATGGCCCGAAGGCCAAGGATGAGCACAGCAAGATTGTCAGGATAGCAGCATATTTATATTTATATATGGGAACCATACAGGGCAAATGTGCTGAAGGCCAAGATCTGGCAAGTACCAAATAATGGCATTAGAGAAGGCCCAATCTGACCTGGACTCTTCTGAGCAGAGGCTGTAGAGAAGCCAGGAGTCAGAAATCGAAAGTAGGCAGCATATCATTAAAATCATAAGGACATAGGTATCCTGCAACAGGAAAGGGCAGACCAGGATACCAGAATTCTGGCCTTGCAGAAGGAGTACCAAGAAGGTTTGGACTCCCTACTGCAGAGCCAGAAAAAGTGCATGCACAGAGCAGGTAGCAACCCTGCAAAGCCATCTAGATAGAGTGAAGGCAGAGAGCAATAAGCTGATTTTGAATGACCTGGACACCCAAGCAGAGTTTGATGAAGAGCGCCAGAAGGCTGGTGCCCTTCAAAGGCAGAGGGACGACCTGGTGCCACAGAGGCAGGCTCTTACTCAAGAAAGGGATACCTTAGGCCAGGAAGTCTGTCACTTAAAAGGGAAGCTGGAGGAAAATCACCTGGCCCTCCAGGGACTGGGTGATCTCCAAAAAGAGCATCAAAACTTGTTAGAGCCCACCAGGAGGATGGAAGATGCTCTGGCAAGAAAGGAACAGGCCAGTAGGGACGGGACTCAGGAGGTAACCCTCCTGCAGCAAAGACTGGCCCAGTACTCCAGGACCAACCAGGAAGCACAGAGAGAAAATGAGGCTCTCTGCCAGCACAAAGATAGGCTCCAGCAACAGGTAGCCATGCAATAGTGACTGATAGAGTCTAGTAAGGCCTTGATTGAGGAACTGAAAGCTCAGGCTCTTCGTTGGTAAAGGGAAACACCTGAGCATAACCTCAGGAGCCCTAGTACCAGAGGCCTTCACCTCTCCCAGTCCCTGGACTCTGCCACCCCCATGTCCCCTGGTGCACATGAGCCCAGGGCCACGAGAATGGCAGATTACTATCCAGCCAGAAGTATGGGGCTCATAGGCCAGTACCTCCCAGGAATGTATGGGCGGGCATCCGGGTATGGGCACCCAAGTAAAGTGCAATTTAGAGGGGAACCCCAGCAGAGTAGGCCCACTAAGGGCATCCTGAAAACCTCTACCCAGTTAGGTCAGTGGGGGGGGGTACCCATCAAATCCTGGGAGCAAGGAGGAATCAGAAGACTCCTCTGAGTGCCCCAGGACACAGGAGACTAGCCCATAAAAAATAAAAATAATGCTCAGAAAAACCCCAAACCGACCAGCACCCCTGCTGCTGCCAAGGTGGCAGAGATAAAGGTTGCTCCCATTTTAGATTTGGAGATGGGGGGCCTAAAAACCTGCCTGCACAGAATAATTCTAAGCCCAGAAGGCCCTCGGGCCAGTCACAGACAGAGAGTCAAGGAGGTAGTCCCACAAATGGGGTCCCTCACTCCCCTGACTATGTAAGTCCCGGCTACAAGGGAAACCGACCCACCCTGGGTTATGTATGGACTCCTCCAGCCCAAGGGGGGGATCCAACCAAGCATCCGGCATCTTCAACCAAGCATCCACCGGCAGGCGGAAACGCCGGCCACAACGAAGGCCATACAAATGCCTGTTTTGGGTCTAAGACCCCCATTCCACCATCCTGCAGCAAGGGTAGAGGGCAGGAGCCTCCACCTCCCCGGGAAGCCAGATTCCAGCTCCAGGAGTGCGGGCACACGGAGCAAGGCCTGCCTGACCTTGTCTCCACGGAGTGCCTGACCCAGTAATGCCGGGCGCATCGCGGCGCCACAGCGAGGCCGCACTTTCCTTTTTTGATCCGGCATCCGCCGGCAGGCGGAAACGCCGGCCACAACGAAGGCCATACAAAGGCCTGTTTGCGCCTGTTAGCGCCTGTTAGCGCAATGGTAGCGCACAGGCGCTGCACCTTATCTACCTCTCCGGCTCCACTGAGACTCTCACGGTAAGGCCCTAGGGGCATTTACTGCAGGACTCATATCACTATACTGTACCTGACCCGCTACTCTTGTAATATTGCACCTGCCATTCAAAGTCAGTTGCTGTTGACGCTATGCCTAAAACCAGCTTTCATTGATAACTTGAAATGCTTGTCCTACTGCTCACTGCATTCCAGCCCCGCTAACTAACTACTACTCTGCCCATTAATGATCACCATGCAATGACACTTGAACTATGCCTGTATATGTTGCACTGTCCATTACCTATTAGGACCACATCCGACGCTAACATTAAGATATCCATATAGCCGAACTCTGTTGTGCCTCACAACTTGAACTTGAGTCTGTTCGCCCTCAATTGCTACCAGCCTTAGCACATATGTATTGCCTAATTTTGCACCTACTTGCCTGTGCCTTACATTTGCCTCATACATGACACTCCTTTTGTGCCTTGATTGCTAAAATCGAATTTAGGTGACCCTTTGCCTATGCACCCTGCTAGCGACCTATGCTTTTGTGCCTTGATTGCTAAAATCAAATTTAGGTGACCCTTTGCCTATGCACCCTGCTAGTGACCTATGCTTTTGTGCCTTGATTGCTAACATCGAATTTAGGTGACCCTTTGCCTATGCACCCTGCTAGTGACCTATGCTTTTGTGCCTTGATTGCTAAAATCGAATATAGGTGACCCTTTGCCTATGTACCCTGCTAGTGACCTATGCTTTTGCCTTGATTGCTAAAATCGAATTTAGGTGACCCTTTGCCTATGCACCCTGGTAGCGACCTATGCTTTTGTGCCTTGATTGCTAAAATCGAATTTAGGTGACCCTTTGCCTATGCACCCTGCTAGCGACCTATGCTTTTGTGCCTTGATTGCTAAAATCGAATTTAGGTGACCCTTTGCCTATGCACCCTGCTAGCGACCTATGCTTTTGTGCCTTGATTGCTAAAATCGAATTTAGGTGACCCTTTGACTATGCACCCTGCTATTGACCAATGCTTTTGTGTCCTGATTGCTAAAATCGAATTTAAGTGACCCTTTGCCTATGCACCTTGCTAGTGACCTATGCTTTTGTGCCTTGATTGATAAAATCGAATTTAAGTGACCCATTAGACTTGACCTTACGCTACCGGACAACAACTACACTGTACTAGCCTTATCTTGCCCAATATCACAATGTATCTCCATGCGCTTTATACAGTGTTACTGAGATCAGTACTGCACATCTTGAACAGCCAATACCTAACCATGCTACCCAATTTACCAGCACCTGAGCCCGCATATAACCCATACACATTAACTGAAATGACCTCCACACCTTGCCCTGTTCTCATGAGGAACCTTAGATTACGTGCCAGGCTCCCAAGGCTCTATGACCCTCTATCTAAACCAGCCCACAATAAGGTGACTAGGAATCCATCCCTACACCCTCTTCAATTGAACATTAGACTCCACCGTGAGACCATCCGTGACCAGAAAAGTACGCACAAATCTGTGCCACCACCCCTAAACCCAGTAGATCTCGGGACTAAGGGTGCACTAATAAATGCCCGCTCGATGGTAGCCCATGCATCAGACATTGCCGACCTGCTACACAACGAAGACTTGGACTTCTTAGCGGTCACCGAATCTTGGCTTCACCCGACGGCAGGCCCTGCAATTATGCTAGCAGTACCAGATGACTACACGCTATTAAGACTTGATCGCACCACCTCTAGAGGCGGAGGTCTTGCCATCATAGCCAAAACTAAATTCCCTATTACAATTGAATCACCCACTAATGTTACTTCCTGTGAATCTCTAACCGTCAAGTTAACACTATCTAATACCAAATCCATCTCCATTCACCTTATCTACTGACCACCGGGCCCTCTAGGGTCATTTGAAGAAGACCTCACAGACATCTTATCAAACAATCTTAAAAACTCCTCACAACGCATCTTACTAGGAGACTTTAACCTAGGATTTAGCGACCCCGCAGACGCCAATGCCAGTACAATCAATAACACCCTAGAGGAACTGGGCTTCACCCAGAAGATCACTGAGCCCACCCATATCAAAGGGAGAACTCTGGTCTGGCTTGCTGTGCACAACTGCCCACTCCTAGTCTTTGCCATACTCCCGCCGCTTGGACAGACCATTACTTGATCTCGTTCACCCTAGAGGCAACCCCAGCACAAGCTAACAGCACAGCTTCAGCTGTCCAATCCCGAAATAAAAAAAAACATCACCCCCGAAAACTTGATCCCGCTAATCACACCAACCTTGAATGCCATCCCGGATCATACAGATCCATTCACGATGGTGGACATCTATAATAAAATCATGCTCTCATCCCTTGATGCCATAGCCCCTTTGAAGCTAAAAAAGAGCAAGCCCCGGAAACACATCAACTCCTGGTTTTCGCCGCATCTTAAAGCCCTCACACAGGAAAAGCGGCGCTGTGAAAAAATCTGGCGAGCTTACCCCTCAGAAAATAACAAAAAAAACCTGAGCAGTCTAGCTTCGCAATATAAAAAAGAAATTATATTGGCCAAACAAACATCTTATAGTACGCGAATCTCACAAGCTAAATCTAACACTAGAGAGCTTTTCACAATACTTAAAGAGGTTGAATCCCCGATCCAAGTGCCTGACTCGTGTATCAAAGATAAAAACTGGTGCACGGGCATACAAAATGCCCTAGCGAACAAAATCTCCTCCCTTAAGACTAAGATAAACATTAAAAAATAATCTCTGCTCTC
This sequence comes from Ambystoma mexicanum, assembly GCF_040938575.1. NCBI lineage: Eukaryota > Metazoa > Chordata > Amphibia > Caudata > Ambystomatidae > Ambystoma > Ambystoma mexicanum. The sequence goes on along the minus strand of NC_090941.1, from coordinate 815,707,906 downwards.
CTCTACTAAGTCGAGTACCGCCTCCCATAAAAAGTCTCACCTGACTCAATCATCACCCCCAGCGCACAACCCCCCCTTTAATTTCCATAAAGTATCCACCAAAGAGGTAGAAAATACTATTCTCACCCTCAAACCTTCAAATTGCCACGGAGACCTATGCCCCGCTCAACTGATTAAGGATGCAGCCTGTGATCTCACACATTTTATTACCAAACTAATAAATGCGTCTTTCACATCAGGCACCGTACCCAATAATTTAAAACAGTCCTGGGTCCTCCCTCTGCTTAAAAAAACGAATTTAGACCCATCCACTCCAACTAACTACCGCCCCATTACCACAGTACCATTCCTTCTTAAAATCATTGACAAAATAGCATACCACCAGATCCAACATTCCCTTGAGCACTTCCATCTCCTAGGCGTCTGACAATCGGGCTTCAGGCCACAGCATGGAACCGAAACTGCACTTATAGATCTCAAGGCACAGATAGACGAGCTGAGAGACCAGGGTAAGACAGCACTATTGCTACTCCTTGATCTCTCTGCGGCCTCCGATCTGGTCGACCATGAGATCTTGTGCAACCACCTACAAAAAGCTGCCCACTTCTCTCAAGAAGCAACCAATTGGATCCAATCCTTCCTCAATAACCGCACGATGAGAGTCTTCTCATTGTCAGCAGCAGCCGACCCTACACCTATCACTTGCGGCATGCCTCAAGGATCTTGCGTCTCCCCTACACTTTACTTTTTCACTAAGCCCCATTTCGATGATCTAGACGATCTGGGTATCACCTACACTAATTACACCGATGATACCCAGATCCTCATCCCGTTGTCGGGGGATTATGACAAGGATTTGGCCTTCGTTAATAAAGTGTACCTCATCATCCAGGCATGGACGGCCTCACACAGTCTATGCCTGAATGATGACAAGACGGAACTCCTTATTCTAGGCTCTACACACTACCTCAACAAGCTGGGCCACAAATACTCATCGTTCATAATTGATGATAACAAGATCAAGGTAGCTAAGGAGGTTAAACTCGGCTTCTATCTAGATTCCGCCCTTACATTCAACAAACAAGTGAATGCAATGGCCTCCACCACCTCCTACACTTGCAAACTCATTAGGGCAGCCAAACCCTTTCTCTCCCCCACCAACTGTACCACCTTGGCCAGGGCGCTGATCCTGTCCAAGTTGGACTACTGCAACGCTCTATACGTAGGTTGTAACAAATATATCTCAAATAAAATCCAAATCCTCCAAAATAATGCCCTTAGAGCGGCCCTCAGTATCCCGAAGAAAGCCCATATCTCAGATTCCAGAAGATCTGTCAACTGGCTATCCACCAAGGACAAGATATTCCTTAAATCAGTATCTCTGATTCATAAATGCCTCCACCAAGCGGCCCCTCAATACCTCATCGCCAGATTTACTAGACCCACCCTCTCTCGCCCCTTGAGAACGGCCAATTCCAACCTTCTTCTGGTGCCCAGGTTCAAACGTACAATGTCTGGAGGCAATAGCTTCCCAGTAAAAGCAGCGCAATTCTGGAACTCCCTTCCTCCTACCTGCAGGGAGGACCTACCCTACTACCAGTTCAGAGCCAAGACTATCCACTGGCTCAAATCTCTCGACTCATAATGACCTTCTGATGCCCAGATGCGCCACTACCATGTGGCTCCTTACCTCATTGAATGTAAATATGAATATAGTACTGCCTATAGTGTTTATGTTCTACCCTTCCTATGTGGCGTGATACGTCCGGCACTGTAACCGCAGCCGGACCTCAACCTACTGTATGTAACTAAGTTTTGCAACCCTCTTGCTGCCTTTGCGCCTGGCTACCCCTGGGTTTGGTGCGCATTATAAATAAATAAATACAAAATACAAATACAAATACCTAACCCAGGGATCTTCCCTCCTAACTTCCCCCAGGATCGCAGAAATTCACCAAATCTTGGGCAGAACTTTTTCCCCAGGTATCCACAAAATTTCCAACCCCTAAATCATCCATCCTTCTTTCCTCACTTCCCTGAGCCCAGACCACCTAATCTGAGAGAGAGGAGGCCAAGGGTGGATGGGTACCCAAATCTTCCCAACCCGGGGTACGACCAGAGAAGGGATAGCTACCCTTCCCGGGATCAGCCCAGGGAAGAAAACAGAACCCCGTATCAGCCTGAGCGGGTTTCACAGCTCGAGCACCAGGTCCAAAACATGGCACAGGATCTGGGTTGCATGCTGAGGGCTCAGCAGAACCCTCAGATGAGCATGCCGACACAGAATGCCCCAAACTCTGGACCTGGTGCTCCAGAACAATGACGCAGGCAGCACCCCGATAACTCACCGGTTCCCAGGGAGGAGGCACAAGGGGAAGAGGGGTGTAAAGCCTTGGAGGAAGCTTCCTTCCCCACTTGTAAACAGCCCCTGGAAACCCAGGAACTGGAAACAAAATCCCCTGCCCCTGAAAGTCTGCCACCCAAGGAGCAGAGAGGGGGTAGGAGAAACAAAGGACCCAAACAGACCCATTTTGTGGAGGAGATACAGATCTTCCAATTTGAGGGAGAGGGATCCTAAGAGGATCCTGGGAAAAGGATCTTCTCTTTCAGAGATGGGGGAACTCCTCCCAAAGAAAAATGGGTCCCAAGGGATTCAAATCCAGACTGGGTAGATGTGGGGACTGAGCTAGCGCCGCCCATCATCCTACCCCAGAACCAACAACATGAAAATCCCCTGGTTCAAACCCATCCTGGTGACTGACTCCAAAAAGGGGGGGGGGCAGAACCAGAACCAGGGGAACCCAAAACTTCTCCTGTTTCCAGTTGCCAACGTTTTCTTTCAGATTCCCAAGACTCTCCACAGAATTCTGCCCAAATCTCTTCTCTCTCCATGTCCAAAACCAGAAAATTAGCCCACCAGTTGTCCAAAAATGTGCATTATCTGTGCCCCCTTCTGGAGAAGGAGGGAAGATACTATGCCCCGATTCAAGTACAGGGGCAGGGTACAATTTTGGCATTGGTGGACACTGGATCCCAAGCTACCCTTCTGTCCAAAAAGGCCTTTGATGAACTGAATTCAGGTATGGGGGAGAAATACCAAATTCCGCTCACCTCTCTTCCTGGACAACTTCAAAACTTTGACAGGAAGGAAATTCCCGTCGAGGGGACTGCGGATTTGGACATTAAAATTGGGCGACACAAGGTGAAACACCCGGTCATAATAGTGACTCCAGATGGCACCCCTTGTTTACTAGGGAATGACCTCCTGAGAAGGTTGTGACCCCTAATAGATTGCGTAAACAAGGTCCTCTGGACCCAGACTAGCCGACCCATAAAATTGAAACAGAGTGTCAACCATGTTAGTCTAAACGGCACATGCCACATGGTTGAACAAAAATCTGACCAAGTAGAATTTCACTTCCAGAACAACCAAATTCCAGACGTGACTGTAATAGCAGTAGGACAACAGACTGGTGATGGGGGGTCCTCTCTATTTCTGAAAATCAACCTTCCTTCCAGTTTAAGGTGGTATTCCACACTGGAAGGAAACACTCTGAAATTATTTACCAATCCACAATCAGACATTCCCTCTCCAATAGTTCATAAAGAGGTGAAATCAGCTCAGAGCCTGACTGATGTTCAGCAAATTGGAGAGCAGTTGTTCATCCCTGTACACCTAAACGATGGGAAGGACTCTGTTCACGCCCAAGTGCGTGTGAACAACGGTAAGAGCTTCATCAGCGAAGCCATGTTCCGCAAACTCCCAAACGATCCAGCCATTCCCACATTCAAACTGATAGACAAACGGGAAATCGACCTGGAAACACCCAATTCCAAACATCTCCTGCCAAGCAGGTGTATGCTCAAAATCTCCATTGGCAACAAGAGCATAGTCCATAATTGTTGGGTCGTGCGAGACGTCACTGCCGCCTTTTACTTAGGCAGTGACATTCTCAATCGCTTTGCCATTAGTTTGGACCTAATAAACTTCAAAGCTTGGTCCCGGTTAGCAGATAATCCCATGGGCTTTGATGACCAAGAGAAAGCATTTAGGTCGGCTAAATTGCTACCTTATGCAGTGGAAATTCAGATTGGAGAGGAAGTCACCATCCTAGTAAGGACCCGACAATTCTCCCTGGAAGTGAAAGTTAAAAGAGGACAGAAATTGAAAAAACCTGATGCTTATATTCATCTAAATACCTCTCTCCAACAGCAAGGGTTGGGGGTAAACCCAACATCATTAGTCAATATAGAACATGACACCATTTGTCAAGAGGTGGATAACAGCGACTTAAAGAGTATCACTCTAGCCGCAGGCACCATTATTGGAATGGCGGTTGATGACCGACATTTCTCCATAGATTTAGGGAATGAACTGTTAGGACTAATCCCCAAGGACTGTTTTGACAGTGACAGTGATGACAATACAACACCAGACAGGATCGTTACCCGGCACCGGGGGAACTTCCTGGTATACACTTCCTGCCCTTATGGTAAGGAAGATGTGACTTGTGACTTCAGGAGGGATGAGGTGATTTTCCAGGTCCATGAGGTCTGCCTTTCCCACCTGAAGCCACCAGTCCAAATCAGCACTCTGACCAGGGACTTCTCTACCCAGCTGGAGGAGGCCGCTGAGATAGCGAAACCAGAAGTCTTTCCAGGCTTCAGGCAGATGGTTGAAGAGAGAGTCAACCTAGATGATGCCTGTGTGACTCTGGAGCAGAAGCAAAAGTTGAAACGAGTTTTCTTGGATTTTCAAGATCTCTTTCCGGTGGACTCATATGATTGTGGTTGCACCGACATCCACACAACAACAATTCCCATGGACCCTGGCATGACTCCAGTGTTTGTGAAGCAATATCGCTTGCCTCTTGCATCAATGGAGTCCCTTACTGAAATAATTAAGAACCTTGAGTACCGCGGGATAATCCGCCCAGTCCACAGCACCTTCAATAATCCGGTGCTGGGGATATTGACGCCAAACGGCTGCGCCGACCTTAGGGAGCTCAACAAACGGGTCCATACTTCCCAATGGCCTCTTCCCTACATTGACCAAGGGCTGGCCCAGATCCAGGGGCCATAGGTATTCACTGCAGTAGACCTGACCAATGGATAACGGACTATCAGTAGTGAGGACCAATGCAAGCTGGCTTTTACCTTTGGGGGCCAGCAGTACACATGGACCCAGACTCCCTTCGGATACCTCAACTCCGGCAATGAGTTCAACATTTTCCTACATAAGGCCATGCCCAACCTGGGTGCAAGGGGTAACCTGGTTTATGTAGGTGATGTCCTCATCAAGAGTTCAACGGTTGAGGAACACATAGCAGAAATCTGTTATGTTCTGACACAGTTGAGGGCCGCCGGAGCAAAACTTTCCTTTCAGAAATCACAGTGGTGTAGAACCTGTGTTAATTTCTTGAGGCATGAGATTACTCCTCAGGGTCTCTGTCCCCAGGAAAAGAAAGTGGAAGCACTTCAGAAACTGACAGACCCCACAACTCTGCGGGAACTAAGGAGCCTCCTTGGACTGACTAATTACAGCACAAAGTTAATTGAGGGCTACGCAGAGATCGCCAGACCCCTGATGCATCTCTTGAAGGGGGTGGGGGGTCAAGTGGGAATGGGGTCCACAACAATCCGAGGCAGTAAGACAACTCAAAAGAAGCCTCTCACAAGCGCCTTGCCTAGCTTACCCTGTCAGAAACAAGGAGGTTTTCTTGGAGACAGGGTTCTCTAATTCATGTTTGACTGCAGTATTATACCAAAAGCATGACAAGGTCAATAAAGTAATCTCCTATGCGGGCAAAACTTTATCATCTGTGGAGGAAAGAGTCAAGGATTGTGAGAATGCACTCCTGGCAACGGTGTGGGCATTGAAGAATTACCGCCCGTTTATCCATGGGGAACACATCATATTGGACACTCCACACATGCCTCTGCAATATCTCCAAAGTGACAGAATCCGGGCCGGAAATGTGAGTAATTCCCGAATTACTTCCTGGATTCCGTCAATGCAAGGCTTTCCTGCGGAGGTCAGATATGGCCAAAACAAGAAGAGTCCCCTCGCGCAAGGTCTGGCTGACTTACATGATTGTGCCAGAGAAAATGGCCTTGAGGACGAAAGTCTAAAAATCAAGGACAAAATGGAGGCATACCTTAATTCCCCACACAAAGTCTTTGAAGAAGACAAGTGTGAGGGAATGCCCACTGTCTATGTGGATGGATGCTCTTACCATGTTGACAACAGCTGGGAAAAATAACTTGTGGCCGGCGTAGGGAATGCATGGGTGAATGAGTCCCCAGAACCCTCTACTGGGTACAAGATTGGTTCCCGAAGTAGTCAGATGGCAGAGTTGATGGCTGTGCATCAAGCCATCGTCACTGCTGTCCAACATCAACTTCACGAACTGGTCATAATCATAGATTCTGATCATGTATGGAACGGGTTCGTGGAGCACCTGGTTAACTGGAAAACCAGAGGCATGTTATGTGCTAATAACAAACCCTTGAAACATGGAAAGTTAATTCAAAATATTGATGATCTGGTCACCTTGAAGGCGTTGACCATCTACTGGAAAAAGATCAAGGGTCATTCCAAAGTAGAGGGACCAGACAAAACTGGAAATGACTCACCAGTCGCCTGCAAGATCCGCATCCCCAATGGCAGTTTGGCAGAAGGGGGAAGATAAGTGGGTACATATTAATCCGCTAAAGTGTTGCCATCCCAGGCACACTCTGCAGCAACTGGAGGAGTCCTCTGGAGAAACAAGACATGTGACCCTCTGAGTCAGCCAGCTCTGGGAGCGGGGACAAAATATTGTGGATTCAGGTAGCCCAGCAAATATATGTTTTATAACATTGCGTATAACACATTTTACCAAGCTGACAGAAATATGAAACTTTGGGATTCTTAAAATAAAAAATCACCCACAATTTAAGACAAAGCTGGACGCTGTGTGATGTTCTGAGACCAAACCCCGGAATTATTAATATTGAGCTGCAGTGTTTTTGCTATGAATATAGGAATTTACAGGAATATGCCCAGGGAGGATATGTATATTTGTGTAAAATTTGGTGCAGAATCAATATTGGGAAACCCACCAAAAGCGTGAATACGTTGTCATAACTGAACTAGAGCTCTTAGGAAGATCAGAGTTGGACAAGAATGTACCTTAAGTAATTTGTGATGTGTATATGTATTATGAACAACTTGTGTATCTGGGAAATATGTTATTTGGGTAAAATTGATTTTCTCTGTAAAAGCAAAGGGGAGGGATTTCAACTAAGCCATAAACATGACACCGGGTGACACGCTGATTCTTTCTCCAGTCAGTGGACAGAGAATCCTCTAACCTATCAAATCCTTAGGGGGTTTGGCATAGAGAATCAGCCTACCCACCCACTTTGGAAACACATAAAAAGAGACTGTTTAGGACAGATAAGGAACACTCTTTTTTCCACTACTCACCGATTCCTGCAAAGCACTCTGCCAGACCAGATCCAGACAATCTCCAGACTCCAGATCTAGATCCAGAGACCAGAACTCTAGAACCCAAACTCTTGAACCTTGAAGCTGAGAGGCCTAAACCAAAAGCTGAACTCTGCTCAGCAGGCCTTTAGAATCTAGCAACCTGATTCTCACATTCAACAGCCGGGCTGAGCTGTTCTATTCTAGCCAAGAACCCTGTGCTAGAACCAAGGTCCAGACCCAGAAAGTATAGCTGTATCCAAGGCCCATCGGATCCAGTTCAAGAGGCCGCAGACCGCCATGCAGTGCTGAACGCAGAACCCAGAAGGCCTGAGACCTGTCCGGTGGCGAGAGTGAAGCCAAACCCCTTGACCAGATTTTGACAAGGCCCATTCCATTCCAAAGCTGGGAGTGAGTATCTAGTGTAGAACTGTCCATAACCAATCTCTTACTTTAAAGTAATGCTCTTCTAACCATTTTAACCTGTCCAGAACTGCATTATAGAATCTTGTGTCCATCCTGTTGATTTCAAATCTGTAAAGCGCATCTGTCATTTCTGAAATCTTGATTTTATTTCTGCAAAATCTACCTTCACAAAAACCTCTGTAACTTTCGAACCGTCCTAGAAGCGAAATGTAACTGTCATTTTAAAGCTAAGATCCTAAACCTTCCAACAAACCCAGAACGACATTCCAATTCATTATAGTTTTTCCGTAATCGCTATTTACGCACACGGAAAAATTGCTGCAAATCGCAATTTGGCTCAATTTCATTTTCTGTCAAAATAGCTGCTCCTTGATCTCAACTCTGAAATTCATTTTCAATTTTATAATCAATCATTAATCATTGCTAGTGTTGACCTGAACCAATTCCAAGTAACTATATCTTATCCTGAATCTCCTTTAGTGAATTGAAATCATTTGGCATATTTTCCCATTCATTGCAATCACATTCAAAAGTATTTTTGCCTGTTTTAAAATCATACCTGTTTTCTCTTAGCTTGCTGGGGGAAACTGGAATTGCACTGCATTGTTGATTGTATTCCTGAAACCTGTGTGCCCTTATTTCCATCACTTCATATTGCATAGGGGGGTAGTGAGTAGTCACAGGGGAAAAAGTGACCATATTATCTTTTGATTGAAATCATATCGAGTCTATTTCTGTGTTGCATTCTTTCCCATTATTGCATTTCCTTGAATCACATAAAGTATTCTCTGCTACCGTATCCTCCATATTCATACTCCTAAGTGATTAAAGAGATTGTTAATTTTGTAATATTACCCATTGTTGATTACCGTCCATATTCATAAGCGTGCTATTCAGATATTATTTTGTTCATAAAAGTGTGATATATATATATATATTGTTTAATTCTTCAAATAAATCTTTTAATTTGCAAAACAAACCTACTTCTTGGCTCAGTGAGGTTGGGGAGATTCAAAGAGAGGGGCGTCATATAAGGGTTCATCATCCAGATTTAAAGAACTTTGACATAAAAATATATAAATAAGGGCTTCCATTGGCATCCCATCCTAAGCATTGACTTAGTTGGATTGCTGGATTGAAGTCACTTACAGGCCTTAATGCTTTTAGGGGTATAGAGGGGCATTCCAGAGACACGGAGGCCGCTAACATTTGTAGAATCTAGCATAAATGTTACTGTCAATTCTCTATGGTAACTATCAAACTCGTTTAGAAAGTTAAACTTCGTAATCCTAGACCATACTCCTACTGACACTAAGATATAATCAATTAACGAGGAACCAATGGGCCCCTCATAGGTCTTAACTGCCGGTTTATCAGTGGCGAAACGTCCATTACAAGCTCTCAGCTCCATCTCGTGGAGCAATTTAATTACATTAATGCCCGCCCCACATGTCTTCTTGCGATATGGGGCAAACACTGTTGGAATGTCCCATGCCTCATCTTGCTCATCCCATATGCCCTTGAGTTTCTCAGGAGGCTCTAGCTGCATATTGAAGTCCCCAGCGACAATTAATTTATAGTTGGAGCCTGTTACCCATCCTTGCATAACTTGGCTGCACATTTCTGAAGAAACAGACCGGGATTTTGGCCTGCTATAAACATTGACCTAAACATTGTCCTTCCCCGGTTACTAATACCAGGTGCTGCAAATCTGGGGATCTCGCTACACAGCTCAATACCCTACAATAAAAGCTAATATCTATCCAGATCATTAAGCTGCCACGTTGGTGCCCCCTTAGACCTTTACTATCAGGCACATTGTAACTCTATTAACCCTGGAAGTCTAATGGGCCCAATCCCCATGTTTGTTGGAATAGGACAATGTGGAATTGCCTGATAAATGCAACCTGACTTGCTGTGGATAAGTGCTTTCACAGACTTGCTATATTTCATGACAGTAGAGCACATTTGCTGACCATGTCACCCTCTACACTATCCAATGATGGTCAGTCCATACCCTCCAGGTCTTCTTCCTCTGGTGCATTCTGATTTTCTTTTCTTACAACATTATCCCTCATTGGGATATTAGACCCTTATAGTGTCCCCCTTTTCTTGTTCCAGCCGCTTTGCACTGCTAACAGGCCTCTCTCGTGTTGGGAGATAGCTCCTTAATAGTATTGATGTGTCTTTTGTTGGATATGCTCTATAGTCAAAAGACAGGCTGCCATCCACCAAAAATGAATTTGCAAAAAATATGTTTATGCAGTCCATCCCCTCATCCAATCCCCTTTCTTCCAAATGAATTTTAGAATGTCATTACAAATTATCGAAATGCATCCCTTGACATTTCAGATTCAGAAAATACCTTTCTTTTTCAGGGAATCATCATTTTCAAAGGATCCAGCTGGTAACCTAGATAAATTATTAATCACAATGAAGGGCCAATCTTTTTCCTTCCCCTCAGCTCTTGCAGATCCCAATCTTGCCTTAACGGCCTGAAGCTCCTAAACAAATCTTGTTTACAGAAGCCATTAGGGATACATTGTACACGACATTCTATCACATCTTTTTGGAATTGTTTCTCTTTAGATAGTGCAGAGGCCCTCATAATACTATGTAGGCTTGGGTTATTTACCTGGTTAACAATCATATGCGGGTTCTTGACCACAGACCGAGGGGGAGGTTCAAGTACTGAGCCAGGGCGTTCATCACTGCTTGGACCTTTTACACTACTGTTCCTTGTTGAGGGGTTTATACGACCACTATTAGCCAAATGGCCCAGCTTCTTGCCCAGATTGCTAACATTGTCATTCAATACCCTAACCACAGATGTCGGCTCTCGTAGCATAGATACAATTTGTTCTAGTTTGTCACCTGTAGGATTTCATGAACCCTCTTTTTGCAAGGTAGTACCATCAGGTTGCCTAAACAACTGTGGGCTCCCCAATTCAGGGGCAGATGGTGTTTCTTCCCTAGGAGTCACCTGTTTTCCAGTGCGTTTTGGTGTCATGCTCTTCCCAGGCTCAACGTCTTTAACCGTATGCTTCTTCTTCCCTGGTACTTTTAGAATAGGATCACAACCCTTTTTCCTTTTTTTCTTAAATGAGTCCTTTGTTCAACATTACAACTATTTTGTGAGCTCAATTTCGCATATCTGTTATACAATGGGATGCCAGAGTTGATGACAACAACTTGCTCATTATTAGAGCTGCCCTCCTGGTTTAGGGGTGGTACATTAACATGAACTTGCGTATTGTCACCTTGGGAAGTAAGGTTAACCAGGTCAATACATCCAACCTTTTCCCACTCTTGATCAGGTTCCTGCCCAGGATGTACTTCAAATATACCACAGGATACATCCCCAACCGGTCCCTCCTTCCCCACACTACCATAGTAGGGTCAACAAAATGTCTCCCCTCTTCTTGCCCTTCCCTTTTACACACTTCAAATGTCTTGAGTGGATCACTGGCTACTCCTCTTCCATACAACTCCCTTTTAGAATAACCCGCTTCGACAGCAACCCTCCCCTCCTCCAGACATGCACAGATTTCACTGTTGTCACCCTCTATCACTCAGTTAGATGAACAGCTGAGGGTAGGGTTTGGAAAAGTAGGACTCTCCATGCTCTCTAGACCTATATCTTTGACCCCCTACGTTCCACTAGAGTCAAGGAGGATAGTTCAAGGTCAATGTCATCGCCTTGGAAGCAAGACGACATGGAGCAACTCAGGCTCGATCAGGTTCGATCCCTGGGTCCGCGCTTGGAAACCTCTGGGTATTAAGCTTGTTATAAATGACCTATCATATCATATCAAGGAAGTCAATGGGCCTCATTACAAGTCAGGCGGAATGGGTTAACGGGCTTTGCTAATGGTGGCGGGCCCGTTAACACCATTCCGCCTGATTACGAGATCCCCTCGCGGGACCCGGTAAGGACGCCTGGTAAAATCTGGCATCGTTAACTGGTTCCGCGAGGGGAAGAGGGAGCTAACAACGGGCCGGTCATAATCGGCCCGTTGTTAGCTCCCTCTCCCAATCCCATTGAGCCCTATGGGGGCTCAAATGGGAATGGAAAAGGTCTGGGTCCGGGTTCCCAGAGCGAGGAATTACCAGGCCCTCCGAACTCGGAATGGCCTGGTAATTGCCCATTGAAGGAAGCCGGTAAAGGAGCCCGGTTTGGTGGCAGCCATGGAGCTAATAGCTCCATGTCTACCTCCAAACTCGTAATGAGGCCCAATGTCCTCTATTAAATCTCGAATTTCGGTGATCAGAAAAAAGGACATCCTTGATAGGGCACGCATTTTTGAAATGTTCCTCTGATGACTCTCTGGTGAGCATGAAGAGGAAGCTTTCCTCTTGGACGTATTCAAACAATAGGCCTCATTCCGAGTATGGAGGTAATCATGGCGCTATTTGCGTCATGACTACCTCCAATACCGGTACCGAGTCCGCCCTGGTTCAATGGGGACTTACCAGTCCATTCCGACCTTTGCGGGAATGGTAAATCCCCATTGAAAAAGCTTTTCCCCATTCCCATTTGAGTCCCCGTAGGGCTCAATGGGAAGGGGGAAGGTGCTAATAACGGTACCGCAAATTGCGGTACAAGAAGCTGCTTCTCGTTTATGCGCGCTCACGAAATTAATGTCGGTGTTGCAATTTAATTCAGTGGGCATCATTACGAGGTTGGAGGTAGCCATTCCAAAACCCTTCTGACTCCGCCCTGGCGAATGGAGCAATTACCGGTCCATTCCGAGGTCGGAGGGACCGGTAATTCCCCATGCACCAGGGCCATTCCACGGGGAAGGTGCTAATAATGGTACAGCAAATTGCGGTACCGTTATTAGCTCTAGTGTCCCTTTGCGGGTCCCGTCCTTAACGCCTGCAAAAACCAGGCATTAAGGAAGGACCCACAAAGGGACCTCGTAGTAGGGAGGAAAGGGATTACCGGCACCAGTGCCCTTACCAGTGCCGGTAATCCCTTACCTCCCACCTCGTAATGAGGCCCAGTGTCTTGTTCACACGTTCATCCTCAATGCCACCAGGTCTATAATACGTCTATGGATCAGTTACTTATTACACACATTCACCAGGGGCTGCCACATGCTGGCTTAATTAACAGACCATTTCTACCGATTGTCACGACGGCAAAGCGAGGCTGTCCAGGTGGTGCTCCATAGCTCACTCACCTGCGTCCCACCAGCTGGTGCAGTCTCGGTTACTATCAGACAGCAATGCACTGCAGAAATACTCACTGAACAGTTCTTTTTCGGCAATGACCAGCGTTGCAACAGCAGTGCCCTTTCCCACAGCTGAATATAAACAATTTACTAAGCACTTTACATTAGTACACATAGTGCACATACTGTATTCATACAGATGCCCGGGAGGGGCGGGGGGCAAAAGGGGGGACGGGGGAGATGCAGATCTTTGGGTTGCGTGAAGTGTCAGACTGACTTTTTTGCAGCTCTAGGTGGTATGCCAAGTGTATGCGTTCTGCAACTCTGTTAGTCAGCACAGCGGGTGGGTGTGCTTTGGTTTAGTTTTGTTTTGCACATGTATACTAATTTAAGGTGTGTTGGTGTGGGGGTGGGCACAGTGGTGTCATTAGTTTACTTACAGGCATCTTTTTGTGTTTCCTTGGTGCATTGATTTTGCCCTATATTGTTTAGTAAATAATGTTTTTTTCTGTATTTACATCTCCCCTTTGAGGGTAGTTTTTAGTATTTGTTCTATCAAGACTATTATGTAAATACATGTTTTATATCAATTTTGTGTAAAAAGATGTTTTCATTAAAGAGCATGTATCAATAAGGATTTGACATAGCGTTTTAAAATCTATAGGGCCTATTTTGTTTTGTGTTCGAACTTCAATTCCCAGCAGCCCCCGCCATTGTATTTTCTGGGTAGTTGCAGTCCAAAGAAAAAAACGTACATCGCTTATCTGAATGCATGAGGCCGGAGACGGACAAGAAAAGAAAAGGATCACACATCAATTGACATTATTAAACACATTACATGTGCTACTACATAGTGGCACACTATTCACATAGCTATACACCTACAGAAGCCAGGAACGCTGGGGTTGAAGATCATATCTATGGGTCATGAGATGTTTCAAATCACAGCTTGCATCAACCCTCCCTATTGACAGGGTAATTCATAGAATTTCGCAGAAAAGTGTCGCAAGCGGCTGGCGCAGAGTGTCCGCGTGCGATTGACTGCGCCAGGCACGTGCGCTAAAACCGATTTCCGCGCACAGCGTATTCATGGATTTCAGGCTCCCAAACCAGCCGTGGCGCAGAGTATCGCAGCGACCCTGCAGCAGCGCCAGTAACGCCCCCAAGAACGCCCTCGCGCAAGGAAAAGCCATCAAAATCGCTAAATCATCGCAAAGGGCAGCGCTAACCCTGGACCAGTCCACAGGGCTGCCAAACAAGGAACGCAAAGCGGGTAACGTGCATATCAGGGGTACGCGTGAAGTTTTACACGCGATTAGCCAGGGCACGTGTATCACAGGGGTACGCAGGAATTATCACACGCGATTTGGCTGGGTACGTATATTACAGGGGTGCGCGGGAATTATCACACGCGATTTGGCTGGGTACGTGTATTCCAGGGGTGCGCGGGAATTATCACACGCGATTTGGCTGGGTACGTGTATTCCAGGGGTGCGCGGGAATTATCACACGCGATTTGGCTGGGTAGGTGTATTACAGGGGTACACGGGAAGTTCTACACGCGATTCGGCTGGGTACGTGTATTACAGGGGTGCGCGGGAATTCTCACATGCGATTTGGCCAGGTACGTGTATTACAGGGGTGCGTGGGAATTATCACACGCGATTTGGCTTGGTACGTGTATTGCAGGGGTGCGTGGGAAGTTGTACACGCGATTGGCCAGGGTACGTGTATTACAGGGGTATGTGGGAATTATCACACGCGATTTGGCTGGGTACGTGTATTACAGGGGTACACGGGAAGTTCTACACGCGATTCGGCTGGGTACGTGTATTACAGGGGTGCGCGGGAATTCTCACATGCGATTTGGCCAGGTACGTGTATTACAGGGGTGCGTGGGAATTATCACACGCGATTTGGCTTGGTACGTGTATTACAGGGGTGCGTGGGAAGTTCTACACGCGATTGGCCAGGGTACGTGTATTACAGGGGTATGTGGGAATGATCACACGCGATTTGGCTGGGTACGTGTATTACAGGGGTACACGGGAAGTTCTACACGCGATTCGGCTGGGTACGTGTATTACAGGGGTGCGCGGGAATTCTCACATGCGATTTGGCCAGGTACGTGTATTACAGGGGTGTGCGGGAATTATCACACGCAATTAGGCTGGGTGGGTCCTCACAGGTGTTCCCTGTACACCCTCCACAGCCCCTGCAGGCAGCCCACAAAACAGGGGACTACCCTGCACACCTGCTCATGTCCCCCTGCACCCCCACCCCCCAGCCACCAGGGTCACCCTCCACCAGGCCCCCACTCATGTCACCCACCACCCCCACCCCCCAGCCACCAGGGTCACCCTCCACCAGGCCCCCACTCATGTCTCCCACCCCCCCACCCCCCAGCAGTGCAGGGGCAGCCTCCACCAGGCCCCCACTCATGTCACCCACCACCCCCACCCCCCAGCCACCAGGGTCACCCTCCACCAGGCCCCCACTCATGTCACCCACCACCCCCACCCCCCAGCCACCAGGGGCAGCCTCCACCAGGCCCCCACTCATGTCTCCCACCACCCCCACCCCCCCGCCACCAGGGGCACCCTCCACCAGGCCCCCACTCATGTCTCCCACCACCCCCACCCCCCAGCCACCAGGGTCACCCTCCACCAGGCCCCCGCTCAGGTCACCCACCACCCCCACCCCCCAGCCACCAGGGTCACCCTCCACCAGGCCCCCACTCATGTCTCCCACCACCCCCACCCCCCAGCCACCAGGGTCACCCTCCACCAGGCCCCCACTCATGTCTCCCACCACCCCCACCCCCCAGCAGTGCAGGGGCAGCCTCCACCAGGCCCCCACTCATGTCACCCACCACCCCCACCCCCCAGCCACCAGGGTCACCCTCCACCAGGCCCCCACTCATGTCACCCACCACCCCCACCCCCCAGCCACCAGGGGCACCCTCCACCAGGCCCCCACTCATGTCTCCCACCACCCCCACCCCCCAGCCACCAGGGTCACCCTCCACCAGGCCCCCACTCATGTCTCCCACCACCCCCACCCCCCAGCCACCAGGGTCACCCTCCACCAGGCCCCCACTCATGTCTCCCACCACCCCCACACCCCAGCAGTGCAGGGTCACCCTCCACCATGCCCCCACTCATGTCTCCCACCACCCCCACCCCCCAGCAGTGCAGGGGCAGCCTCCACCAGGCCCCCACTCATGTCTCCCACCACCCCCACCCCCCAGCAGTGCAGGGTCACCCTCCACCATGCCCCCACTCATGTCTCCCACCACCCCCACCCCCCAGCAGTGCAGGGGCAGTCTCCACCAGGCCCCCACTCATGTCTCCCACCACCCCCACACCCCAGCAGTGCAGGGTCACCCTCCACCAGGCCCCCACTCATGTCTCCCACCACCCCCACCCCCCAGCCACCAGGGGCACCCTCCACCAGGCCCCCACTCATGTCTCCCACCACCCCCACCCCCCAGCCACCAGGGTCACCCTCCACCAGGCCCCCACTCATGTCTCCCACCACCCCCACACCCCAGCAGTGCAGGGTCACCCTCCACCAGGCCCCCACTCATGTCTCCCACCACCCCCACCCCCCAGCCACCAGGGTCACCCTCCACCAGGCCCCCACTCATGTCTCCCACCACCCCCACACCCCAGCAGTGCAGGGTCACCCTCCACCAGGCCCCCACTCATGTCTCCCACCACCCCCACCCCCCAGCCACCAGGGTCACCCTCCACCAGGCCCCCACTCATGTCTCCCACCACCCCCACACCCCAGCAGTGCAGGGTCACCCTCCACCAGGCCCCCACTCATGTCACCCACCACCCCCACCCCCCAGCCACCAGGGTCACCCTCCACCAGGCCCCCACTCATGTCTCCCACCACCCCCACACCCCAGCAGTGCAGGGTCACCCTCCACCAGGCCCCCACTCATGTCTCCCACCCCCCCCACCCCCCAGCAGTGCAGGGGCAGCCTCCACCAGGCCCCCACTCATGTCACCCACCACCCCCACCCCCCAGCCACCAGGGTCACCCTCCACCAGGCCCCCACTCATGTCACCCACCACCCCCACCCCCCAGCCACCAGGGGCAGCCTCCACCAGGCCCCCACTCATGTCTCCCACCACCCCCACCCCCCCGCCACCAGGGGCACCCTCCACCAGGCCCCCACTCATGTCTCCCACCACCCCCACCCCCCAGCCACCAGGGTCACCCTCCACCAGGCCCCCGCTCAGGTCACCCACCACCCCCACCCCCCAGCCACCAGGGTCACCCTCCACCAGGCCCCCACTCATGTCTCCCACCACCCCCACCCCCCAGCCACCAGGGTCACCCTCCACCAGGCCCCCACTCATGTCTCCCACCACCCCCACCCCCCAGCAGTGCAGGGGCAGCCTCCACCAGGCCCCCACTCATGTCACCCACCACCCCCACCCCCCAGCCACCAGGGTCACCCTCCACCAGGCCCCCACTCATGTCACCCACCACCCCCACCCCCCAGCCACCAGGGGCACCCTCCACCAGGCCCCCACTCATGTCTCCCACCACCCCCACCCCCCAGCCACCAGGGTCACCCTCCACCAGGCCCCCACTCATGTCTCCCACCACCCCCATCCCCCAGCCACCAGGG
Source organism: Ambystoma mexicanum (assembly GCF_040938575.1). Classification (NCBI taxonomy): domain Eukaryota; kingdom Metazoa; phylum Chordata; class Amphibia; order Caudata; family Ambystomatidae; genus Ambystoma; species Ambystoma mexicanum. Next base: position 815,690,184 of record NC_090941.1, on the reverse strand, counting down.
TCACCCTCCACCAGGCCCCCACTCATGTCTCCCACCACCCCCACACCCCAGCAGTGCAGGGTCACCCTCCACCATGCCCCCACTCATGTCTCCCACCACCCCCACCCCCCAGCAGTGCAGGGGCAGCCTCCACCAGGCCCCCACTCATGTCTCCCACCACCCCCACCCCCCAGCAGTGCAGGGTCACCCTCCACCATGCCCCCACTCATGTCTCCCACCACCCCCACCCCCCAGCAGTGCAGGGGCAGCCTCCACCAGGCCCCCACTCATGTCTCCCACCACCCCCACACCCCAGCAGTGCAGGGTCACCCTCCACCAGGCCCCCACTCATGTCTCCCACCACCCCCACCCCCCAGCCACCAGGGGCACCCTCCACCAGGCCCCCACTCATGTCTCCCACCACCCCCACCCCCCAGCCACCAGGGTCACCCTCCACTAGGCCCCCACTCATGTCTCCCACCACCCCCACACCCCAGCAGTGCAGGGTCACCCTCTACCAGGCCCCCACTCATGTCTCCCACCACCCCCACCCCCCAGCCACCAGGGTCACCCTCCACCAGGCCCCCACTCATGTCTCCCACCACCCCCACACCCCAGCAGTGCAGGGTCACCCTCCACCAGGCCCCCACTCATGTCTCCCACCACCCCCACCCCCCAGCCACCAGGGTCACCCTCCACCAGGCCCCCACTCATGTCTCCCACCACCCCCACACCCCAGCAGTGCAGGGTCACCCTCCACCAGGCCCCCACTCATGTCTCCCACCACCCCCACCCCCCAGCCACCAGGGTCACCCTCCACCAGGCCCCCACTCATGTCTCCCACCACCCCCACACCCCAGCAGTGCAGGGTCACCCTCCACCAGGCCCCCACTCATGTCTCCCACCACCCCCACCCCCCTGCCACCATGTGCAGCCCCCACCAGGTCCTCATAATGTGCGTAATGGTCAGCCTCCACAGCCAAAAAGCCCTACCAAGTAACCCATTCACCCACATGGAAATGGAAATCACATGTTACACCCCCAATGCTCATGAAGCAAATGAACCCATGTCCGTCACACACATATTTTCCAATTGAATGGGAAAACACACAACATGACATGCATGAAACCAATGAGATGAAACCACACAGTGAACAATGTAAAAAAAAATGTATTAGAAAAAAATACGAATGCTAAAGAAAGAAAACTAACTACAATGTAAATGTGAAAAAAGAAGCTGCATGTCCGCATAAAAACACAAAACTAGAAAATCTAATCCAAAAAATTTTGTCCAAAGTCAAATGTCAAAACTCTCCGTGCAACAAAGAACTATGTACAAAAATAACAAGGGTCCATCATCACAACAGAACTAAGGAAACCTCCTAAAAAACCTACCTAAATATCAACTATATACAAAAAGTGGAGCAGTGTCCGTCGACTCCAAATCATAAGAAAAACCAAAGGAAACCTAAAACTAAAGAACTATATACAAAGGCGGCGGGCAAGTCCAGCGGCTCACTCTGTGGTGTTCCGGGCCAGGGCATCATCGAACTCCTGTTCGATGTCCCGGAGGCGGTCCAGTTCCATGGCCCCGAGGGTCCGCAGGGACGACGCCGTGTCCTCCTCCAACCCCCTGCGGATAGCCTCGAGGCACTCGGCCCGCCTCAGGGCCCTCCGCATGGAGTTCTCCGCCCTGACCATTGTGAGCCGCGCCTCTTCCGCCCGCCGCCGCTCCGCACCTATGGCGTGGCCCAACCGCTGCCACACGGAAGACACTCTCTGTCCTGGGTCCTCCTGCCCTCCGGCCGATGCCTGCCCCTCCGATGTCGAAGGCCCCGAGCCTTCATGGCTCCCACCATCTTGCTGCTGCTGCTGCTCTGCCTCTGCCCGTGCACTGCCTCCTGCTGCCTGCACATCCTCCGCCGGCTGGGGTGCACCTGTTGATGTGGCCACCCCTGCTGGACGTCCGACTCCCGACTGTGGCAGGGATGCCTCCTCCACCAGCCTGGCCGCACTGTCAGAGGCAGCTCCACAGGGCACCCAGGTGACTGATGGGTGGGAAGATGGCACAGAGGACGACTGGCGCGTAGGGGGTCCAGTTGAGGAGGGGGTCGGAACAAGCCCCATCAGACGGAGGAATCCGGTCTGGGTGACCTGTCCCAGCAGGCTGACGTGGTCAACGAGCCATTCGAGATGACGTGCAGTCTCTCCATGAAAAGACTGCAGGTCACCTCGCATGGCCCGTTGACGCAACGCCACACCAGCCAGGACAGGCTCAACCCGGACCTGGATAGCCACGTCCGCAGGCAGAGGAAGGCCAGTTGACGTCAGCTCATCCCCTGCCTGAAAACGGGTCTGGACGTAGGCATCCCTGCTGGTGCAAGATGATGCAGGGACAGGATCGGGGACAGGATTGCACACAGGCACCTACGCGGCCGCCTGTGCTGCCTCCTGTCCCTGGTCCTGGACTGCACCACTAGCACCAGTGGGATCCCCACCTCCAGACCCTGTCTCTGGTGCTTGCATGGCCTCCGCCTCCACCAGACCCCCCACCAACCTGGATGACTCCGTGCCATCTTCCCCTGTTGGGCCCTGTGGGGTCCCAGCTGCCCCTTCTGCTGCCGAGGAGTCCAACTGCAACCTCCGCCTCTTGGACCTCCCCCCGGCAGCTGCGGCCTGGGACGCGGCACCGGACTCCTCACTCCCCGACGAGATGACAACACGGGAGGGGAGCCGGGCCTTGCGTCTCCGGCTGGCGGTCGGATCCCCGCCGCTGTGCTCCACAGCACCTTCTCCGCCCTCTTCATCAGTTGACGCTGCAGACAGGGAGAAACAAAACACAGGCATCAGGGCACTGTACAATGGACACATACACGCATGACAGTTGCACATGAGTGGCATTGGCAAACCTCAGACATGTCATCACAATCCCCAACACACATGTCATTGCAACTGGCACACATGAGCCATACCACAGCCATATCGCAACTGCCACCACCATCCCTACACATACAACAGCATCAGCAGCCAAAGGGGAGCCATACATCACATGCAACACAGGAAGTGCACCACACATGTACACACACCACCACACTTGCATGCATGTCTACACCTCTGCCAAGTGTCGCACTGTTCAGACGGGCATCCATGTCACATCTGCCAATCAGGCTTCCACATACCGCTGTCACATGCATCCATGTAGCATCACTGTTGCACCTTTGACAAATACACACACATGCACATGTACACAGTGCTCATACATGCAGCCGAAAACAACATACATGCCTGACATCACGGACATGTCTACTTACATACACATTCATCCAAACATGTGTGCACGCACAACTGCATTTGCCATGCAAGCCCACACACACAAGCACCATCCATGTCTCACACATTACAGCCCTCGCATGTGTCAGCCCCACGGCCCTGTACACCCCCACCCATACTCCACCCCATACAAACAGATGTGCAACCGGCACAATGGGGAATGATCACCACACGCCCTGCTCACAACCAGGATGCATGTACACTCACCGCTCGACTCCAGACGGCTCTGCTTCTCTAGGACCTGGACGTGGAGCGCTGGGGATATGCGTTCCAGGACCCCCATCTGTTCTTCCGACAAGTGGCCCCGGCGCCCCTTGGCATCCGCTGCCTTCAAGAGGCGCCGGGCCTTGTTCAGGGTCCTGGACCTGAAGTCCTCCCAGCGCTTCCTGACATGTTGTAAGTCCCGGACTGCCACCCCCTCCGCGTTGATGGCAGTCACGATGTCAGTCCAGATCCGAGTCCGTCCTTCCTTGTCGGCGCGGGAACTTCCAAAGAGGGCATCATACTGCCCCAGGACTTGCTCCACCAGGACACCATCTTCGGTGGCACTGAAGCTGGTGCCCCTCTGCCTCTCTGGCCGGGGGTTGTCAGTGGTCGCAGATGGTGTTAGCCCCGACATGACAACCCCAGAGGCAGGAGTGGGTGGGCAACTGGGTCCTGGGGCTGGTCTGTGGAGCGATGGAATTCCAGTCGGGAGTCTTCTGTTCCAGCAGGGGTGGTCACAGCAACAGCACCCCTGGCTGATGTGCAGGCAGCAAATGGCAGTGCACGTGGGCAGCAGGCAGTCAGGCAGCAGCAGATAGCAGGTGGGAGCGTGCTCGGGGCTCTGGGGGGCAGTAATTCGGCCTTCTGGGCAGGAGCGTGGTCTCCCGTGTGCTCACGCGTGGCCAGCTTGGTACGGAGTGAATTGGCACGTGAAAATCCTGCAGGTCAGCGTGAAAACCGAGGAAAGGCCCTTAGCGCGTAAGCGCGTCAGCACGCATACGCGATTCCATTGGACCAAAGGCCCTCAGCGCGTAGGCGCGTCTGTGACGTGACCCGCACGGGTGTTTCCCACACAGCACGTGATGACAGAGCACACGTGGAAAGACTGCACGTCAGAGTCTCATCGCGTGTAATTGGACAAAAGTGCGTGTACACGCGATTGGCCTATGTACGTGTATATGAGGTGTGCGCGGACACTTACACACGCAAGTACGTCAGCGCACCTGTATCCCGGTGTACGGCCATTTCCACCAATCACACGCAATGAGACTCTGACGTGCAGTCTTTCCACGTGTGCTCTGTCATCACGTGCTGTGTGGGAAACACCCGTGCGGGTCACGTCACAGACGCGCTTACGCGCTGAGGGCCTTTGGTCCAATGGAATCGCGTATGCGTGCTGACGTACTTACGCGCTAAGGGCCTTTCCTCGGTTTTCACGCTGACGTGCAGGATTTTCACGTGCCAATTCACTCCGTACCAAGCTGGCCACGCGTGAGCACACGGGAGACCACGCTCCTGCCCAGAAGGCCGAATTACTGCCCCCCAGAGCCCCGAGCACGCTCCCACCTGCTATCTGCTGCTGCCTGACTGCCTGCTGCCCACGTGCACTGCCATTTGCTGCCTGCACATCAGCCAGGGGTGCTGTTGCTGTGACCACCCCTGCTGGAACAGAAGACTCCCGACTGGAATTCCATCGCTCCACAGCCCAGCCCCAGGACCCAGTTGCCCACCCACTCCTGCCTCTGGGGTTGTCATGTCGGGGCTAACACCATCTGTGACCACTGACAACCCCCGGCCAGAGAGGCAGAGGGGCACCAGCTTCAGTGCCACCGAAGTTGGTGTCCTGGTGGAGCAAGTCCTGGGGCAGTATGATGCCCTCTTTGGAAGTTCCCGCGCCGACAAGGAAGGACGGACTCGGATCTGGACAGACATCGTGACTGCCATCAACGCGGAGGGGGTGGCAGTCCGGGACTTACAACATGTCAGGAAGCGCTGGGAGGACTTCAGGTCCAGGACCCTGAACAAGGCCCGGCGCCTCTTGAAGGCAGCGGATGCCAAGGGGCGCCGGGGCCACTTGTCGGAAGAACAGATGGGGGTCCTGGAACGCATATCCCCAGCGCTCCACGTCCAGGTCCTAGAGAAGCAGAGCCGTCTGGAGTCGAGCGGTGAGTGTACATGCATCCTGGTTGTGAGCAGGGCGTGTGGTGATCATTCCCCATTGTGCCGGTTGCACATCTGTTTGTATGGGGTGGAGTATGGGTGGGGGTGTACAGGGCCGTGGGGCTGACACATGCGAGGGCTGTAATGTGTGAGACATGGATGGTGCTTGTGTGTGTGGGCTTGCATGGCAAATGCAGTTGTGCGTGCACACATGTTTGGATGAATGTGTATGTAAGTAGACATGTCCGTGATGTCAGGCATGTATGTTGTTTTCGGCTGCATGTATGAGCACTGTGTACATGTGCATGTGTGTGTATTTGTCAAAGGTGCAACAGTGATGCTACATGGATGCATGTGACAGCGGTATGTGGAAGCATGATTGGCAGATGTGACATGGATGCCCGTCTGAACAGTGCGACACTTGGCAGAGGTGTAGACATGCATGCAAGTGTGGTGGTGTGTGTACATGTGTGGTGCACTTCCTGTGTTGCATGTGATGTATGGCTCCCCTTTGGCTGCTGATGCTGTTGTATGTGTAGGGATGGTGGTGGCAGTTGCGATATGGCTGTGGTATGGCTCATGTGTGCCAGTTGCAATGACATGTGTGTTGGGGATTGTGATGACATGTCTGAGGTTTGCCAATGCCACTCATGTGCAACTGTCATGCGTGTATGTGTCCATTGTACAGTGCCCTGATGCCTGTGTTTTGTTTCTCCCTGTCTGCAGCGTCAACTGATGAAGAGGGCGGAGAAGGTGCTGTGGAGCACAGCGGCGGGGATCCGACCGCCAGCCGGAGACGCAAGGCCCGGCTCCCCTCCCGTGTTGTCATCTCGTCGGGGAGTGAGGAGTCCGGTGCCGCGTCCCAGGCCGCAGCTGCCGGGGGGAGGTCCAAGAGGCGGAGGTTGCAGTTGGACTCCTCGGCAGCAGAAGGGGCAGCTGGGACCCCACAGGGCCCAACAGGGGAAGATGGCACAGAGTCATCCAGGTTGGTGGGGGGTTTGGTGGAGGAGGGGGCCGCGCAAGCACCAGAGACAGGGTCTGGAGGTGGGGATCCCACTGGTGCTAGTGGTGCAGTGCAGGACCAGGGACAGGCGGCCGCGGAGGTGCCTGTGTGCAATCCTGTCCCCGATCCTGTCCCTGCATCATCTTGCACCAGCAGGGATGCCTACGTCCAGACCCGTTTTCAGGCAGGGGATGAGCTGACGTCAACTGGCCTTCCTCTGCCTGCGGACGTGGCCATCCAGGACCGGGTTGAGCCTGTCCTGGCTGGTGTGGCATTGCGTCAACGGGCCATGCGAGGTGACCTGCAGTCTTTTCATGGAGAGACTGCACGTCATCTCGAATGGCTCGTTGACCACGTCAGCCTGCTGGGACAGGTCACCCAGGCCGGATTCCGCTGTCTGATGGGGCTTGCTCCGACCCCCTCCTCAACTGGACCCCCTACGCGCCAATCGTCCTCTGTGCCATCTTCCCACCCATCAGTCACCTGGGTGCCCTGTGGAGCTGCCTCTGACAGTGCGGCCAGGCTGGTGGAGGAGGCATCCCTGCCACAGTCGGGAGTCGGACGTCCAGCAGGGGTGGCCACATCAACAGGTGCACCCCAGCCGGCGGAGGATGTGCAGGCAGCAGGAGGCAGTGCACGGGCAGAGGCAGAGCAGCAGCAGCAGCAAGATGGTGGGAGCCATGAAGGCTCGGGGCCTTCGACATCGGAGGGGCAGGCATCGGCCGGAGGGCAGGAGGACCCAGGACAGAGAGTGTCTTCCGTGTGGCAGCGGTTGGGCCACGCCATAGGTGCGGAGCGGCGGCGGGCGGAAGAGGCGCGGCTCACAATGGTCAGGGCGGAGAACTCCATGCGGAGGGCCCTGAGGCGGGCCGAGTGCCTCGAGGCAATCCGCAGGGGGTTGGAGGAGGACACGGCGTCGTCCCTGCGGACCCTCGGGGCCATGGAACTGGACCGCCTCCGGGACATCGAACAGGAGTTCGATGATGCCCTGGCCCGGAACACCACAGAGTGAGCTGCTGGACTTGCCCGCCGCCTTTGTATATAGTTCTTTAGTTTTAGGTTTCCTTTCGTTCTTATTATTATTTGGAGTCGACGGACACTGCTCCACTTTTTGTATATAGTTGATATTTAGGTAGGTTTTTTAGGAGGTTTCCTTAGTTCAGTTGTGTTGATGGACCCTTGTTATTTTTGTACATAGTTCTTTGTTGCATGGAGAGTTTTTACATTTCACTTTGGACATGATTTTTTTGATTTGATTTTCTAGTTTTGTGTTTTTATGCGGACATGCAGCTTATTTTTTCACATTTACATTGTAGTTAGTTTTCTTTCTTTGGCATTTGTATTTTTTTCAATACATTTTTTTTTCCATTGTTCACTGTGTGGTTTCATCTCATTGGTTTCATGCATGTCATGTTGTGTGTTTTCCCATTCAATTTGAAAATATGTGTGTGACGGACATGGGTTCATTTGCTTCATGTACATTGGGGGTGTAACATGTGATTTCCATTTCCATGTGGGTGAATGGGTTACTTGGTAGGTCTTTTTGGCTGTGGAGGCTGACCATTACGCACATGATTGGGGATTGTGAGGACCTGGTGGGGGCTGCACATGGTGGCAGGGGGGTGGGGGTGGTGGGTGACATGAGTGGGGGCCTGGTGGAGGCTGCCCCTGCACTGCTGGGGGGTGGGGGTGGTGGGAGACATGAGTGGGGGCCTGGTGGAGGGTGCCCCTGGTGGCTGGGGGGTGGGGGTGGTGGGTGACATGAGTGGGGGCCTGGTGGAGGCTGCCCCTGCACTGCTGGGGGGTGGGGGTGGTGGGAGACATGAGTGGGGGACTGGTGGAGGGTGCCCCTGGTGGCGGGGGGGTGGGGGTGATAGGGGACATGAGTGGGGGCCTGGTGGAGGCTGCCCCTGCACGGCTGGGGGGTGGGGGTGGTGGGAGACATGAGTTGGACATGGGTGGGGGCCTGCTGGCAGGTGCCCCACAGTGCTGGGGGGTGGGGGTGGTGGGAGACATGAGTGGGGCCCTGGTGGAGGGTGACCCTGGTGGCTGGGGGGTGGGGGTGGTGGGAGACATGAGTTGGACATGGGTGGGGGCCTACTGGCAGGTGCCCCACAGTGCTGGGGGGTGGGGGTGGTGGGTGACATGAGTTGGACATGGGTGGGGGCCTGCTGGCAGGTGCCCCACAGTGCTGGCGGGTGGGGGTGGTGGGAGACATGAGTTGGACATGGGTGGGGGACTGCTGGCATGTGCCCCACAGTGCTGGGGGGTGGGGGTGCAAGGGGACATGTGTTGGTGTTCATTAGTTCAAGGAGACATGTGCCTTTGCTGGGGGGCATGCCCATGTTGGGTGGGCTGCCTGCGGGACATGACCAGGGATGCAGGGTAGTCCCCTGTGGTGTGTGCTGCCTGCAGGGGCCGTGGAGGGTGTACAGGGTACACCTGGGAGGACCCACACTGTCAAATCACATGTGGGACTCCCCGGCACCCCTGAAATACACGTACCGTGCAGAAATCGCGTGTAAAACTTCCCGCGCACCGCTGAAATACACGCGCCCAGGCTATTCGCGTGTAAAACTTCCCGTGCACCCCTGAAATACACGCGCCCAGGCTATTCGCGTGTAAAACTTCCCGCGCACCCCTGAAATACACGCGCCCAGGCTATTCGCGTGTGGAACTTCCCGCGCACCCCTGAAATACACGGGCCCAGGCTATTCGCGTGTGGTACTCCCCGCGCACCCCTGAAATACACGCGCCCAGGCTATTCGCGTGTGGAACTTCCCGCGCACCCCTGAAATACACGCGCCCAGGCTATTCGCGTGTGGAACTTCCCGCGAACCCCTGAAATACACGCGCCCAGGCTATTCGCGTGTGGAACTTCCCGCGCACCCCTGAAATACACGCGCCCAGGCTATTCGTGTGTGGAACTTCCCGCGCACCCCTGAAATACACGCGCCCAGGCTATTCGCGTGTGGAACTTCCCGCGAACCCCTGAAATACACGCGCCCAGGCTATTCGCGTGTGGAACTTCCCGCGAACCCCTGTAATACACGTAGCCCGCTCCCCCAGGCCCGATCGCATGAGGAACTTCCCGCGCACCCCTCAAATTCACGCGCCCAGGCTATTCGCGTGTGAAACTTCACGCGAACCCCTGAAATACACGTAGCACGCTCCCCCAGGCCCGATCGTGTGAGGAACTTCCCGCGAACCCCTGTAATACACGTAGCCCGCTCCCCCAGGCCCGATCGCGTGTGGAACTTCCCGCGCACCCCTCAAATTCACGCGCCCAGGCTATTCGTGTGTGGAACTTCCCGCGCACCCCTGAAATACACGCGCCCAGGCTATTCGCGTGTGGAACTTCCCGCGAACCCCTGAAATACACGCGCCCAGGCTATTCGCGTGTGGAACTTCCCGCGAACCCCTGTAATACACGTAGCCCGCTCCCCCAGGCCCGATCGCGTGTGGAACTTCCCGCGCACCCCTCAAATTCACGCGCCCAGGCTATTCGCGTGTGAAACTTCACGCGAACCCCTGTAATACACGTAGCCCGCTCCCCCAGGCCCGATCGCGTGTGGAACTTCACGCGAACCCCTGTAATACACGTAGCCCGCTCCCCCAGGCTCGATCGCGTGAGGAACTTCACGCGAACCCCTGTAATACACGTAGACCGCTCCCCCAGGCCCGATCGCGTGAGGAACTTCACGCGAACCCCTGTAATACACGTAGCCCGCTCCCCCAGGCCCGATCGCGTGAATAACTTCACGCGAACCCCTGTGATGCACGTACCCTGCAAATCGCGTGTGACACTTCCCGCGCACCCCGGTATACATGCACACGTATTTTTTGTCAGCGGGTGTCCGTGTTTGTGGGTACCCCTTTGCACGTCATTTTTCCTGGAGGCCCACAGTATGGGACATTCATCATGGCAGTATATAGGTGCTATTTGTTGGCGCACCTTTTGGCGCACATTTCTTACAGCCGCAGAGACGCTACCGCCTCCTTTCTTGTGGCGGTCGTGTTTGTGCCTGTGCGCTGGTTTGAGCGTGCGCTTTTTTCCCCTATTCTATTCCATGAATACGTGTTGTAGGCGAGCGTGTGGGCGTTCCGCGCACTTGTGCCCTGTACTTCCCCCGTGACGCCCACGTTTTGGCAAGTTGTTCCCCATTCCGAGTGTTACGCCCGTGTTCCGCCTACTTTTATTGCGTGCGCCGCGCTATGTGCGAATTTCGCTGTGGCCTGTGCGATTTTCGCTGTGACCTGGCGCACGCTGTTAGATGGCCTGTGCGCCAACGTGCGCCAACGTGCGCCGCGCACTTTTTTATCGCACATCCGCTGGTTTTCTCGCGCACGGCCTTCCATGAATCGACGTGCGCTGCTTTTCGTGCGATTTTCGCACTTGCACTGCGATTTTCGCTATTCCACTGCGATTCGCACGTTTTTGCCCACTTGCGCCGCGCTAATTATTCCATGAATCGGCCTCTGTATGTGTGCAGCGTGGGGGGCCGATAGGAAGTGAAAAATATCACTCTCATTGCCATTAACAGGGTCGGACTGGGGCGTCCAATTATCTCGGCCACTAAATAAAAAGTGGCCCACAGTTGCAAATGGCAATTCATTCCTTTTGTGGCAGACTGTTTGAGTAGTACCCACGTGCTTTTTTCTGATAAAATGTTATGCAAATTGTGCATTTTAAAGAATATTTATTCAATAACAGTGGCCAAAACTACTAGCCACATGATGAAGTAATTCATCAAACTGGCCACTTTGAGCAAAAAAACGGCTCTGCACTAGTAGTTTGCATTTTGGGTTCGGGCATTGCTCTATTGCCCTATGGGCCAGTCCGAGCTTGGCCATTAGTGTAGGGTTTGCTGCATACAAATACCGAAACATGGGATACGTCCTTGCAGTTCGAGTACAACACGCCGCCTTGGCCCTTGACATCTCTACACGGTCAAAAGAAATGCCACACACCTCCACAGAACTGTTTTGTGCAGTGTCCGCTGAATTGCAGAATGAGGGAATTGCTTAACAGAATTAGTTCAGCCTTGAGGCAAACCAGATCACACGCCACCAAAGTCAGCAGAACGAATGCACCACCCATTAGTAGATGGACAAGTAAACGGGTTTGGTGCACACCATTGATGAACATTGTACACATTATAACAATCTGCAGAACAAGGGGGGCAATGCAATGGTGTTGTTCCTTATGTGGTTCTGTAAAGATGTGCACCAATAAAAAAAAGTCCTATTACAATTTGGGAGTTTTCTGAATGACTGCCATGGTCAGTCTTGAATGGAACTGTGAAACAGAAAGTTGTTAAAATGGCATTGTATGCCGTGGACAGTGACGTCCCAATTCTTAACCTGGTCTTAAGTACCGGAAAGGTCGTTAAAAGTTTAACCACATTTTTCGGTACTTAAGACCTATTCTTAAGGTGGCACATTCTTCTGAAGTCGGTAGGAATGCGCCACTTTCGGAATACATGTGGCTGCTGCTAGGATGGGTTGGAAACCAACCTAGCAACCGCCACATTACTTACCTAGCTTTTTTGAAGGGTATTCTTGTGGCACTCTGCCATTATTATATGTGCGTTAAAATCGCGCACATATTCGGTACCATTTTGGTGCTGTTATATGGGAGGAGTTCCACAAGAAGCCTTGTTTGCTGTATATGAAAACTTTCATATACACGGTGTATATGAACACTTTCATATAAGTGTATATGAATGTGTTCATATACACCGTGGGGGTCATAACGAGTGAGGCGGTAAGGGGTTAATGGTGCCGGTAAAGGTGCCGGAGCCGTCAACCCCTTACCGCCTCATTGCGAGTCTGCTTGCGGGAACCCGCTAAGGGCGACCAGGGTGCTTACAACGGGCCCGTTGTTAGCACCCTCCCCATTCTCATTGAGCCCTATGGTGGCTCGAATGGGAATGGGGAGGTACCAGGTCCGGGTTCCTTGAATGAGGAATTACCGGGTCCTCCAAGGTTGGAATGGCCCAGTAATTCCTCATTCGAGGAACCCGAACCCGGTACCCGGTAAGGGGATAGCCATGCCACTAATAGCAGCATGGTTACCCCCTACCTCGTAATGACCCCCGTGTATATGAACACTTTCTTATACACCAAAGCAAGCTGCTTCAACGTTGTAGTCTGCAACGTGGAAGCTCCTTACTTTGATGTAAATGAATGAACACTTTCATTTACACCAAACTGTTCATATATAGCGCACGGTTGTATATGAACACTTTCATTTACACCAATGCAAGCAGCTTCAATGTTGTAGTCTGCAACACAACTATCACACCCCATTCGGGGGCACACATGACCATAATGTTACTGGCAATGCACACCCCCCCGACTGGGGCTGGAGCATGATTATTACATGAATGCCCTATCCTGTGTTATTCATTGGCTTCTATCGTGCCCTTGGGTGGTGGGCTGAGGTCTCCTTACATCAGCATGCCCCGACAAGAAGCACCATAAAGGTTGTGTGCTATAAACGGCTGATCATACTAAATTATAAAAGGTAAAAAGCATGCAGCAGTAACATTAGGGCACTGATGTCCCAGGCTACTGGAAAAGGGAAATAATGGACAAAGGAATGTCCCTTCTGTGTATTTCACGCTCCAGCAATTTGCATGCCAATTGCACTCTTTCTTGGGCGTGTCAAATGTGTGAGTATGAGATGCATTCACAAATCCCTCCATATTCTCCCCTCCACCCCATTGGGGTGCCCAGCTTACTACATTTTTTGAACTGGTCAGAAGAGCAGCATGTGAATGTTTGATGGCCCTTGCTTGCAAAGGCCCCTTCGTGAAATCACAATTGCACATTTTTTTATTTGCTTACATGGACGTGCACCCATAACAGGAAACATTTCTTTGTGAATCAAGCTTGTAGTGCTTAGCAATTTCACAATTCTGCCCTGCAATACAAATCATAAATCCTTCGGTTCTGAATGCTTTTAGCCACTAGGGTTGTAGGTAAGGTTGACTTAGAGATGTTCTCTGTGAGGTTATGGAACTCCTCTGGAGCTTCTCCCCTCCCTCAACCCCCTACTTATCCCAGCAACCTCTGCTACCTTTGCACCTTTCCAGTAAGCCCCTGAATGAATCCCCTGTGTACAGCCCTCTGCTGCTTCCCAGCTAGGTTTCCGTATGATATCATACGATATAAGTCTTTTATAACGCGCCTGTACATAAGTGTTTCTAGGCACGACAAGACAAGGAGGGGGAAACAGAAGGAGGCCAAACAACGATCTTATTCGGTCTTGTGTCATTCAGATCCCACAAGTGTGGGGAACAGGGGAGGGGAGAAGTGCCAAGAGGTGGGGTGGGGGTGAGGAGAAGTGCAGTTGAGTCAATAAGTGCTGCTAGAGGGTGGCTCTTAAGTGCAAAGAGAAGGGAGTGTAGGGTTACAGGTACAAACCCTTAAGTGCTGAGGGAGCCCGGAGGCAGTGCAAGGGCAACTGGACATGCAGAAGCCTGGGCCCGAGTTCAGTGGGGGCCAGGTGACCAGTGTGCAGAGCTATTAGGGACATTAGCAGGGGAGAGGAAGAGAGAAAGCGGAAGCAAAAAGGAAGGGCTTGAGTTGCTTCCAGAACCGGCGGTGGTTCTGCTCAAGTTCGAGAGAGGCATTGAGGCTGTTCCAGAGGGAGGCCCCAGACAAGGAAAGAGATCTGCCCCCCCCCCCCATTCTTTGCTTGGAAAAGTGTATGACCCTCAGAGAATTGGAGGTGGATGAGCGGAGAGATCGAGAAGGAAGAAGTTTAGAAAGAGAACGTTGGCAGTAGTGCAGTCCCAGGCCCCAGAAAGCCTTGTGGACGATGCAAGGGGTCTTGAATTTGATCCTTGCACCCACAGGGAGCCAGTTCAGAGATTTCAGAGCTGGAGAGAAACGATCCTTAGGCTTGAGGCCAAGGACAAGTTTTGCAGTCCTGTTATGGATGAGCTGTAAAGGTCGAAGAATAGAGACAGGCAGATTTAGAAAGAGGCTGTTTTCAATAGTCCAACCTGGAGAGGACCAGGGCTCTAGAGACACTGAGATTCTGGGGGGAAATGAGAAAAGGCAGAATACCTCTGAGGAGGGCCAGCTCAAAGTATGACTCCCTAGTAAGGAGAGAACAAGAGGGTGGAGTCAAAGATGACACCAAGGTTCTTAGCCTCACAGGAAGGAGCAGGAAGAGAGGCCAGAGGGAGAGAGAGAGGAACGGAGGGAGCAGGTGTCCCGATGAGGAGGATCTCGGTCTTACTGGCATCAAGGCAGAGATCATTGGCAGCGCACCATTCCTGGATGCAGCCAGACAGACTGATGTGAGAGAGGGAGCAGTGGTGGCTGAGGGAAGCCTTAGGAGAGCTGGATGTCATCTGCATAACACTGAAATTTAGAACGGAATGTAGCAATGCAGTGGGCCAGAGCTGCCAGGTAGTGGTTGAATAGTCAGGGAGAAAGGTTAGACCCCTGGGGAACATCACAACTAGAGCGAGAGATAGAAGAGAGGAAAAAGGGTTGATCAGTGAGAAAGGAGGTCAACCAGGACAGGGCCTGACCAGTGATACCCAGGCTGTCATGGAGGCGATTGAGCAGGATGGCATGGTTGACCATGTCAAAAGCAGAAGATAGATTGAGGAGAATGAGGACCGACGGAAGATTAGAGTCAAGATTAGAGAGCAAGTCTTCACAGGTGTTCAAGAGAAAAGTTTCCATGCTTCTGGCAGGTCTGAAGCCAGACGGGTGGTCGTGGAGACAACCAACAGATTCAGTATGCAGATTAAGCTGCGAGATGGCCAACTTTTCCAGGAGTTTGCCCAGGAAAGGAGTGATGGAGATTGGGCGATAGTTAGCGGGAGAGGAAGTATCAGCAGAGTGCTTCTTAAGAAGGGGGTGCACAAGGGAGTGCTTAAGGGGGCAGGTGAAGGTCCCATTGGCAAAGGAGTGATTGCAGAAATCAACCAAGACTAGAGACAGGGTGGCTATGCGGTCATTGAGGGTTCTGGATGAGCAGGGGAGCACCTGTTTTGACGAGACTTTCAAATATCGGATATGTCTAGTAACACTGTCAGGGGTGAACAGGGGAAAGAAGGGGAACGGAGGAGGGGAAGAGGCCAAAGACAGGCCAGGGGTGGCAGAGGATGAGGAAGAGGAGGTAGAGGAAGAGGGAGTGGACAGGACGTCCTGAGTTTTAGTGGTGAATGGAGAAGCCAGGGCTGTGCAGAGGGCCTGGGAGGGTACAGGAGAGGTAGAGAGTGTAGCAGGGTTGGCCGGCTCCATACAGATTTTGAAAAGTTTGGCTGAGTTGTTAGATGGCGTAGAGGCGCAGGCTTTATGTAGGCTCTCTTCTTAAAGAGGACAGATAGTCTGTATTGCCTTTGGAGCAGGTGGCAGGCCAGTTTGTCAGAGGGTGCGCCTGATGCCCTCTACTTCCTCTCAGCCACCACACACTTTCGTTTAAGGGTAACGAGGTCCGAATCGTAACAAGAGTTGCACTTGGAAGTGGGCTTCAAGTGGATCCTCATGACAGGGGCAAGGACGTCAAGAGTGTTAGCGATAGAGAGATAAAGGTTAGAGAGGGCTGTGTCAGAGTGTGAGTCAGCCAAAGGTGTAGGAGGAGGAGAGAAAGATCTATGTACAAAGCATGCTAGTCACTGAAACGTCCCTTATGTATACAGCCTATTCTCCTACAGACTCCTTAGAATGGACCCTCCCCATTTCTACATTCATTACATATAGCTCATTTTTCTGGGTCAACATTGAGCCAAGCTCTCAGAACACTGCTTGCTTCATCCTTTAACCTGGTCGACCTTCGTTTGAACCCCACAGTTTGTTCTATCTGTTACCTCTTCCTCCAGCACGTTACCCTTGTCTTTTCCTCTCCTCTGCAGGCTACTTTATGCATTCCGCAGGCAGGTGCAAAATGTGACAATTTCCATTCTGACCTTCGCGCTTTGCAACCACTAAAGTGCTGATAAGGCATTGTGAGGGGCAGCACCAGCCCATGGCTTGTGAGGGCTGAATCCCTCCTAAATAGAGGAGGTTGGAGGCAGAAGGCAACACTCTGCTGTGACCCTCAGCCCACGGGTGCCAATGGGAATGGGGTGCTACCTCAAGAGCTTGTAAAATGTCTCACTTGGGAGAACAGAGTATTTACATTTAAACACTAATTAACGTGTCAACAGCAGCAAACACACAGTGATAAGATAAAAGCCTACCCTGGCGATATCAACATAGCCTCTATGATGAAGCTGTTGGGTGTCCTGACCCACGTTTGAGCTATCATGCTGCAACATTTGGTGCTGTGGGCTTAGAAAATCCAAGATGGCCAAAAAGCCCACATGTGCGGCAGAATCCAGGAGAACCACGCAATTTGTGCGTACACCAAAACGGCTGTCTAACTTTGCACCCACCAGCGCGAGCATGATGGGCCAGGGTACCATGAGTGGAATGGGTGCCAAAGGTAAAACAGCAGCGCCTGTTAGCTCAAAACGCTTTAAAATTACCTTTGGTTTCTCTGAATGCCAGCTCAAAATGCCTATTTTCAAACATTGCAACACATCCAAAAATCTCACTGAACACCAGCGGACATCTGGCAGAATTAAGTATGTGTGCATACAAAATCTGGGAAGATGAAGAGCCCAAAACAATGTTCACAACAAAACTGGCTGAGCTATGCATGTCAGCAGACTAACTGAAACTGGATTAAAACCACCAAAATCGAAATGTTTAAATTAACTGAGTGACCTACTTTTGAGTGTCACATAGTTTGTAACTGTTAAAATGTCATAGTTTTGAACTTAGAATCAGCATTCTAGCTGCATATGTAAAAATTGTATTGACTTAAACTGGGGAACAAAAAGTGACATTTTTGCGGAAACCTGGTTTAAGGAAACTGGAATTCTGGCAGACAGCTACCCCCGACAGGAGTGGGGGCTTGCCCAACAAATGTATTCCCAGGCCTGGCTGCATTCTGTTGCCCCTGCCAAAAGGAGGTCACACACCCTCTGATTGAATTACCAGGGGACTGCAAGAAACTAAACAAAGGGCCCAGGCAGATGGTTTATTGGGGGGATCGTAAATGGCTTCCTTTTGAACAAAGCCCTTCCTTGACTCAGGCAGATGTTATATTGGGGGCGTCGTAAAAGTGGCTTCCTCTTGGCAGAAACGGGGAGGGGCAGCCCCCTCTGAGGACAGGCTGAGCTTAAAGAAAGTGGATAGACTGGTTTCTCCACCATGTGACCTGGGAAGACACACCCCTGTTGGCCAGAATATGATTTTAAGAAAGATGTATAACTCATGGTGCAGACTTGTCAAAATTATCTAAATGATACCATAATTCTTGTGATTTTTCTGCCCACAGTTTAAGAGGTTTTAGGACCCGGTTGTATGATCTGGGGGTTTACGAACGGAAAAGAGGTTGTTACTCTAAATGTATGCAGGTTAAAAATCTGACACTTCCTTATATAAATGCCCACATGCCTTGCACATAATTGTATACATTTGGAGAAAAATCCGATATGGGGAAAGCTATTAAAAAGCGCAAAAAGTTACCATTTCTTTACCCCAGCTCCTAGAAACGCCAGGGTTGGAACAGTTCCTCCCATCAGTAATGCATGATGTGTGTATGCAATGACAAACAACTGTGTATCTGTGGAATATGTATTTGGGTCAAATATAGATTTATGTGCAATTTGACAGGGGAGTGTCCTTTCTGCAGGCCATGAAACAGCATCACCATGACTCACATTTCCTTTCCCCTATCAAGGAAGAGAGAAAAGCTTGACCAATGATCAGTTGAGAGAGGGGCTGGCTTAGTGATGCTGCGCACACACCCACTTTCAAAAGACATAAAAAGAGCCACTAGAAGCTAGAGAGGACATTCAAATCCAGTTGCTGCGGAGCGTTTTGCCGGACCACACAACATCCAGAAGATACCAGTTCCAGACTGACTCCAGCTACATACTCCAGAACCTAGAACTTATACTTTAGAACCTAAATCAGAGGCCTAAAACCACAAGCTGAGTTCTCTGCAGCAGGCCTCAAATCACTGCAAGCTACTCACAGCCGGGTGAGCTGCTTGAATCCCTTGCCAAGAACTTTTGCCAGGACCAGTGCAGAGATCCAGGAGCCGTGCAGAGACCGCTGAATCCGGACAGACCAGACCAGTGCCAGACCCGACCAGACCAGACTGTGCAGAACCGCAGACCCAGAGACCAGATCGCTGTGAAGTGCTGCTAGCCTGATTGATGAGATCCGTGACGAGACCCAGTCCTTCCAAATATATTGTGAGTACAGCTAGGACGGGGCAAAACCAAATCTCTTAGTTTAAAGTAGTATGATTCAATCTATTTAACCTAAGTAGAACTGCCTCCTAACTGTCACCTGTCATTTGTAAAGCTGCACCACTGTCATTTGTCAATTCTGCAGCTGCAAAGCTGTCACCTGTCATTTTGAGTTTACTTTAAATCCGAAAAACGACCTTTACAAAATTGTTCATATCTCTGGAACCGTTTAGGCTACGAACTCGGTTTAACTTTTCTCTGAAAGCTTAGAATCTAGGATTTCCAACAAGCTTAGAACCGACTTCCTACTCCTTATACTTTTCCCGCACTCACGATTCACACACTCGCGAATTTTACCGCGATTTGCGGTTTAGTTAAAAATCCAGCCACGTGTAACCATCAGCAGTCATTTCTTTCCTTGCTAAAAATTTGTTTGCCTCTTAATCACCATCTCTGAATCATTGCTAAAGTGAGCCTGAACTCATCCCAAGTATCTCTCACTCACCCTGAACCTCCTAAAGGGAATTAAAAGCATTTTCAGCATATTTCTCACTTCATTGCCACCACATTCAAAGCACTTGGGCCTGTGTTTTAAAACTCATACCGGTTTTCTCTAAGCTTGCTGGGGGGTAACTGAATTTCGTATTGTATTTGATTGCATTCCTGAGAACTGTGTGCTCCTCTTTCCATCTACTTCCATGTCTTACATTGCATACGGGAGGGGGGTGAATTGCCAGAGAAAAAGTGATTATATTATCTTTTGCTAAAATCATCTCAAGTATTTCTGTACTGACTTTTATTCCTCATTGCTTTTCCCTTGAAATCATAAAAGTATTTTTGCTACTTGATCCATCCTATACTAACTCCTCATTGATTATAAAGAAGTGTGCTAGTGTCAGATTACCCATTGTTGATTAACATTATATTTATAAGGGCGATATCGATTATTAATTTATTATAAAAGCGTGGTATCTATATTTTGTCTTATTTCTCAAATAAACCTTTTAAACTTGCAAAACAGAACTACTTCTTGGCTCAGTGGGGTCAGGGGGATTCTAAGAGAGGGCTGTTATATAAGGGTAGTCATCTAGAACTCATGAACTGGACATAAAGATATATCAATAAGGGTTTCCATTCAGTATCCCAGACTAGGCATTGACTTAGTGGTAGTGTTGAATTGAATCTTCTTACAAAGTGGGGCCTCGAGCCGGGATATTCTGGGTTAGATTTACCATTTGTGCAGATTAATACAGTGTGCCAGCTGACCAGATACACATATCCCGTCAGATCACCACGCTGTGTTACGCTGTAAAGCACTCCTCAAAGGAACGCTCTAAGGAAACGGTCTGTTTTGCAAAAATAAAATACAAACTTCTGTAAGTCAGGAAGGAACTCAAATTCCAGAATGATGACACTGGTAGACATCAAAATAGCCAGAGAGCACTTCTTACATAAGCTATTTGTGAGAGGTGAGTGGACTCATCAGGACCAAACGGTCTGGTTGCAGGCAATCGCGCAACAGGTCACTGAAACAGGGTCAGATAAATGGGGAGATCAGGGTCCCCTAGATGTGGCCCTGAGTGAACTATATATGTCCCCTAAAGCCAAAGATGAACATAATAAGATTGCCAGGATAGCAGCATATTTGTATCTATATATGGGAGCCATGCAGGACAAATGTGCTGAAGGCCAAGATCTGGCAAATAGGCAACAGCTGGCGTTAGAAAAGGCCCAACCTGACCTGGTCTCTTCTGAGCAGAGGCTGCAGAGGACCCAGGAGTCAGAAAATGATAGTAGGCAGTATATCATTAAAATAAAAGAGGACATGGATAGACTGCAACAGGAGAAGGTTGACCAGGATACCAGATTTCTGGCCTTGCTGAAGGAGTATCAAGACGGTTTGGACTCCCTTCTGCAGAGCCAGAAAAAGCTGGAGCAACAACTGGACTTCAACAGGGCATGCACAGAACAGGTAGCCACCCTGCAAATTTGATTAGACAGAGAGAAAGAGGAAAGCATACATTGATTCTGAAAGACCTGGATACCCAGGCAGAGTTTGATCAGGAGCACCAGAAAGCTGGTGCCTTCCAAAGGCAAAGGGACAACCTGGCGGCACAGATGCAGGCTCTTAGTCAGGAAAGGGACACCTTAGTCCAGGAAGTCTTCCACTTAAAAAGGGAAAATGGAAGAAAATCACCTGGCCCTCCAGGGACTGGGTGACCTCCAAAAAGAACACCAGAACTTGTTATAGCACACCAGGAGGGTGGAGGATGCTCTGGCAAGAAAGGAGCAGGCCAATAGGGACACAGCTCAGGAGGTAACCCTCCTGCAGCAGAGAATGGCCCAGTACTCCAGGACGAATCAGGAGGCACAGAGAGAAAATGAGGCTCTCTGTCAGCACAATGATAGGCTCCAGCAACAGGTAGCGATGCAGGAGAGACTGATAGAGTCGAGTAAGGCCTTAACTGAGGAACTGAAAGCGCAGGCTCTTGCATTGCAACAGGAAGCAGGGGCGGATAGAGATGAGGTTCGCTGGGAAAGAGAAACTCCTGAGCATAACCTCAGGAGCCCTAGTACCAGAGGCCTTCATCTCTCCCAGTCCCTGGACTCTGCCACCCCCATGTCCCCTCGCGCACATGAGCCCAGGGCCACGGGGATGGCAGATTACCATCCAGCTAGAAGTATGGGGCTCATAGGCCAGTACCTCCCAGGAATGGATGGGCGGGCATCTGGGTATTGGCACCCAAGCACAGTGCAATTTAGTGGGGAACCCCAGGAGAGTAGGCCCATTAAGGGCATCCTGAAAACTTCTGCCCAGTTATGTCAGTGGGGGGGGTACCCATCAAATCCTGGCAGCAAGGAGGAATCTGAAGACTCCTCTGAATGGCGCAGGACACAGGAGACCAGGTCCCCACATTCTGCCAGCCATTCCCAGGCTTGCAGAATCCGGGAAAACCTGGAAGATCAGACGGGCACCTCTGGGAGCAGCGCTTCTGAGTCGGAGGATGAATGGACCAGGGTTACCCGAACCAAAAAGGCCAATAAGGCAAAAAGGGCCTTGCTTAAGGACCCATTGAAACAAATAAAGGCAATAAGGAGTGTCATCACGCCTTATCATAAGAACGCCAAGTATTCCGTTTGGGAACACTTGGAGCTCTATGAGCAAATGATGGTGACTTTCCATTTGAAGGACAGCAGTAGCTGCACCCAGTACGTCAAATGGACATTCTCCCCACAATACTCCAGTTTCTTTGCGGGGCTGGAGGACCAACATCATTTAAGATGGTCCACCTATAAGGCGGCCATCTTGAAACATTTTTATGTTCACAGAAATCCTCAAGAGGCTCGCAAGGCAGCCTACAATTTGCAATGTGGGGAGGATCAGGCCCCACAAGAGTTTGTGCAAGAATTAAAACGTGCTTTTGCGCAGACCACCAGAAGGGTGCGCACGGATAGCAGAGAATTTATCAATACGTTTTTCCATGCCTTACCCAAATACATAATGACCCAGCTCGTGAGAGATTTTCATGAGAAAAGATCTTTAGACTGGGTCATTAAACAGGCTACCCGGATCTATGAGGTGCAGAAGCCTATCGAAAATAAAAATAACGCGCCGAAAAACCCCAAAACCAACAGCACCCCGGCTGCTGCCAAGGTGGCAGAGGTAAAGGTTGCCCCCGTTTTAGATTTGGAGATGGGGGGCCTAAAAACCTGCCTGCACCAAATAATTCACAGCCCAGAAGGCCCTCGGGCCAGTCACAGACAGGGAGTCGAGGAGGTAGTCCCACAAATGGGGTCCCCCGCTCCCCTGACTATGTAAGTCCCCGCTACAAGGGAAACCGACCAATCCTGGGTTATGTGTGGACTCCTCCAGCCCAAGGGGGGGGGATCCAGCCAAGCACCTAACCCAGGGAACTTCCCTCCCAACTTCCCACAGGAGGGCAGAAATTCTCCAAATCCTGGGCAGAACTTTTTCCCCAGGTATCCACCCAATTTCCAGCCCCAAAATCATCCATCCTTCTTTCCCCAATTCCCTGAGCCCAGACAGCCTAATCCGGGAGAAGGGAGGCCAAGGGTGGAGGGGTACCAAAATCTTCCCAACCAGGGGTACTACCAGAGAAGGGATAGCTACCCTTCCCGGGATCAGCCCAGGGGAGAAAATAGAGCCCCGTATCAGCCTGAGCGGGTTTCACAACTTGAGCGCCAGGTCCAAAATATGGCACGAGATCTGGGTCACATACTGAGGGCTCAACAGAACCCTCAGATGAGCATGCCACCGCAGCATGCCCCAAACTCTGGACCTGGTGCTCCAGAACAATGACGGGGGAAGCACCCCGATAACACACCGGTTCCCAGGGAGGAGGCACAAGGGGAAGGGCGGTGTAAAGCCTTGGAGGAAGCTTCCTTCCCAACTTGTAAACAGCCCCTGGAAAACCAGGAACCGGAAACAAAATCTCCTACCCCTGAAAGCCTGCCTCCCAAGGAGCAGAGGGGGGGTAGGAGAAACAAAGGACCCAAACAGACCCACTTTGTGGAGGAGGTACAGGTCTTCCAATTTGAGGGAGAGGGATCCTCAGAGGATTCTGGGGAAAGGATCTTCTCCTTTAGAGATGGGGGAACTCCTCCCAAGGAAAAATGGGTCCCAAGGAATGCCAATTCAGACTGGGGAGATATGGAGACTGAGCTACCGCCGCCCATCATCTCATCCCAGAACCCACAATACCGAAATCCCCTGGTTCAAACCCATCCTGATGACTGCCTCCAAAAAGGGCGGGGCGGCCCAGAACCGGAACCAGGGGAACCCACAATGGCTCTGATCTCCAGTGCCAACTTTTTCTTTCAGATTCCCAAGGCTCTCCACAGAATTCTGCCCAAACCTCTTCGCTAGCAATGTCCAAAACCAGAAAGTTATCCCACCAGTTGTCCAAAAATGTGCATTATCTGTGCCCCCTTGAGGAGAAGGAGGGAAGATACTATGCCCCGGTACAGTTACAGGGGCAGGGTACCATTTTGGCACTGGTGGACACTGGATCCCAAGCTACCCTTCTGTCCAAAAGGGCCTTTGAGGAACTAAATGCAGGAAGGGGGGAGACTTACCGAATTCCTCTCACCTCTCTTCCTGGACAACTGCAGAACTTTGACGGGAAGGAAATTCCCGTTGAGGGGACTGCAGACTTGGACATTAAAATTGGGCGACACAAGGTGAAACACCCGGTCATAGTAGTGACTCCAGAGGGCACCCCTTGTTTACTAGGGAATGACCTCCTGAGAAGGTTGTCACCCCTAATAGATTGCGTAAAAAAGGTCCTCTGGACCCAGACTAGCCGACCAATAAAATTAAAACAGAGTGTCAACCATGTTAGTTTAAATGGTACCTGCCACATGGTTGAACAAAAATCTGACCAAGTAGAATTTCACTTCCAGAACAACCAAACTCCAGACGTGACAGTAATAGCAGTAGGACAACAGACTGGTTATGGGGGGTCCTCTCTATTTCTGAAAATCAACCTTCCTTCCAGTTTAAGGTGGTATTCCACACTGGAAGGAAACACTCTGAAATTCTTCACCAATCCACAATCAGAAACTCCCACTCCTATAGTCCAGAAAGATGTGAAATCAGCTCAGAGCCTGGCTGATATTCAGCAAATTGGAGAGCAGTTGTTCATCCCTGTTCAGTTAAATGATGGTAAGGACTCTGTTCTCGCTCGAGTGTGCGTGAACAACGGTAAGAGCTTCATCAGCGAAGCCATGTTCCGCCAACTCCCAAAAGATCCAGCCATTCCCACATTCAAACTGATAGACAAATGGGAAATGGACCTGGAAGCACCTAATTCCAAACATATCCTGCCAAGCAGGTGTATGCTCAAAATCTCCATTGGCAACAAGAGCATAGTCCATAATTGTTGGGTCGTGCGAGACGTCACTGCCGCCTTTTACTTAGGCAGTGACATTCTCAATCGCTTTGCCATTAGTTTGGACCTAATAAACTTCAAAGCTTGGTCCCGATTAGCGGATAATCCCATGGGCTTTGATGATCCAGAAAAAGCATTTAGGTCAGCTCAATTGCTACCTTATGCAGTTGAAATTCAGATCAAAGAGGAAGTCACCATCCCAGAAAGGACCCGACAATTCTCCCTGGAAGTGAAAGTTAAAAGAGGACAACATTTGAAAAACCCTGATGCTTACATACATCTAAACACTTCTCTCCAACAGCAAGGGTTGGGGGTAAACCCAACTCCATTAGTCAACATAGAACATGACACCTTTCTAATAGAGGTGGATAACAGCGACTTAAAGAGTATTACTCTAGCCGCAGGCACCATTATTGGAATGGCGGTTGATGACCGACATTTTTCCATCAATTTAGGAAATGAACTGTTAGGACCAATCCCCAAGGACTGCTTTGACAGTGACAGTGATGACAATACAACACCAGACAGGATTTTTACCCGGCATGGGGGGACCTTCCTGGCGTACACTTCCTGCCCCTATGGTAAGGAAGATGTGACTTGTGACTTCAGGAGGGATGAGGTGATTTTCCAGGTCCATAAGGGTTGCCTTTCCACCTGAGGCCTCCAGTCCAAATCAGCACTCTGACCAGGGACTTCTCCACCCAGCTGGAAGAGGCCACTGAGATAGCCAAACCAGAAGTCTTTCCAGGCTTCAGGCAGATGGTGGAAGAGGGAGTCAACCTAGCTGATGCCTGTGTGACTCTGGAACAAAAGCAAAAGTTGAAACAAGTTTTCTTGGATTTCCAAGATCTCTTTGCGGTAGACTCATATGACTGTGGCGGCACCGACATCCACACAAAAACAATGCCCACGGACCCTGGAATGACTCCAGTGTTTTTGAAGCAATATCGCTTGCCTCTTGCATCCATGGAGTCCCTTACTGAAATAATTAAGAACTTTGAGAGCCGGGGAATAATCTGTCCAGTTCACAGCACCTTCAATAACCCGGTGCTGGGAATATTGAAGCCAAACGGCCAGTGGAGACTCTGCGCCGACCTCAGGGAGCTCAACAAACGGGTCCATACTTCCTGATGGCCTCTGCCCTACATTGACCAAGGGCTGGCCCAGATTCAGGGGTCACAAGTATTCACAGCAATAGACCTGACCAATGGATACTGGACCGTGCCTGTCAGTAGGGAGGACCAATACAAACTGGCTTTTACCTTTGGGGGCCAGCAGTACACATGGACCCGGACTCCCTTCGGATACCTCAACTCCGGCAATGAATTCAACATTTTCCTACATAAGGCCATGCCTGACCTGGGTGCGAGGGGTAACCTGGCTTATGTAGATGATGTCCTCATCAAAAGTTCATCTGTGGAGGAACACATAGCGGAGATCCTTTATGTTCTGACACAGTTGAGGGCCACCGGAGCAAAACTTTCCTTTCAGAAAGCACAGTGGTGTAGAACCCGTGTTAATTTCTTGGGGCATGAGATTACTCCTCAGGGTCTCTGTCCCCAAGAAAAGAAAGTGGAAGCACTCCAGAAACTGAAAGACCCCACAACTCTGCGGGAACTAAGGAGCCTCCTTGGACTGACTAATTACAGCAGAAAGTTCATTGAGGGCTACGCAGAGATCACTAGACCCCTGATTCATCTCCTGAAAGGGGGGGTCAAGTGGGAATGGGGTCCAGAACAATCCGAGGCAGTAAGACAACTAAAAAGAAGCCTCTCACAAGCGCCTTGCCTAGCTTACCCTGTCAGAAACAAGGAGTTCTTCCTGGAGACGGGGTTCTCTAATACGTGCTTGACGGCAGAATTATACCAAAAGCATGTCAAAGTCAATAAAGTAATCTCCTATGTGAGCAAAACTTTATCCTCTGTGGAGGAAAAATTCAACGACTGTGAGAAGGCACTCCTGGCAACGGTGTGGGCATTGAAGAATTACCCCCCGTTTATCCAGGGGGAACACATCATAGTGGAGACTCCACACCAGCCTCTGCAATATCCCCAAAGTGACAGAATCCGGGCCGGAAATGTGAGTAATTCCCAAATTACTTCCTGGATTCTGTCAATGCAAGGCTTTCCTGTGGAGGTCAGATATGGCCAAAACAAGAAGAGTCCCCTCGCGCAAGGTCTGGCTGACTTGCATGATTGTGCCAGAGAAAACTGTCTCGAGGACGAAAGTCTAAAAATCAAGGACAACATGGAGGCATACCTTAATTCCCCACACAAAGTCTTTGAAGAAGACAAGTGTGAGGGAATGCCCACTGTCTATGTGGATGGATGCTCTTACCATGTTGACATTGACGGGGAGAAAGAACTGGTGGCTGGCGTAGGGAATGCATGGGTGAAGGAGTTCCCAGAACCCTCCGCTGGATACAAAATTTGTCCCCGAAGTAGTCAGGTGGCAGAATTGATGGCTGTGCATCAGGCCATCCTCACTGCTGTCCAGCATCAACTCCACGAACTGGTCATAATCACAGATTCGGATTATGTACGGAACGGGTTTGTGGAGCACCTGGTTAATTGGAAAACCAGAGGCATGTTATGTGCTAATAACAAACCCTTGAAACATGGGAAGTTAATCCAAAACATTGATGATCTGGTCACATCGAATGGGATGACCATCTACTGGAAAAAGATCAAGGGTCATTCCAAAGTAGAGAGACCAGACAAAACTGGAAATTACTTAGCTGATCAGCTGGCCAAAACCGGGGCCATCCAAGGGGATCTAATCAAAATAGAGTCCCTGTTGGGGGAAATCCAGGTCACTGCTATCACTAGGTCCCAGACAAATGCTCACAATGATCTTTCAACTGCCCAATGGAGCAAGGAGACCCCTGATGCTGATTTGATTACAGCTCAGAAGGGGGATCCAATTATTGGTAAGTTTTACCAACACCTTGAGGACAGTGAGAACTTTCCCCTGACGGATACCGATTACATTGGGAAAGAGGACCTAAGAGTGTTGATGAAATGTCCAAAAATGTTCCAAATCCAAGACGGTTTGTTGGTAAGGAAATCCCAAGATGGCCATGATCAGTGGGTGGTTCCTACCTCATTCCGAAGCCTGATGTTAGGTCACGCCCATGATGCAGCCATCGCCGGTCATAGGGGGTTTCACACAGCTCTGGAAATCTTAACAGAGGTTGCATACTGGCCACACATGGGGCAGGACCTCGACCAATACTTGAAGGGGTGTCTTGTGTGTGCACAATTTCAGCCATCATCCCTCACGCACCGTGCGCCTCTCCAAAAGAGGGGGATGACACTGACATGGTCAGATTTGCAAATTGACTTTGTAGGCCCTATGATTCGCTCGTCTAGAGGAAACAAGTACATGTTGACTGTTACATGCTTGTTTACCAAGTGGGTGGAATGTCTCCCAGCCCCAAATTGCAAGGCAGAAACTGCAGCTGCCCTGATGATTAACCACATCTTTTCCCATTTTGGTCTACCTCAAAGGATTGAGTCAGACAGAGGTAGCCACTTCACCAGTGAAGTAATGACAAAGATGTGGGAGATACTGGGGGTTAAAAGGAAGCTACACATTGCTTACAGGCCAGCTTCTTCTGGAGCAGTATAGAGATACAACTGAACCATTGTGAGCATATTAAAGAAGTTTGTGGCAGATTCTGGGCCAAGTTGGGGTATCCGATTACCTCTGGTCCTAATGGCCATCAGATCTACCTCTTCATCTGCAACCAAAATGTCACCATTTGAGTTGATGACTGGACGCAAGATGGTGCTTCCCCAGCATTTGCTCTACAGAACCCACGAGCAAACGTTGATAAATGCCTCCACAACTCATGAGTATGTGGAGAATTTAAGGAAACACCTTCAACATGCTTTTGCCTATGCTCAGCGGAATCTAGAAAGATCAGCCAAGAGTATTAAGACCCACTATGACCTGAAAACTTCCAGGAAGGAATATCAGGTGGGGGACCGGGTCTATTTATACAACTTCCAAAGAAACCAGGCAAGACAGCGCAAATTTTTGCCTACATGGAAGGGACCCTTTGAGATTATAGACAAGATCTCCCCTGTGGCCTACAAGATCCGCATCCCCAAAGGCGGTTTGGCAGAGGGGGAAGACAAGTGGGTTCACATAAACCAGTTGAAGTGTTGCCATCCCAGGCACACTTTGTAGCAACTGGAGGAGTCCTCTGTAATCCCAGAGGGTACCGCTCCAGAGTAATTCAATTCCAACCCTAAAATATCCTACATATAGCCTATCAAATTCTGTGTTTCTCAAGTTTATGTGTTCCTGTCGCTTAATTTAAAAAATGTGCATGTTCATATCTGTTGAGTTCTAAAATAGATATGCCACCCCACTATATCAATGGTGGGGGAGAAATGTCCATGAATAGGTATTGCCGCTTTTCCTTTGTCGTCCTAGGAGAAAGAAAACCTGGAGACTGGCCTAGGAGGACGATCCGGAGACTGGGAGCAGAGACCCGAGGGGCCCAGGGTACCGCCCAATTCTCCCATCAGGACCAGCAAGGAGAACTGATTGATCGACTGGAGGGAGGAAAAGATGCTGAACTGTGCCATTTGCAGAATTGGAAGAAGATTATGCAGACATACCAGTGCGTGGGTCAAAACCTTCTGTGCACTCGACTCCCCATCGACTCAAATTCAAAGTGCAGTCACGTGGGGGGGCCTTGTTGGGTGTCCTGACCCACGTTTGAGCTATCATGCTGCAACATTTGGTGCTGTGGGCTTAGAAAATCCAAGATGGCCAAAAAGCCCACATGTGCGCCAGAATCCAGGAGAACCACGCAGTTTGTGCGTACACCAAAATGGCTGCCTAACTTGCCACCCACCAGCGCGAGCATGATGGGCCAGGGTGCCATGAGTGGAATGGGTGCCAAATGTAAAACAGCAGCGCCTGTTAGCTCAAAAACGCTTTAAAATTACCTTTGGTTTCTCTGAATGCCAGCTCAAAATGCCTATTTTCAAACATTACAACACATCCAAAAATCTCACTGAACACCAGCGGACATCTGGCAGAATGAAGTATGTGTGCATACAAAATCTGGGAAGATGAAGAGCCCAAAACAATGTTCATAACAAAACTGGCTGAGCTATGCATGTCAGCAGCCTAACTGAAACTGGATTAAAACCACCAAAATCGAAATGTTTAAATTAACTGAGTGACCTACTTTTGAGTGTCACATAGTTTGTAACTGTTAAAATGTCATAGTTTTGAACTTAGAATCAACATTCTAGCTGCATATGTAAAAATTGTATTGACTTAAACTGGGGAACAAAAAGTGACATTTTAGCAGAAACCTGGCTTAAGGAAACTGGAATTCTGCCAGACAGCTACCCCCGACAGGAGTGGGGGCTTGCCCAACAAATGCATTCCCAGGCCTGGCTTCATTCTGTTTCCCCTGCCAAAAGGAGGTCACACACTCTCTGATTGAATTACCAGGGGACTGCAAGAAACTAAACAAAGGGCCCAGGCAGATGGTTTATTGGGGGGATCGTAAATGGATTCCTTTTGAACAAAGCCCTTCCTTGACTCAGGCAGATGTTATATTGGGGGCGTCGTAAAAGTGGCTTCCTCTTGGCAGAAACGGGGAGGGGCAGCCCCCTCTGAGGACAGGCTGAGCTTAAAGAAAGTGGATAGACTAGTTTCTCCACCATGTGACCTGGGAAGACACACCCCTTTTGGCCAGAATATGATTTTAAGAAAGATGTATAACTCATGGTGCGGACTTGGCAAAATTATCTAAATGATACCATAATTCTTGTGATTTTTCTGCCCACAGTTTAAGAGGTTTTAGGACCCGGTGGTATGATCTGGGGGTTTACGAGCGGAAAAGAGGTTGTTACTCTGAATGTATGCAGGTTAAAAATCTGACACTTCCTTATCTAAATGCCCAAATGCCTTGCACACAATTGTATAAATTTGGAGAAAAATACGATATGGGGAAAGCTACTAAAAAGCGCAAAAAGTTACCATTTCTTTACCCAAGCTCCTAGAAACGCCAGGGTCGGAACAGTGCCTCCCATCAGTAATGCATGATGTGTGTATGTAATGACAAACAACTGTGTATCTGTGGAATATGTATTTGGGTCAAATATAGATTTATGTGCAATTTGACAGGGGAGTGTCCTTTCTGCAGGCCATAAAACAGCATCACCATGACTCACATTTCCTTTCCCCTATCAAGGAAGAGAGAAAAGCTTGACCAATGATCAGTTGAGAGAGGGGCTGTCTTAGTGATGCTGCGCACACACCCACTTTCAAAAGACATAAAAAGAGCCACTGGAAGCTAGAGAGGACATTCAAATCCAGTTGCTGCGGAGCGTTTTGCCGGACCACACAACATCCAGAAGATACCAGTTCCAGACTGACTCCAGCTACATACTCCAGAACCTAGAACTTATACTTTAGAACCTAAATCAGAGGCCTAAAACCACAAGCTGAGTTCTCTGCAGCAGGCCTCAAATCACTGCAAGCTACTCACAGCCGGGTGAGCTGCTTGAATCCCTTGCCAAGAACTTTTGCCAGGACCAGTGCAGAGATCCAGGAGCCGTGCAGAGACCGCTGTATCCGGACAGACCAGACCAGTGCCAGACCCGACCAGACCAGACCATGCAGAACTGCAGACCCAGAGACCAGATCGCTGTGAAGTGCCGCTAGCCTGATTGATCAGATCCGTGACGAGACCCAGTCCTTCCAAATATATTGTGAGTACAGCTAGGACGGGGCAAAACCAAATCTCTTAGTTTAAAGTAAAATAATTCAATCTATTTAACCTAAGTAGAACTGCCTCCTAACTGTCACCTGTCATTTGTAAAGCTGCACCACTGTCATTTGTCAATTCTGCAGCTGCAAAGCTGTCACCTGTCATTTTGAGTTTACTTTAAATCCGAAAAATGACCTTTACAAAATCGTTCATATCTCTGGTTCCGTTTGGGCTACGAACTCGGTTTAACTTTCCTCTGAAAGCTTAGAATCTAAGCTTTCCAACAAGCTTAGAACCGACTTCCTACTCCTTATAGTTTGTCCGCAATCACGATTCACGCACTCACAACTTTTACCGCGATTTGCGATTTGGTTAAAAATCCAGCCACGTGTAACCATCAGCAGTCATTTCTTTCCTTGCTAAAAATGTGTTTGCCTCTTAATCACCATCTCTGAATCACTGCTAAAGTGAGCCTGAACTCATCCTAAGTATCTCTCACTCACCCTGAACCTCCTAAAGGGAATTAAAAGCATTTTCAGCATATTTCTCACTTCATTGCCACCACATTCAAAGCACTTGTGCCTGTGTTTTAAAACTCACACCGGTTTTCTCTAAGCTTGCTGGGGGGAACTGAATTTCATATTGTATTTGATTGCATTCCTGAGAACTGTGTGCTCCTCTTTCCATCTACTTCCAGGTCTTACATTGCATAGGGGAGGGGGGTGAATTGCCAGAGAAAAAGTGATTATATTATCTTTTGCTAAAATCATCTCAAGTATTTCTGTACTGACTTTTATTCCTCATTGCTTTCCCTTGAAATCATAAAAGTATTTTTGCTACTTGATCCATCCTATACTAACTCCTCATTGATTATAAAGAAGTGTGCTAGTGTCAGAATACCCATTGTTGATTAACATTATATTTATAAGGGCGATATCGATTATTAATTTATTATAAAAGCGTGGTATCTATATTTTGTCTTATTTCTCAAATAAACCTTTGAAACTTGCAAAACAGAACTACTTCTTGGCTCAGAGGGGTCAGGGGGATTCTAAGAGAGGGGTGTTATATAGGGGTAGTCATCCAGAACGCATGAACTGGACGTAAAGATATATCAATAAGGGTTTCCATTCAGTATCCCAGACTAGGCATTGACTTAGCTGTAGTGTTGAATTGAATCTTCTTACAAAGCCAAAGGCTTAACCGCTGGGTTTAGCTTTTTAGTGGCCTGCACCTCCAATGAGTAGCATCTCTTTGTGAAGTTAAATATCCTCTGAATTGGGATGAAAGTTGCATCACATTAGCCAAAGCAAGGCATAAACGTTATTCAGAGTCCCACATATGCATATATATTGGTGGGACCAGGGCTTTAAGTGGACAGGGGCTAGCTGGGACAGAGCCACAGCAGGCTCCAACAATTGTGTCTGAGACAGGGCCGTGCCAGGGCTCTCTCATGCCCCTTGCTAATCCCAGCCCACTGGAAGCCAAGGTTTCTTTCTAAAGAAATACTGGGATAATCACCCTCGCGCCCCAGGTGGGAGGGTGACGATCAATTCAAAGTGGTGCATTGTTCTGGTGTCTGTGTCGCAATTAGGCGGCAACACTTATCTGATTTGAATGCTTCCTGTTAGGCCATGGTCATTTTGCAAAATCAAGCTGGGGCTATTACGGGGCATGGCCTAACAGGCGGCATTCAGCTGAGACAAGAGGTGCCGATGCCCTGCCAAGCCACGTCCCTTTTCTGCCACACACCCCTCAGAGCCCCGGCCTGATTTTCAGGCCACTTAAAGCACTAGGTGGCACTCTGGGCCCTTGGGACCACCTAAAGTAGAACCCAAGATTGTACGGAACCGTAAGCTGGTTGCTGCCCTTGCTTAGTTTCCGGATGCTTTTCGGTGGCCTACAATCTCCAAAATAGTGTTTGCAATTAAATTGTAGATATTTGCCTTCAAAACATCATCAGTATACTTCGTTAACGGATGTAAATAACACACATGTCAGACCCCGGATACGCTGCACAGTCATGTGTCTGTGACCGAGTGGCCTCCTGCCTTGGTCTCCCTTTTGACATATATAATAACACACGTGGCATCGGAGCAGGAATGCAACGGACACACCAGCTGCCTGCACCATATGGTATAATTACCATGACAGCCCTCGAGGGGCCCAGCCACCAGGAACACCATCACAAAGGCAGCGAGCAACTAAATGAATACTCAACGGAATAACACGGTGCAGTGTGAGTGTGAAATAGTCAGCAGTGAAATAAGTGTATCTTGAGCACCGAGTGCCTCCTCGGCCCGGCAGAATGCGTGTGACTGGATTGCTATTTGCGCCTTTTTTGCTCTAAGGGGAAGCTGTGACCGCGTGCCTGGGGCTTGCTTGGATTTTCAATGGTTTGCTGCATCCAGGTAATTGAGTCCCACTTACTGCAACGGATCCCCCGTACTTTCAATACGCATTGATAACGCAATTGGCTGTACAAGCTCCTTTCTGATGACTTTCTCCTGGAAATCCTGTGTTTGTTTGTGGAAAAAGATGGACGGCTGTTGACAATTAGGCTTGAGGTTTGCGTCCTGCGCTTTATTTAATAGCCCGCGCAGACCCATCAAAGAATAGCACGTTAATTGCAAATCAAAGCGGAGCTTCGGGGCATAATTGCAGAGGAGTTTAGCATGAGCACGTACCTGCCTCGTCGCGGAGGCCGCATCCCCCGGTTTACGTTGCCTTCGCGCGTTCTTTTAACTGTAATTATTCCGAAAGTGCGAGACGACGTTCCTTAAACGCCTGACGCGCAGCTGTAGAGGAAAAGAGCAGCGCGGATTCTGAAGCAATTGGCGGGCTTAGATGTTTCTAATGATGTGCTCTGAAAACAAACACGCAAAGCCTCCAGAAAGGGCATCGGGTTTGACAAGCAGCGCCCGACGCCTTCCCTGTGCCCTGTTACTTGCTTCCCAGTATCCTTCTCACCCCTAAAATACCCTTCTCTTGTCAGCTGGAGAGCATCTCTCGCCGATATTTATCAAGCCGCCTATTTTCGCGAAAATCTCTTTTTTTAATTAGTTTCACATTTTGTTTTCAGATAGCACCGAGCTGTTAAAAACAACTGCACGTCCCAAGAAATTCGGTGAAATGTTGCACTTTTGATAATTAAAGACGCAATGCGTCGACGCCAGAGTAGAGCCTTTCGTCGCAAACCCACGTGTGCCTGGCCTATAAATAGAATGTGCTACTCGGGTAAACAGATTTAATAGCTTCGGGAGCGGCATGTGCTGCACAGCAGATGATGCCATTGAACTGAGTGAGGATAGAAGGTGTGAAAGCAGCCACTTTACACTTCAAACTACACACGCCCTGATTCACTGGCATAGGACCATTCCATCACTGAATTTTCCATCGTGGGAGAAATCATCAAATGTTTTCCATCGCATCTTATCGCAAATGTATGTGTGGGGGTGGAGGGGTGAATTGGGGTAGTAATACAGGTTCAGAGACTTGGGGAGGGCTGTGAGGGGTCTACCTCGCATACATTTGTAGTAACATGTGCTACAAAAAATTAATCTCCTACGATGAACTATTCCAGATGGCATCACATAGAATTGATTCCCAAACATTTCCACTGGAGCTGATCAGGGGGTTAAGAGCCTCGTTCACTGATATTTGTACTGGAGCCAATGGGGAGATGCCTGCGGGCAACTCACGCTTGTACCTGATGCCTTATTAGGGGTGGTTGAACTGGTTTTGGCAAACCTCGAACCATGTGAATGTGGGTGGTTTGAGGTCTGTGAACTTCTCAAACCTCCCCAGAGATTCACCTGCAAAAGTTCACCATCACCCGGGGTTACAAAAGGAATGCCCTGTGGTGCTGAGAAGTGGGGGGTGGGGGCTGGTGATGGGATAGGAGATGGAGGAGGGAGGTCATGGGAAGCAGGGTCAGGATGAGGGGAGGCTGACTTGCAATCAAAAAGTGACCTGCAGCAGATTGCCGATCATCTGACTTTTGCATCATTCACCTGCAAAATGCCCACGTTCACTTGTGGGGCGTTCACTCACTTCAATACTTTATACTAAAGCAGGTGGGTATTTGGAGATGGATGCAACATCTCTGAGATGCATTTGAGCACATCTTGGTGAATTGCATTTGCATGTGGGCATCGCAGAAATGTTCCTGGCATATCCATATTTGTTCCACTTTTAGGGTCTGTGCCTGAGGTATAAAGTAACGGATGCTCGTTTGAGAGTCTCACTGGCATCTTCGGATTTGTTAAACTGCAAATCTTTGTGAATTGGGACCTAACACTGAAGTCATTTTAGAGGCACCAGGCCTCTTTTGAGATGGCAATGTGCTAATGTGATTTGCACTTACACAATTTGAATCCTCACAAGGCCTAATAGGACCACCTCTGTCTTTTCTCCTCATTGTTATGTTTGAATGTTGCTCCCATGTTCCCTCCCCATTGCCTTGTGGGCACTTTGAAACACAATTCCTTGATATATAAGCACCTGACAAATGCACAATAAGTACATAAATAAGCAACAATCTGCTCAAGGGCATGTCAGAGATGATCTAGGCATCTCCAAATTTACTCCAGGGTAAGGCTGTGTGTATCTGGAACCAATTAGCAGGTGCCCATCTCAGAAGCACCAGGCATCATGGGATTCCCCCCAGTGCACAGTTTAATGAATCCGGCCTTGTGGATTGTACAATTGGCCTGAATTACACACGTGTTTTTCAATGTGAATATCCCATTGGAAAACCCTTTGTAAAACAGGCCTAATGTATGTCTTTGGTTAGCTCTGTCATGTCATACCAATAAACACGAACCGTGTTTGGTAATCTTTATCCTTCACTAAAGCACAGGGAGTTGCTATCATTTGGCATACAACTATTTACGTTTTTTCACAAGAGATTGCCATATTATCAATGTGATTCCTTTCGAATGAACAATGCGTTGTTTCATTGTGTGGTCAGTAGTTCACATTAAATGCCCAGTGTCACGCTTTTCGTCTGGCTGGATGCCACTTAAGGGGTGTATGATATGATATGATATGGCATTTGTAACGCGCCTATACACAAGTGTAGTAGTAGCTGGAGATTGACATTCGCCATCAGTTATCCTGAGAGATGAGAGGATGTGTAAACACATTTCAGAACTGTATATTCCCTTAAAATTACACCTTGATGAAACCTACTTTCACCACAAGCAGAAACACGCTGGAAAATGACATACAAGAGGAGGTGACCACTACAATAAAAAGTAATTGCCACATGGGCTAGACTCCTTTTTTCAAATTATAGACTCAGCATACAGATGCCGAATACACTCCAGAGAGTTTAAGTTATTTAGCCATGGATCGATAGTTTCCTGTCGTTTTGTCCATGGGGATACCTTTGAAGGTAAGCATTAATGATATATTAAATGATATATTGTATGAAATACATCGGGATTTGATAAGGCAGAGTTATGTACATTTGCTTTTGCTTCACGGTATCCTAAAAAGAGCAAGTTCCGACTTCATGCATCTCTGGGACTATGAGGCACTGTGACGTGTGCCCATCCATATGAACTGAAAATAGGTATGGCTTAATGGAGGTCATTAGGATCTATATTATTTTCATTGGTTTGCACAGTACCACGGGTGTGGCTTCGGGTGCCGCTATGTTAATACATGGTGTCACTGGTGAGCACCCTTTTTAAATTGGCGGGCACCAGCGATATACAGATTAACGAGATGCAGTGGTTTGGTGAACTGGGTAGTGACTCTGGTGAAGGCAGACCATATTGAGAACCCTTGTCATGTTTCCCTATTTAGTCACAAATTGTGAGGGTGGACTATTGAAGTTTTTGTGAGTTACATAATAGATAATTAAAGTCTTTTTCTTCACATTTAGTTTAGCTCCTGAAGAAGTGGATTTAGTCACCGAAACACGTTTAGCAGCATCTACGGGATTGTATGAATTATATACCACTGTTTTAAATATTAAGAAGAACATTAAAGACATAATATATTTATTTAATTGTATCAAAGAGTATATATATGCTTTACATTACTCTTCATAGAATCTCACTTAACCAGTGTTCTGGCATTAGGGTATGCAGGGGACGTAGGGCTCATAGACCGGGCCCTTTTTCTATGTATTCCTATTTACTGCTCCATGTCAGGGTAGTTATACCTCCCCTGCGCCCAAATTGTATACATTGTACAAATAAATTAATTAATTTGAGTGCATGGTAACCTTCTAGTTACATGCTCAAAAGAGGCCAGGTGGTGCGTTTCAACCCAAAGTAAGAGCTGGACCCCCGTCCACATCATTATTTGTTTATGCTGTACAAATAGGGAGACATTACGAGTGATCAGACAACGCGACCCCATAGGTTACCTCTGTTTAGCCATTAATTGTCACTGTAATTGACAGCATGGCATGTTTTTGAAATCCATAACGGATTACTTTATGTTTGCACTGCTTATTGCTCTCTAAACACACACGTTTAAATGCTTAGAATTGGAATGAATGCACACTCACGGTAGATTCTCGAAATGCTTCTTTAGCTGGAAATGCAATGTCCACCTTTGCAAACATGAAAGGCCCAAAGCATCACATCTTTATGAACGGATCAATTTGCATGGTGACTATAGTAATGGAAATAATTTCTTCATCTCTACACTTGATTCAATGCTTGTTTTCTGTGTAGTTATTTGGCTTGTGGTTCTGCTTTAAACCTATAGCCAGGGCTCAAAACTTCACTGTTGCATACTGATGTGCTGACAAATAAAATGTTTACCTTAGGGTAAAGGCACAACATTGGGCCTTTTCATAGTTGAGCGGTGCAGTAAAAAAGTGGCGGTAAAGCTATTACCGCCACATTACTGCACCGCCCAATCCCGAGTTTGGGAGAAACTCAGAGGATTCACCTCCAGCTCTGAGCAGGAGGTAAATGCGCTGACTTTCTGGCAATTTTCGGTGCAACTACCATCGCACAATAACTGCCGTAGTAATTGCGCTGAAAATGCCCCATTGAGTCCAAAGAAATTGGGACGTACACTGCAACTTGTAGCTAATAGCGCCGGACCAAATTGTGGTAACAGCAATTGCATTGGGCGGTATCCTGACAGATTTACCACCAGGATACCGCCCAACTTCTGATGAGACCCATAGTCTTTTAAAGAGAGATAATATGCCTTTAAGGTTTGCTTACCCAATCAGAAGACGGCAGCTGTGCAATAAGATGATTGCTTTTGCAGATCTTGCCCCTATTGGCTACTTTTTTTGGATGAAGGGTCAAACTAAACTGCACATATGCAGAGTGGATGGCATCAACATAATCTCTGTAGGTGTCATTTGTTATTGTGGGTCCTTTGCAATTTGGAGAAAAGTTGGAAATATGCATGTCAGGAATAGTTCTGCAGCCATACATGGACTTGGTACTTGAATCGCCCCATGTGTATATACTTGGTTGAGTTTGTAGTGTATACAGTGGGTGTTTGTATCGTAACATCGTTATTCATACTCTTTGTAAACTTTAATTTTTGTTAGATAAAACCTATTTTGTTATTTTCTTTTTTTATTGATAAAGTATTGCAAGATACAAGAGGTGAGAATATCACAACACCTTCTCTTTTCTGATGTCTCCACAAGCACAGTGCATTTCCCTTTCATGTGACAAAAACAATCTAACCTTAATTATATATTAACTCCCATGTCTTTGTGCCAAAGCATTTTTCAGTTAAAACCCTGTTTATCAAATTCCACTCATACACAGCTAGTTCTTGCTACACATACAATATTAAGTTGAGCATTATTGATCACAGGATTGATCAAGCAGATTTAAAGACTAAAGATAAAACAAGCTCAATACTTTGCAGTCAGCACAATTTTTCAACTGTCTTTCACTGTGCTGAGGATGTGTATGTTTGTGAGAATGTCTATAATGTAGCATTGGAATCCGTACAGAGAAATGGTTGAAGTGGGGTGAACATATTCAGCCAAATCCCAAATTATTTCAATTTTGGGGAATTCGTCCCAGCAGAACTTTCCTAAACTTCCGTTGGGTTTCAGCAAAGTGTCTCAGTTGAATTTGTGCTAAAATAAATAGGATATGCATAGCCAGAGTTTGCAGTCAGTTTTGTAGGTAGAGGCAGGCGGTTCTAGAGCAGTCGATGAAGGGGTAGAAATTGTATTTAGGTAAGGGAACTATACAAACATTAAAATAGTATTATTTGTGGGAGAGGTGTAAAATTAAAGTAGGATTTAGCTGTGGGTTGAGGTTGAGTGAAAAATGTAAATAGGAGATTTTTGAGAGAGCAGTAGAAAATTGAAATAATATTTAGTTGAGGAACATAGGACTCAGTTGAGGTAGACACCAGATAGGCTATCATTTTGTGCCTGATAGTATTGGGAATCCCAGTGATGGCCTTTCATGGCAACAGTCATGTTATATACGTTGTCTGTGAATAAGGGGTGAGGAAAACATCAGAGTAATGCTCAGAGTCAGGCAGCAGATTACATTAAATGGATCTAGCTGAGTGGGACACTTTTATGTTATGAGGCAAAATACTAATTGCAAACTGTAAATTATAGAATTGTTTGGGGCCATTCGATTACACACATTGGTTGTGAATGGGTATGCCAACATTTTGTGAAGGATGACAGCAAATACTAGTGGCACATGTTTATGAAAAGAGAGAAAAAAAAACTCTTAGAAGTGTTTGGAGGCTTTACATTGTATCTGATTGTGCTAATTGTTTATGATGGACAAAACACACTTCTAGTTATGTAGAAGACTAACTAAGGTTCGCAGAGATTTTTTATGAGATAAAATACTACTAGTGAGGAAGCATTCATTTACTTATTTAGTAGACACAGTAGAATACATACATATGTTGTATCTGAGCCTTCTAACTTTTTTGTTGGGTGAAACAAAATAATAGTTG
Organism: Ambystoma mexicanum; assembly: GCF_040938575.1. Taxonomy (NCBI): domain Eukaryota; kingdom Metazoa; phylum Chordata; class Amphibia; order Caudata; family Ambystomatidae; genus Ambystoma; species Ambystoma mexicanum. The sequence continues at coordinate 815,649,858 of NC_090941.1, read as the reverse complement.
CAAAGAAAAATGTTTAGAATTTATTTTAGTGGCAGAATATTAAATTCAGCAGCTGCAACTAAGAGGGGCATTTTTGTAATGTACAGGACAATATACTACAACAATCATTCAATTGTTTGGGGCACAATAGGCTACAAAAACAATTTTACAGTTGTTTGGAGGCAGGAGAACAGAATCATTATATGTAACTGAGTGTGTCAACATTTTGTGAATGATGAGACACCATTTTAGTTCAGAAGATTTGTCAAAAGATAAAACATTAACTTAAATATAGTCTCAAAATTGTTTGGCGGAAGGAAACGTCCTTCAATGGTTGTAATTGACTGTGTCCATTTTTGTGTGATGGACAAGCCAAAATACTAGTTGTCAAGATGTGTTACAGATAAAATACTAATTGCAAAGAATTATTTTTAGAATTGTTTGATGGTGCGAAATTCCATTCAGTTGTTGCAACTGGGTGTGTCCCAATTTTAGGATGGAGGAGACAAAATACAGGTTGCAAAGAAAAACTCCAAATATTGCTTGCTGGCAGGAGATTACATTTAGTGGCTTTCACTAAGTGTGCCAACACTTTTTGAAAGACAAATCAAATACTGTTTGTGGCGATGTGTGCCAAAACAAAATAGTATTTGCAAATAATGAGTTTACACGTTTTGTGATACATTTGCTGTTATCATACATAATTAATTAATTAATACCAGAGGACAGTCTCTATGCGTGGGACCAGGATTACAATCTGTGTTGCTTTGTGTAGTATTGTTTCCAAGACAAATACGTTGCCCCTGAGCTATCCACCCATCACGAGAGGATAGCCCCATGAGCAATAAAGTGAGGTTAGCATTTCAGGGATTATATGGATTTTCACCAAATGCTGCTCACATGATGGACCACTTACTGAACCAGTATTGTAGGGGATAAACATGTCAACGTTAAGCATCCATCGAATGAACTGCTGAATGTACACTTTATTTTCATGTATACCCATCACCACGGAGTATTCCCAATGGAGTGAGGAGTGTGCACCACAGGCTTTCTGAAACTAGCAAATCACTACTTTTTCATTAGTGCTCACATGACATTTTTCTGGTGGTGTAGGCAACAAGAGGGATGTGCTTCAGCTGATGATAGCTCAGGGGCAACACATTTGTCTGGGAAACAAGACAACGCAGAGCAACCCCGATTTGAATCCTGGTCCCACGCTTAGAGACTGGTCTCTGGTATTAAGAATGTTATAAAAGTTGGATTAATGTGTTAATTATTCCTGATCAATGGAAAAACCTTGAAGTGTCCTATATTGGATATTTAACACCAGCACTGCTTTGTGGAAGATGATGGCCAGACACCTAGACACAGCCAACCCATCGGCATTGATGTTGAGGATTTGTCTGCTACAATTCATACATAGTAAAGTGGAGTGGGCTTTTTTAGGGCACCATGTGGTTGTGAAATGGGTAGCTCTCGTGACTGACTCCTAATGAATATGATATCATGAAGAGATGTCAATTGTTTTTGTGTTACTGTTCTGATCTTAAATACTGGTCCTGCTAATTTTAGAACTACAGCAGTGTAGCGGTAGAGAGCACTTTTGTGAATTTGTGTGGTTCTCTCTAATGTACAAGAATTGTCAATATGAGATATTTCTGATGTGTGCTCTCTATACCAGAGCCGCACCACGAGAACTGTTCACATTCTCCCCTGCTACATGAGAGCCATCAAAGATGTTTATTTTTCATGTTCTCCCTTCTACAGGAGAGCAGTCAACATGAAAATGTTTCATGTTCTTCCTGCTGCATTAGAGTCACCATCATGTACATGTGTCCAGCTCTCCCTACTACACGAACTACACAAGAGCCACCAATGAAAGAAAGTTGCAGGTTTTGCCTGAGAAATAAGAGGGGCACATGCAAAAACATTTCGTTCAGGGTCTTATTGCTATGCAGTAGCTGCAGCTCCAAACAATTCATAGGATTTCCAAAATATATTTCTCAGGGTCTCCCTTCTATTATTTACCTGGCTCTCTTTGCCACTTTTTCTCAGATCTCTCTGTTATTACTTCTCAGGATCTCCCTGCTGCTATTTCCCGTGGTACCCCGGCTAATATTTCTAGGGGTCTCCCAACTAGGTATATGGTCTATTCATCGAATTGTATCACATCTAATACCATTCCATCGAATTATAAGCAACGAAAAGCCATTTCGTTGTCTATAATTTGATGGCATTATCGAAATTAAAGATAGGGTTAGGGGTGAGGGTTAGGGGCTAGGTCTGGGGCTAGGGTTAGATTAAGATTTACATTGGGGATAGGGTTAGTGGTTAGGGTTGGGGCTAGGGTTACATTAAGGGTTAAATTAGGGTTAGGGGTTAGGGTTGAGGATAGGGTTAGATTAAGGGTTAGGTTAGGGTTGGGGTTGGTGGGGTGGGCACGGGGGTTGGGAGTTTGGGGGGAACCACCCCCAATATACAAAAAACACATTAAAACATTACACAGAGCTGGCCAGTGCCGAAATTCCAGCACTGGACACCTCCATGTAACGTTTTAACGTTACAAAAAAAATGATATCTTTTACATGTAAAAGTGCATTTCCATTGAAACCAGTCCATTTATATTTTCGATGGGCTGGTTTCGATGGAAAGGCACTTTTACCTGTAAAAGATGGCCTGTCGACGCTTTTATAGTCGATGCATCTTTTTCGATGCGTTGGAATGTCGATGCATCGATTTCGATGCATTGGCTATAAACCTCCCAACTATTACTTCTCTGGAGCTCCCTGCTATGAAATAGCTGCAGTTACATATAGTTCACAGGGTCTCCCTAATACATAAAGTTTCTTCCGGCTCATATATATCTCTTAGAGCCACTGTCAGTCTTCCCTTCTTCTTACTCAATTCCGGAAGGGATGTTGGGATGATGGCTACACAGGGTTGCCTTCACAGGATCTTGGCCTGCACTGTCTGCTAAGTTCCCTGGCTGACCACCATGCTACAATGGTAAAATAGTTAATAATGCCTGCTGCTACCTTATGTAGGCAGAGCCACATTTCCAACATAGAGGTGCAGCAAGCCAACAAAGGCCTGATTGTTATGTCCAGCACCACTTGATGTGGTTGTGTCTGTGTCTCCATTACCATGCTCTATGCTTTGATGGTGACATATTTGCATTTCCTGACATACTGACAGATGCTTCCTCCACACCACTGCTGGGGGGTGTGTGGTTGCAGGATAGCCGAATGGCATATGGTTTTGTATCATCCCTTCATGTCACCAATAAATGTGGTTATGCCTTGTATTGAAGCCAACTCTCACTATTCTTTCTTTCTGAGCACATGCCTTTCAGTGTTTGCACACAACTGTAGATTCCTCTGTGTGTGTCCTCCTCTCAATAAGGGAGAAGTACTGTCAGACATTTGAAAAGCCAATTGTAGAAAATAATTTAACAGTATCCTGTAATTTATTCAGAAGTCTGTTTCCCCTTTCCCCCTATGGAGGGCAGGAGCCAACAAAATCAGCTTGTCACCTTCCTCCCCCCCCGGCCGACACTCAACCTACTGCTCCTCTTCTTCATGCCCAATATCCACATCTCTGTCATCTTACTACTGCCCCCCAACTGCCTCATGTTCCACCTCCTTCCCCTAACCTCTCCCAGTGTGTTCATCCACCTGATCTGCGATTTATTACATCCCCATATGTTCCACTAGCCGTTCAAAATTCACATCCTCGTGTTCCTGCTCCTCGTTGTGTGCCAGTCCATTCCATATATACACCTTCCTGTGTTCCACTTCTGTCCCACATCAGCATTTCCATAAACCTATTTTTCCTAACTCTTCATATCCCTCCTCTTTCTGACCACTACCTCTTTGTATTGCATTTCCTGGAGATCTGTCCTCTTTGCCTCTGCATATTCCTCCTCGTACCCACCAATCAATGTTCTTCTTTTGCTGCCTGTCAGTAGCATTCTCGATTAGCCTCCCACTGCAATATCTTCTTCTCTTCCGCCACTGCTTCCTCCAGCCACATATGCACCATTTCTATCATAGAAGACCCAAACTCTCTTGGTAGCACCTGCCACATCACTTGAGAGACATCTGTGATGGTTGCAGATAATCATGTTCAGTCTTTCTGGTTATGTTGAATCACTGGCGATGGGGTCAGAGGGCGGTGCTTGCCCATCCAAAATGGTGGTGATGTCACATCACCAGCACCCCACACAGTGATGCGCTGTGAGTAACAGCCATCAAGTTCTGTTCAGGTTCCCATCGCAACAGTTTGTTCCATTGCACGGTCTCTGTGTACCTTGGTAAGTCCTGCACCCCATCTTTTGTCTCAATTACATCAGCCTCCATTGCATTCCCCCCTTCAGTCTCCTGTTTCCTTCCAGCTCACATCCAGCAGTCCCATCTCAGTCCACAGTCCGGCTCGTCCTGGAGTTGGTCATTCTGGTTTACCCCTGATACCTTTGCTTATCTGACCTGCTTGCCTCTCTCCTCGCCATCAGAGTGCTGCATGATGAGAAGACGAGCTGGCAACTTCATTGGTGTCACACCGGTCTTCACTAGAATATAGGAGCGGCACTCCTCATCTGAAAGATGCAGCATCCTGGACAACCCACCCCTCTAGATGGTTTTTCCACGTTCAGGATTTTTTCTTCCTCTCGGGGGGATGTCACTGGTGCCACTTATCACCCACCTGTATGCTATCAGGCATGGGCACAGAGGGCCTGTTAAAGACTGCTCACCCACTTTAATCACCATCAGAGCAGCAGGTCACAGTTTTTTGCTACTGATTGTGAATTCTGACAACATGACCCAATGGATTCATGCTCCCTTTTCACCTCCTCCTCTGACTGTTTTGCCTATCACCAGAGGTGTCGCTCAGGGGTTGGGGGGGAGGGCTATAGCCCTGGGACTTTTGGTTGTAGCCTGGATAGAAGCTCAGGCTGTGCTTGTACGACCACATGTATTTCAAAATCCAACTCTTCCTCCTTATTCAAAGATGATCTGCTCCCGAAAAGATGTAGTTGTTTCTTTTCTTTATTCGTAGCTAGTTATGTGTGGCACTAAGTAAAAGATTTTCACAAGAGTTTTGTAAAATGGTTTCATAATGGTTTGCTGCTTTCTTTTTCTCTGGTGAAAGGAGGGTGGTAAATGGGAATGGTTACAAAATAAAATCACAAAGTAGGCTTCACACAACGTTTTTCACAAGCATTGTTTTTAAATTTATTTGACTTTTATATCAGGGTGTATGTTAAAGGAAAGGGGTTTTAAATGATGACAAACGGTGCCTCAGAAGGTTTCACAAAGGTTTGCAGCAAGGTTACATTTTGTGTTTCTTTTTGGGGTGGAACCAGGAAAGGTAAGCAAAAGGAATAAAAAAGAATATATATCACAAAGGTTTCACAAAGTGTTTTTCAAAGGGGAAGTCTCACTTTAAGGAACATCACTAAACAAGGAAATAAGAAAATACATATCACAAACCAGGAATACAATGTGAAAAAGACATACAGTAAAGGTTTTAATTTGCGCTACCAAAACTTTCCTGCACTCATTGTGGGGTTTCACCCTCCACCAGCTAACCTCAACCCGCAGAGATCCAGCACGTTAGTCTTTTACATGGCCATTAAACCTCCCTAGATAGTCTAGGGCTCTGATGGACCTACCAAATCTGTCCAAGAGGTTTGGTGGTTGCAGTCGGCCCACAGAAATGGGACTTGTCTGCAGAACTCACAGTCGAGTTTCAGCATGAGTATGGGCACTTGCTGAATCCAGCCAGATCTTGCTATTCCACTGAATTCCAGCTACAGGATTTCATTCCACTTGCATGTTTTGCAAGATGGAAATTCACCCAGGCTTAGTTGGAACTAAGGTATTGCCTGTTCCCTTTTTGACACTGTTCTAATTACCAAGAAGTCTAGACTCATTATTTTCCTTCTCCTTTGTTAGATCTTATTTACATAAACATTATCTATAGTAACAGACATGGGAGGGACCAATCCAATTTCCAGGAACAGAAGCCTAATGAAAATATCAAAGACAGCATCCCATGACCGCTGCCCACACGTCTCCTGCACACCGCCATTTTCATGAGGTTGCTTACCTCTGCTTGCACCCCACAGCTCCTTCGTAACTCTACTTCCCTTTGCCCCATTGTCACTTTTACTAACGTTTCCCACCATTTCCTTGAGGTTCTTTGCCTTTGGGCCACCACCATCGGTGCCCTTAGAACTTCTGACAGCCCCCTTATTCTGCCAGAGATTTTGAGAAGGAACTTCCTTTGCTATTTCTCTGGTGGCCATCTTTTTTTGTAGATTTTCTAGGGAACTTCAAACACATGCTCCACACAAAGCCGTTGCCCTCAAAAAGAGCCCATTACCAACCCAGATATTTAGCTGTTGTGGTAGCAGAATTAATGGAAATGGGTGATTTACCGAGCCGGTAAAATTCACAAGCTCTTGGTAAGCTCACCTCGCCGGTAATGGCCCTAAGTACTTGGTGAAGGCCCTCGAGTCACTTGAGCATAAAAACCTTGAGCTAGCACACCATTAATTGCTGGCTAAAATACTGCCAGGCATTAATGGTGTGTTCAGAGTCGGCACCTCCCCTGCTGGGGGGAGACACCTCGCCCAACCGCAGCGCGTCAATAAGGCTGAATTCTAATCCAGTGAAATCCATATTTAGAGTAACAATATAAAGTTACTCGTTGCTTTGGGCTATATTGCACCAGTGTTCAATGGATTGCACTACGTTGCTTATCCCAGTGAACCCAAGAACAAATATTACAGCATATAAAAAACGTATACAAAATAAAATGCAATGGATGCACAGTACGGCATTGCAAAGAAACATATCTATTTACATTAATTAGATAGAGTAGGTCATATAAAAATGGCCCATATCTCAATGTGTGTTAGCATGCTGTATTAGGGAACTTAGGTTTCTTCCCCACCCACATTCGTACACATTACAGGCAATACGGGTAAATAACTTGTTTTTTGTTGCAAAATACAGTATATCCCAACAAATTAACACAGTAGATATTGCATCATTTTGCTGTGCAATATAATACTCTCATTACTAGTTTGAAGTGAAAAAATGTTGGATAACCTTTTTAATAAGTTAAGAATGTTGTGATTTGATTTTCTATATGAAAATAATCAACATTTTACTATAATGTCATTTGTCGAGAATGTGAAAAAGGGCATTTTAATTCACGTTTGCATCTTGCTAAGAAAGAATCCTGCAAATCATCTTTTGCTGGAGATTGCTTCTGCTTTCCTCAAATTTTCCAGAGACATTTCTGAAATTAGAAATCCTCATTATGCAAATATAAGTAGTGCTCAATAATATAAAAAGGCGCAAAGTTCGCTGGTGGACATTTCTCAATGTTCAGTTCCACAAAGTGAAATACAGTAAGCTAACTATTCTTTAGTAGCATTCAGAAAGCATCTTCATTTTTGATTATCTGCTTTTGTCAGATTGATTGTGTTTTCAAAGGTTTACAGAGATTGGTTTGTGCAATTGTAGTAATAAAAAGGTTTCCGGAAATAGTACTTCTACTGATCCTAAGAATATTTCATTAGCACCCATGGTGGTCCTCCATGCCAATCCAGACTCTTGTAATGTGAGCTCAAGCAGCCATTGCGCTCCCCTGCCACTCTGCCCCACCTGAATCCAGCTGTAACGGTTTCTTGAGAAGCCACCCTCAACACAGGGAGTTCCTACATGCAACACACTGTTTAACAGATTCTTTTTTAAAGCCCTATCTCAGACACATATCATACCCCTTGGATCCCTCTTCCGTGATCTAACAATGAGCCAAAAATAGGCTGGTGTGCAGGAAATATATTGGTATTTATTTAAATTAAAAGTAATAGGAATTTGCGCGAAAATGTCAAAACCACTTCATCCGTGGCATAACACAATCAACTCCTCTCAGCATAAATAAATCACAACAGTGAAATAAAAACAAAAACACAATCACGGTGCTTTCCTTTCTGCAAATTTCACTTCAGAAAATAATTGCACTTATGTAATGTTGTGCGATTTTGATTTTCCTGCAGGCTTAAAAGTGTAGCAGTGGGACTTCAAGATTGGTCAAAATGCATATGGCAATTTTAATTTAGCTAACACTTTTGGATTACAATAAATATAGTGTGATTTAGTGGTTTGTTTTTCAGATCCCCCCTGCTTTGGTCATGGCTGGGAAGTGAGACAGAACAATTGGAATGCTTTGAGGAATTTTGGTTTTCAGACCCCCCCCCTCTTACTGAAAGGCCTGTGTTTGGGAAGCTGGATGAAAAGGTTGGACTGATTTAAGAACCAAGACACCCCTCTACCTTAAAGAAGTTGGGGTCAGCTGGACAACAAGGATTACCCAATTAGTTTATAGGCTAAAGTTTTCAGCGCACACTTCGAAGTGAGATTTGTTCATTTCGAATATTAACAGAATTCACCTCGTAGTGTTCTGCCAAATGGGGAATTTATTAAATTAATATTTTAGGTTAAAAAGGCTAAGGATCAACACTGTTTTGCCCCCAATGCCCACTATAAAGGGAAAGGATTCAAGGCAAGCAAACACTCATCATTTGGTTTCCCAGGGTTCAGTTGTACTTACATAGCAAGCCTCTGTTTAACGTTCAGGAAAGCCAGCTGCATCTCAGGACACTCTTGAAAGATAGGGTAGGGGTCTGGTCACTTCACTCTCAAATATGGCCTCCCGCTCTCCACCATAGGACACAGTCAGCTTTGAGGCCTTCCTAGAAATAGATAGCTCCACCCAGAGGCACTCTCAGCAATCTCCTCTGGTGTCTCCTTACAGCTGTCAGATGGTAAGTTTCAGCATCCTTCCTGATGGTTTGTCTCCTGTCTTTCTGTTCCTGTCTTTCTTCTTTTTCTGTCTGTCTCTGTCCTAGTGCAGTCCAACCCCCCTTATATAACATTGATGACACCACCAATTTTACAATATTGGGGAAGTACCTTGCAATATTCTCTGCCCCTATGATTGGACAGTTACCCATCTCTCTCCTCCCAAACCCAGCCTCTAAGTCAGGATTGGTTTAGGGGTCTGGAGCAACATATGGCAATTCCCATTTGTCATCATCCTTTGATTTCCTTTCAATTCTTTGGCAAAAACTAGTTATGTATCACAACGTCACAATTTTACTAGCAACAGATAAACCGACCACCAAATATGTATCATGTAGCATGGCCATGTGGCACCTTTATGCCGTTTCCATAAAAAGCACAACAGTTATAAATATGTACCTTATTAAGCATATATCTAATTTCATTTTTCATCCCCTCACCAATTCTCACATTTGGAACATGTTCAGATCAGCCAGAAACCTAGTTTAACTGGGCCTTACATTACCAGAGTCGCAGGAAGAAGAATTTTATGTCACCAAAATTGCCTTGAAATTACATTAAAAATGGTACAATGATGAAATCCATCCGCCTTATGATGGCTGTGAAAAGGGCCTAAATGATCATAGTCCTGAACTGGAGGATCCTAGCCCTTTAAGACGAGGTAGCAATACCCTTGAGATGGATGGGGATGCAGAAGTTACTCAAACATCATTAATCGAAACAACTCAGGTAGTTGTCAAAAAATAACTGTTTTAATATCAATTATCGAAAACAGGGAGTACAACGACATCAACAGATGTCTCAGCTTATGATCTACCAATGCATCGTAAAAAAAAAACATTAATTTATAGCAAAGAATCATCATTGTTGATGTCAACCTACCTATTTACTACGTGGCAAACTACAAAAACCTTAAAACTATTGTGATAGGTTCTTAAGGAACATCTAAGCATATGATCCATACTAGTCTGAGAGAGTGAGAGAAAGTGATTGGTTTCTTAACATCAGGTGGGGCAACTAAGCCCTCCCCTTAAACAGGTCACTATGAACGTCACTAAATACACAACATCCCATTGGTTACACAACTCACTTTTACTTTTTCAAAAAACGTTTTTATTTGCACACACATGTGCAGGCCATTTTTGTTTTCAATGTTTAAAAATCCTGTTTTCCATGTGACAGGGATCTTTGATTCCTCCTTCTTTTGTAAATCAAAATGCTGCTTATCCATTGGTAATGACAGGTTCCACATGGCTCTTTAATTTTAATTGAAAAACAAAAACAAATGCCAGGCCGTTTTTGTTTCAGTGTTTAAATTCTTTCTATTTATGTGAAAGAGACTTCTAATTGGGGTCTTTAAATGCACCCCACACAACCCACACTGAATTAAATAACAAATTACTCCACACTGTTCTTTGAGTCGATGCCAAAGAAAGGGAAAAGGGCCTCATTTTCCAGTTTACTTTTCATGTTTCTATGACGACCATGTTTGTTTGCCATGTTTCCTCCCATGAATGCATGTTCATCTGGGAATGCTTTCCATGAAAGTTTTTGGAATTTTGTTTATAACTCAATTAGTAGCCAGGTCATTGCGGTGGGGAAGTTGTGATAATTACTTGGGTCACAGGACACAAGATCTGTAACATTGATGCTGCCCTTGGTAATGTTCTTCCCTGGAGTTTCACCATTACCATGGGCTGGATGGCCATTATCAACCCGTTCATTACACCAAACAGGTGGTTATCAAAAAATAGCTTAAGATGTAGCAAATTGTCATTTTCATAATGGATTAAAGGAAAGATCAAGTGTAAAATGCATGCACAACAATTTTATGTATGAGTTTTCATCTATTCCACGGTTTCTTTGAATTGTACGGTCATGAAATGTAATGTCTTTTTCCACCACATCGTCATTCAAATGTGCAAGCATTTGCCCTCATATGTCAAATTCATACCAGCACAGATGTATTGCATTCTTACAGAATCTGCTTGCGTTTCACTGCAGCAGAAAGCAGTCAAATTCCATAGGCATCCATTGTAAACCCTGCTTGCCATGTGCAAGTTGCAGGTGACAATTACTCAATTTGCACTGTGAAGTGCAAAAGGAAGCTGTGCATGCACTTCACCTTTGACTTGCACTGTGCAAATGGTTTTCCACCAGGATAACACCCAACCTGTGATATGGCCCTCTGTCTGATTGTTGAAGTAGTTGCTGCATGCTGAGGTTTTCAACCAGGCTAGACTAGAGTAGATACCTTTGAATGCACCTTGCTAAATCCTCTGTGAATAATTTTTACGAACAAAGACTTTCAATGCAAAATGTGTCTTAAACTGGAAGAAGTCACTGAATGGGATTTGATTCAACATTATAAGTTGGCCAATCTGGAAATAAAGTGCTGGTAATAATGTCCAACAGCACTTTTTTGGACTGACCACCTATAAGTTTGCCGGTAGGGTGGAGGATTTACCTCCAGCTCTGAGCTCTGACACCCAGCATGCAGAAAACTGCTGGTATTAAAGGCCCGGTAATACCGGTGCTGGTAATACCAGCAAATCCCCCCATGGATTCCTATGGGACTCAATGGAATGGGGATTTACCAGCATTTCCGCCACGTATTACAATTAGTCGACGGGATACTGGAAAATGTATAATGAGCCCCAAAGACTTCAAATCCGTTTTTTTTTTACTTTTATATTTTATGTATCCAAAGACTCCAAATGACAAAGTTCTGCAATGTATTTAGAATTGCCAACATTCCTAATGACAACTTCCAGCTTTCTGCACAGTACCTACAGACAATGTCCCAGGGAATTCTTAGATGTCTTCACCAGGTTACTCCGGTGAGGCTGTCTTGGCAAAACCTTGCTGGATTCTTGAATAGAGGTTCTGCAGAACTATGGGTAACATGTGCCTCATTAAGTTTGCCAATATTCTGATGGTAAATCTGCTAGAATACCAGCAAATGCAATTACTGTTACCAGACTTGTCTGCCGGTATTACTGGCAGATTACACATGCCAGTATACACGATAAGCTGATAAAATAGCTCAGTTGGTTGAGCACTTGCTGCTGTGATCTGAGCGTGATCTGCAGGTCGCAGGTTCGAATTCCGGCAAGGCCAAATCAGCCTTTCATCCTTCCAAGGTCGATAAATGGGTACCAATTTCGGTTGGGTGATATTGTATGTAAATATGTGCTCTGTAAAGCGCTTTAGATTAAGGCGCTATATAAATAACACATTATTATCATTAAATACGCATTCCATAGGGGGATTTAGCTGCTATTACCGGCAACAGTGTTTCCGTGCTGGTAATACAGACAGTTGTTTACCGGTAGGGGTCAGATTTACCCCCAGCTCTTAGATGGAGGAAAATCCTTCACCCCTACCGGCAAAGTGTAGTAGGCCGGTTTGGTAAAAGTGTCAGTAAACATTAAACGTTATTGCCAGCACTTTTTTACTGTGTACAGGCCAACTCGTAAAGAGGCCCATTGTTTTAGGATTTTCATGCACTTAAACGGCCTCATTATGAGTTTTTGTGATATTTCCTCCGAACATATTGAAAACCCTGATTATGATTACCACCACTCATTTTGGTGGTAAATCTACCCCATTGCAAGTGCTGGAGTGGCAGCGTAAGTCCCTGTTTTGGACTCCCACTGGTTTCATTGATGGTTTGGAGCTTTTACCATGTAATTCCGTATCTGGCAAATCCTCCATTCTTGTATGTATACATGTCGAGGTAATAACGCCAGCCAAGTCCTGGAAGTTTTCCTCTACATCACCTACAAACTGGTAGTTTGGTGGTGCAGGAAAAGTGGTGGTGATTTTGTTACCACCACCACTTTTTTACTGCAACGCCATAATCGTAACAAGACCCTTTTGCGTATAGCAGCCGTTTGGATACCATGACTGCAGCAGTTACATAGAAGAGTCACATCCACTGAGTAAACCAAGCGAGCAAGGGAACCCGGTCCTTCTACATAATAGGTTAGTGGCATTATTACGTTTGCTATCCAAACCCAATTGGTAGTTTTTAAATCCTTAAGGTTTGTGATGTGAATCTCCTTGAAATCGATACTTCCACTATTACAGTTGCAGAGTCAAAGGCTGAGTTGAAAGCCCCATTGGGTCACTCTGTCCATGAGGTGGTTTTTGAGAAGGGATCCTCTATGAAGATTCCTAATCCTAGTCTGACTCGTAGAAAGTGAGCTCTTCCTGAGGAATTCCAAGGGTAGTTACTGGGCAGTAACTTGCTGCCCTACTGCTACAAAGTCCTCAACAGTTTGAGAATGCCAATAGCAGCAGACTGGCAAACATATTATTGCCAAACGTGTACTGGGTTGTAGATGTGTTTTAGATTGGCTCACAAAATAATAATTGAATTCCTAGTTAATAAAAAATGTTCACTTGTTTTTACAAAGTTAGCATTTGCTATCATCTGATCGATTTATTCATAACTCTACCCTTACGTTTTTCCTCTTTTAAAAAGCTGCTTTATGTATGCAGTAATGTGAAAAGGACCTTATATTTTAAATCACAACACATTCCCTAAGGATTTTGTGATAGACACATAAGGCATTTGTATTCTATTGATATGTATAGAGCGCTTTCTCCAAAGCTCTGTACAATGACAAATTTAAAATGTGCAATGTAAAAGGAAAGGAGGAAAGAATGACGTTGTCAAGTAGAAAGAGCACAGAGGCCCTGGGCTTTGAGCCGAGTTCGAAAAATGGGAAGGTACAGAGAAGCTCAGAGAAAAAAGGGCAGGGCATTCCAGTGCATAAGTGCAAGAAGATAAAAGGAACGAACTGGGAGGTGGCACAAGGGGGTTTGGGAACAGTGAGGAGAAATTGATTTATTTCTTACTTCACACCACTGTGACGTGGTGAGAGGTTTGCCATTTTATCCTGAGTAAATTTGAATTTATTAGAATCCATGCTAGATGCAGTGCTTGAGGCTGGTTCAAGGGAATCGTAGGTTTTCTGTCCCTGACATTAGCACAGCTGTCAATAGGGCTGACTTACATGATCCTCCCGCCTGCTTGAGCAGGTTGCCAATAATACGCTCTCGATGCACTCAACGCTGAACAAGTGGCCCTCAGAACAATGGCGTTTCAAAAGAGGATCACCCGTGATTACATATTGGCAGCACAAGGGGGTACTTGCAAAATTATAGGGCAAGAATGCTACACATGGATTCCCGATAACTCCTCCCAGGTTGGTGACATCATTACTCACCTCCGGGACATTGGGTCTACCCTCCATGGGATTAATTAAGCAAACATTTGGTCCCTTTTCTCTTGGATTCACAATGTTTTGGGCTCCCTTGGCTCTTCCATATTATATGACACCATGATTTGTCTTGCACTCATTGTCAAGCTCACTTTGGTTGTCTCGTCCACTGTCTGCTTTCCTGGTGTGCCAAACAAGCTTCCCACTTGCCCAAAGGCACCAAGGTCATGGTCCAAGATGCAGAAATGCAGCTTGTTGAGACACCCAATGCATCAGCAACATGAGATTGCGGGTCTCATATCTATTTTGTTGGATACTGACGTCCATATATATTATGAACTGTAATGCTGTGTTTTGCTGTTTTTATCATGTACTCTGTTGTTCTTTCTCTCTCTCTCTCTCTCTCTCTCTCTCTCTCTCTCTTCTCTGATAATGTGTCACTTTTCCTTTCCTTTCTTCGGGGTTTATTAACTGACTGGTTGTCAGCAATGTACAAAGGTTCTTCTCTGATACCTCCTGTGGTCCACACCCCATTCAGGGCATGACCAAATGGGGTGCTGATGTGGCAGAATAGCCATGCTATGCTGTTCATACTATGTTAGGCCTACATTTTGCTTTCACTGAACCATTCTGTGATTCCACTCTGCACACAGCATATATGACCGCTCAGGCCTGACGGGAAGACTTCAGCTGCCTCCAACAACACACATCACATCCACCTCTGCCTATTTTGTCTTTCCATACTGTTTCATACTATTGCCATATATGGATTGTTTGCTAGGTTGTTTTTTGTCTATTATATGATTGATGATCTGTATTACAGCAGAATGTAACTGCAAGGCTTGTGATCTGTAGGTCCAGTTAGGCCTGTCTTTGTTACTATGCCAAATATGATTTCATATCAGTGTTATGGCTTTATAAGACAATGCTCTGGGGTGTTGCCTCAGACCTCCTTCTGACAACCTCTATGACTTATTCTAATGCGCTCCCCAAATCTCAGCTGACCAATTGTGTATCTGTCTATTTTCTGCATAATAAGTATTCATCAGCTTGGTTCCTGTGTGGATTATTCCTGTGTGGTCTTCCCAAATCCTCTGTGGTCCCCTTGAGGCCACAACACACTGGATCGAGTCGGCAGTATAGATGGGTTGGGACAATTGTTTCCAGTGGGCCATGTAAGCATTTGTGAGGGGTGAGACAATGGCCTCCAGCAGGATGAGTCTGCATTAAGACGAACTGAAGACAGATCGAAAAGCAGAGAGTGTTAAATGCCGCTCTCAGAGATTTGAAGTGGTCGAGCCTGCTAGTAAGTGGATGCACACAGTGCCCAGATCTGGTTCTTGACTGTCGTTTGGTGTGGGACTTTTGATTTGCACTTTGCAGCCAGGAGGGTTGTCATAGAACTCTTGCACAGGCTGTCACTTCCAGTGAACAGATTACTGGGCACCAGTCATCTCAGCTTGCAGCAGGCACTGTTCCGACAGTACATCACCCCAAATGTTCACCTGGAATGATTGAGGGAAAGGGTTTGCTCCTTTCTTGGAAGTGTTTATCTTCCCCTGTATGGATGATAACCTTTGTGCAGACTGCACCACCAATAAAGCTCCAGTTGAAATCCTTCTTCTGTATTCCAAAGATGATTTACATAAAGGAATGACCCCACCTAGTTAAATAATCAAACTTCCACACTGGATTGGTGTTCTCCTAGTCTTCTGTCAGGCTTCAATCCTGGCTGCTGTGCGCAGTGTCATTTGCCTTGTGATGCAAGTCCCAGAGTGCTTCGGCTGCAGGAAGTGGGCTGGGGGAACAGAACGTGTAGGAACTCTGGTGTATTCCTAGATCTGACAATTCTGTCGACTAGCTACTATAATGTCATCCTCTCTCTTGTCTGTCCTGCATCAAATAGTCACTCATAATTACCACCCTGGTGTGAGTTCTCGACTGTCTTATCAGTGTTCACCTTTAAAACACTGATAACCAGCTAAAAAGATTTCCTGTCCTCTGGCAAAA
This sequence comes from Ambystoma mexicanum, assembly GCF_040938575.1. Classification (NCBI taxonomy): domain Eukaryota; kingdom Metazoa; phylum Chordata; class Amphibia; order Caudata; family Ambystomatidae; genus Ambystoma; species Ambystoma mexicanum. Next base: position 815,633,759 of record NC_090941.1, on the reverse strand, counting down.
GGGATAAGCCTCCCTGAGAGATCAAAATGGGGGTTCTTGAACTGTGCCCTAATGGCTGTTCACAGTGAACCCCAGTCTCTGACACTGAAGCACGTAATGCCCTGTCAAGTATATGAGTCACTAGCAAACAATCTGAAAACAAAATGACAGTGTAATTGTAGATTCCGAGGGGCCATCATGTCAAAACTAGACATTGCTTATATATACAATTTAATCCAGGCCCAGGGAGCATGCAGTTATAGAGGTTTGCTGCCCACGGTAAAAGGCACTTCCTGGCAGCTGGTACTTCGGGGTCCGTCAAGATCTTTTGCAGAAATGCACATGCTTCTCTGTAACAGCCATGTTGGTGAACTGCTAGGCAGCTGCTGAGAGGTGTCAGTAGACAGGCTCAGCAGACTGACATTTTGGCACCATACCGTTTAGTCTAGAACATTATAAAAGTTGGATTTGATGAGAAAATCTCACTTCCAGAGACAGATTTAAGCACATCATTTGATATTAACCATTGGAAAGGCTCAAGCATTGCTACCCTAATAGTTTGCATTTTGTCACATCCACCAAGTGGAAGTGAGGGACAAACTGTCTGTTCTGGCCCACCACTGTAGAACATCCAGAAGGAAGTTCAGCAGAAGTTTTTGCAGTTGAGAGGATGGAATACATGGTGAGCAAAAAAACAAGGCACATGATCACAGACATGGGAGTAATTATACACCCAATGCCAGTGCCCCTGGAGGTCCTTTGACTGCAATTGCATGGATTCAGATGTTGCAGTAAAAATGAGCAATTTCTGGCATTCTCACCTGGGCTCAGCCAATCAGGTAGCTGGAAAAGTGGGCGAGAACACACCGTGTACTGCCTGCTTTTTCCAGCCACCCGAGGCCCTTCCCTGGGTGTCACCATCTTGATTGTGGGGAGGAAGCAGGGAGCTTCTCCCAGTTGCCTCCCCACGTACCCACCGCCTGTAACCCGAAAGACATCATGCACCCTTTCTCCACCCTCCTCTCTCTCTCCCCCCTTACCGGCTGGACTGGAGCTTTGTGTTTCGCTTGGGCCTTCCGAGGGCATGTAGGCGCCCCGACACGGGGGTGATTGGTACAGTCATACCCTAGTAGGCCTCCAAGGTAGCGAGATCATTCTTCAGTGCTAGAGCTCGCAGTCAAGCCACATCCACGGCATCCCCCAGTGCTCATATGCAGCTCTGAGGTCAAATAAAGAAGACCTCAGGATTCTCTTACACCCATAGTTACACATACACATGATTTGTACTTTTCCACTTCTTTGGAACATATACTCCACCAGGGGCTTCAGTCTATCCAACCCTTTGTTAGGATTCATCTCATAGTTTAACAACAATCCAACAACTGTCTGTTTTGATTTGAATTCTCCTCAATAAAGGTCTTCCAATCATGGCATCAAAGCATTTCCGCCTCTTCCCGTCTCCATCTGAATGGGGGATATCTGATTAATACATTAGCACTTCTGCTATTTGGAAGCGATTTCGAGTGGGTATGTTAATGATTGGGGCAGAAACCACTGATGCAAGTTTCACAAAACCAAGCAAACAACATAACTGCACAACAGACCCCGGAGGAACACAAGTCAACCCTTCTTGTCTGCACCGAATTTTGAAACATTTTTCCACACTCGAAAGTTAGAAATGTATCTGTCTTTAAACGTGTTTGTTCTGCCGAGTTCCCGTTATTTAGACTATGATGTAGTGTATAGAATGTTTCAATGCAGGGTATTCTGTTTTTTGTGTGTTTTTAGGGATTTTATTTCGGAAGGGAATATGTACGGAACTGATCAGTGATTTCCAGCTTTGTTCAGGGCACAGCATTGCCATTCAAATGCATTGAATATGTATGAAAAATCTATTTATGAAAACAATATACTCTGCGCTTAGTTGCATTGAAGTTTCCGATGGCAGCAGCTTTATAAATAAATGATACAATGTGAAACATTTATAAAACACAATCCAGTAACCACATTTTCTCTTGCTCTTCAGTACAAGGTCATGCCACTCACCCTCCTTTTATTTATTGCAAAATCATGGTAGTGTTAAAAGGCTGAGTCAGCCCTGCTGGGACTTTAACCTCTGACCCTAGAGCCCCCAAATATGCCTGCATCTTGTATTTGAACATTATCCAGAAACAGGGTTAAGAAAATGAAGTATTACTGATAACTGCTTGACTTCAGAAATACGCCTTTTAATTCAGTGCATACAGCTAGGTAAACATATATTTCCTTTCGATAGTTTCATAGTGTTATTACAACCATAGCAAAAGGGCTGACATAAACACAGTGCTATCCCTGCGTGTTCACTGATTAATGTGATACTTTGGTATCTAGCGAAAAACGTAAGCTAAACAATTCCACTTGTCGCAACATGGACCGAAGAATCTAGGAAAGCAATGTTACTCTACGTGACGCAGGACTAATAGAAGAGCCACAGAACGTTTGCACACCTGGCACCACGCAATACATTCAGCCCATAGAGCACACGAGTAATGGACAATGTGGTCTTTCTTATTTTAAAAATGTCTACTAGCTGGCATGGGACCGTGCCATCATGGCGATGATGACTGTTGGGGGTCGGTTGGGGCCCCCATGCGGTCCCGTAAGCCCCCGCTCCCGACAGACACACACACACACGTCTTGCCGGTACGGGCTTCCCGGTCGCTCTGACGCGGCCGGGAACGCCCCGTTTATTTATACAGCACGCGGCGGCATGCAACGTCATGCCGCCGCGTGCGAGTCACATCACGGGGCAGCGCCACACTCCTCCTTTTTCCAGGAGAACACAATACTATGTTAAAAACACTATAATCCACACAAACACAAACTGCTTCACTCAATAACACAACTTGCCCAAAACCCCTTTATTGTCAACCACCCGGATCCCCTTACTCAGGTTGGTTAACCAACAGTCCCAAAATATAATAGCTGAGGTAAGCGGTTTCCCTCGCCCAGCCCTCTGGGGGTACCTCCCGCTCACCTCCGGCACGTGAAGTCTTTCAGCAGGCGTCTCCCTGAAAGGGGGATGCAGGGGTGCCGGAGGGACCTCCTCCGTCCTCCGGTATCTCCCCCACGTCCGGTTCCAGCGGCGGTTCAGTTCTTGAGTCACCCAGTTTCTTGAAGAAGCTGACATTGCGGGTGACAGCAGACCTTCCGTCGGATGCCGTTACCATGGACCCCTTTACGGCCACTTCATCCAACGGCTCTGGCTCATAGGGGAGCGACAGCTTTCCATGGGGGTGTCGATTACGGATGAGGACTTTGTCCCCCGGTTCCAGCCGCTGGGGGCAGAGCCCTCTTCGCAGGTTTTCCTGCTCAGTGCTCACCCACCGGTCTGCCTCGACCTGTTGATTGTCAATCACCCCCGGTTCCTTCTCTCCGACCTCGGGTAATAGTCCCCGGGGGCACCGCCTGAACAGGGCCTCTGCTGGAGCGACCCCCGTGGATGCATGGGGGGTGTTGCGGTACACCCTTAGAAACTGATACAGGGTTCACTGTAGTGACTGTCCTTGTCCCTGGCCAATTCTGAATTTCTTGTTCAGCGTCCGCATCAGTCTCTCAGCATCTCCGTTTGCCCTGGGCCACAACAGGGGATACCTTCCGGTGCTGGACCCCGCGGCTCTCCATAAGTTCCGCAAAACGCTCACTTTGGAACGGCGATCCATTGTCCGAGCACAAGGTGTGGGGAAACCCATGAGCTGCAAACACTTTCTCCACAGCCACGACCACATGCTCGGAGGCCACCGACTCGACAAACTCCACCTCCGGATATTGGGAATATTTGTCCACGATTGCCAGAAAGTGGGTGCCCACAGACGTCGACCCGAAGTCCGCATGGACGACCTCCCACGACCGCGTGACCCGGGGCATTGTTTCAATTGCTGGCTCTCGCTGTAAAGGAGACGCCGCCTGACACCATATGCAGGCAGCCACAAAGTCGTCGACCTTGCGCTCCAGTTCAGGAAACCAGACCTTCAGACGCAGCCTAGCCTTGGTCTTGGCGGCGCCCTGGTGCCCATGGTGAGCCAGAGCGATCACGTCTTGCACCTTTGCTTGGGGAACCACGATCCAGTCGCCTCGCAGCAGCAGGCCAGACGCTGAGAACGAGAGCTCCTCCTTAACTTTCCACAGCTGCTCGAGTGCTGTCTTGGCCTCCTGGGTCTGCCCCGCCAGGGATTCTAGGACAGACTTCCAGGAGCCGTGCTGCATGGAGTGCTGGAGGATCTTGAAACACTCGTCCTTGGCAGATGCCACTTCCAGCTCTGAGAGAGGCATTGTGTTAGGCGTGGCTGCCTCCACCACCATCCGGACGGGATCGTCGGCTTCCGCCTCGCAGGTGTCATACTCCTCTCCTCCACGCACTCCCGGATGTCGTGAGAGATAATCCGCTGCGTTGTTGGCGCCTGGCCGGTACACCAGTGTCACTCCGTATTCGAGAAGGGCGAGCATCTACCTCTCGATTCTGGCCGGTGGCTTGAAAGATGACTCTGCCAGAATGGGCAGCAGGGGCTTGTAGTCCGTCACCACCATCACTGGACGCCCCAAGACGTAGAGGCGAAAGTGTCTGCAGCCCCAGAGGACCGCCAGAGCCTCACGATCGATCTGCGAGTATCTTTGTTCAGTTTCGGAGAGCGCTTTGCTGGCGTAGGCCACTGGCCGGATGCTCCCGTCCCGGTCCACCTGAGTTAAGACGGCCCCTAGACCAAATGGACTGGCGTCCACAACGATTTCCAATGTTAGCACCAGATCGAAAAACGCCATGGTGTCCTCCGCTGTCAGGGTGCTTTTGATGTCTTCAAAGGCCGCTTGCTCAAGCGAGCCCCAGTGCCAGGCTGACTCTTTTTTCGTCAGGGCCCTGAGCGGTTCTGATCTCGAGGCAAGGTTCTGGATGAAGCGCCCACAGTATATCACCATGCCAAGGAAACTCCTAATGTCCGACGCCGACTCTGGAGGCTGCTCCTTCTTAATGTCCTGGACATTCCTCGGGTCTGGTGACACACCCCCTTCTTTAAAGACAAAACCGAAGAATTTGCTGGAAGGGCGCAGGAACTCACACTTGTCCCTGTGAAGGGTGAGACCTAGCGATTGCAGTCTTTCAAAAGTCTTCCCCAGCTTTCTCAGATGGTCCACCTCGGTCTTTGCGAACACCAGAATATCATCGCTGATGTTTAAGACGCCCTCCAGGTCTGCGAGGGCACCTCAAATAATATTCTGAAAGACCCCCGCAGCCGATGATACTCCAAAGCTGAGTCTCTTGTATCGGTAGAACCCCCGGTGAGTGGTGAAGGTGGTTCTATACCGAGACTCCAGATGGAGAACGACCTGGTGATATCCCGCTCGGAGATCTAATTTGGAGAAGAAACGAGCCCCTTGCACCTCCGCAATAATGTCATCGATGGTAGGGTTGAGATGCCGCTCCCTCTTGATGGCCTTGTTGGGGAGCCTCAAATCTACACAAATGCGGACAGAGTCAGGTTGCTTGGGCTTCCTAGCCACAACAATCGGGGATACCCAAGGAGTGGGGCCCTCCACCTTTTCAATAATGTCCAAATTTACCAGATTGTCCAGCTCCTTATCCACCTGCTCCCTGACATGGAACGGTACCCTCTGGTGTTTCAGGGCAACAGGCTGCACAGACTCGTCGATGTGCAACCGCACCGGGTCACCAGTCATCATTCCAATGCCCTTGATGAGGGCGGCATATTTATCGAGTAAGTCATTGATGTCTTTGAGATACACCGAGTACGCGAAGCTGACAATTCTGAGGGCCTCCGCAGCCGCACAGCTTAGCAGAGTGTTGTTGCTCACGGGCGTCACATAGAAGCGGGGTTTGATCTGCAAGCTCTCATGCTCCACCTTCGCTACAAAGGCACTGTCTAGTGGTATCGGTTCCAGTCCTCCAAACGCAAATATATACGGGCCCTCGGTGTGAGCAGCTTTGGGGGGGATTCAAGGGTATCATAGTGCCCCCTGGCCATCACATTGACCGAGGCTCCCGTGTCCACCAGCACCGGGACAGGCGAATGATTGATCTCAACCACACACCTCGGCTGCCTTCTGTTCTTTCCTTTTAGGACCTCCACACTGGAGACAAAGAAAATGTTCTCTTCATCCTCCTCTGCCTCCTCCTGGGCATCCTCCCTGCCCTGGTCCACCTGGGCCACATTCGGTGGGCGGTTCCGGCGCGGGACCCAAACCCGAGCCTTTCCTCTTGGTACCAACATGGGCAGGGCAGCCCTGCATACCCTCGAAAAATGGTCAGGCAGGCCACACCTACCACATGTCTTACCAGCTGCCGGACACTCTGTTAGGTGAGGGAGGTTGTATCCGCACTTCTGGCACGATTCCCCCGCTCTCCCTTCTCTGTCCCGGGGTCCCACCCCAGGTCTTCTCACTCCTCTTCCACCATGCCACATGGCACACACCTCCTCAGCCTTTACTGAGCAGGATCCCGCCTCCATCTTAGTTGCTCGAGCTTCTGCCACCTCATGGCAGCGGCCCAGTTCCAGTATGCGGGGCAGAGTGATACCCGGCTCTCTCAGGACCTGCCTCCTGAGTTTGCCTGAGGAGCACGCCTGAATTAGCATCGTGCGAATCATGTCCTCCGCGTCTCCCCACGCACAGCCCTGGGAGAGGCGACGCAGGCGTCCATAAAAAGTGTCCAATGTTTCATCGTCCTTTTGCTTGGCCGAGAGCATGACAAACCTTTCATAGTCCACGTTGGCAAGGGGCAGGAAATGGGCCAGGAGTGCCGCCTTGGCTGCGTCATAGCTGCCATCCCGAGCAGGAAGCGACTCGAAAATGTCCTGGACCGTCGGCCCAGCGGACTACAGCATCGTGGCCTGCTGTCATCATCCGTCACCTGGGCGGCCCGGAAGTACATGTCGAGACGACCAACCCATCTCCTCCACCTATGCCCCATGCTGGACGGCTGGCCCGACGCATCAAATTCTGGGATGGGCTGTAGGGCTGCATGGGCTCACGCTTGGGCCATGATGGGAGGTCCTGGCTGGGCAACTGGCTGCACGATCAGTGGCCCTTGAGGCGCAGGAGCTTGACCACTTACTTGAGGTTGAGGGGGTGGCTGTGGAGCGGCCACTGGCTGTATAGCTGGAATCACTGTAGCCTGAGGAGCTTGTTGTTGACCTCCCGCTTGGCCACCGTCCTGGGGAGGTAGTGCGGCTGCAAGGTGCCCACCGTCATGCCCATCAGCGCCACTCATGGGCCTGAGCACACAGGCACCCCCAACTGGGAGCTGGGGGCCGCAACTCAGTCACCCACCACCACCACGCACCTGGATGCCCCTTCCACAGGCACAGCGACAGTACAAACTGGGAAAGGTATGATGGAATCTTGCCTTCGGCTTTGATGAATAGAAGAGATGACTGCCCACTGCAGTACTCCGTCCTGATGATGAAGAGGACGAAGAAGAGGCCACAGCAGCCTGATGATGAAGAGGATGAAGAAGCACAGTGCCCCTCCACTGCAGCAACACCAGTGGTGTAAATGTTCCAAAAATTGGCTGAAGGACAGAAGAAGAAAAACTGGGCTAGGCAGGCCCTGCCATGTTAGCCCTTCTCCTTGCTCTCACTCGACGTAGGAGGCCCACATGTGAAGTAAAATCAAGAATTGGGCATGTATATGCAGGTTAGACTGCCTGCACGCAGTTTGTCCAAAAATGAGACCTGGATCACCTTCCCCATCCAAACCGGAGCTTGGAGAAGTTCCACGATCGTTTTGACAAAATGGCTGCCAGCCGCGTGTGCGATCCGCAGCCACGGCGTGAAATGAAATGTCATCCGTTCCGTTTAGAAAAATTGTGACATCGATTCACCGCCGGGCCCGGCATCCGCATCCACCATCGCCACTGTTGGGGGTCGGTCGGGGCCCCCATGCGGTCCCGTAAGCCCCCACTCCCGACAGACACACACACACACGTCTTGCCAGTTTGGGCTTCCCGGTCTCTCTGATGCGTCCGGGAACGCCCCGTTTATTTATACAGCACGCAGCGGCATGCAATGTCACGCCGCCACGTGCGAGTCATATCACAGGGCAGCGCCACAATGACGGAGTCAGAAATGAAGCACAAGGCACATCATACCCCTGCGGCAAGTGCCCCTCAGAACTCTGCAGCCAGGGTTCAGGGTGACTGCACAAAGTTTCAGTTATCAAAGCTCAACGTCTTCTTATATGGGGGCTTCAGTTTCTCTGAAATGTATCTTGGGTCTTCCCTAAAACTCGGCTACATTTCAGGAAAGACTTGTGAGTTACAGACAACCATCCTTTCTGCACTGTAGTAAGCGACGACGGACAACAAACATAACAGAACCTGACAAATAGATGTGTGAATTAAAAGGTGTAGTGAGACTGTATAGTATCATACTGAGGGTGGGTCCCATGATTAAACACAATACTGCATGAAACAAAACATTTGCATTTACAGAAATGTAGGCAGTGCTAACTTTGGAATGGGAGCTCTGTTAATATATGCGTGTTTGCAAAACTGTTAATGTAAGGCAGTCGGTGGGATATTCCATCTTAATCTCTCTTCTCTGTTACAAATCATTCTTTCCTTCAGTCCTTCCTTTCTTCCTTCCTTCCATCCTTCCTTCCTTCCTTCCTGTAAAAATGTAACTATATGTTTGCTTTACTACCAAAACTCCAAAACAGGTATTGCTACTATCACTATGTGCCGATAGCCCTATAGACCTCGGATTTGAGGAAGGGCTTGGGATAATTGCCCTTCCCAACTTATGGCCCTCGACGATCCCACAATAATGACCCCACTCTCGGTCTATAAGGCTATGGTATGAGAGGGTACCCACTCATGAAGGTCTACAATCATAGTTTAGGTCACTAGGATTTACCAGAGGACAACTATCCTTTTTCATGTCAGTCTGTCCTACCCATAAAGACAGTCCATTACAAAAATGCTAGACAATTCCCTTCTGAACAAGAGGAAAATATCAACCTCAGTCAGGCACATTTCTGCATTAATAGGCGCCCTCAGGGAGGAGCTGTTGTGATGTTGTGTCTCTCTCGACAAAGAGAGCAAGGAGTCTATGTCTAGATTCACGTTACTAACATGCAGTGAAACCTCAAGCATTGCAACCTTTGGCAAAAATGATGAGGTGCACTCTGCATGGAAGAGACATGGTGAGATAGCATGTTCTGTGGGGTGGAGCCACACCAGGAGGGTTTACAAAGATGTTCTAGCTCACAATGCTTTACCAGAAGAAAAATATATCAATTTTCATATCAGTCTGGACGCACCCATAAAATAAATAGAATATGAGAGCCACTTTGATTCTTAGTGGCCCTTTTAAATTTTTATCTTAAATCAATAAAGAGGTGCCTCCTAAACATTACAATTAGAATCACCCCGCAAGGTATTTTGAGACTGCCACCTCCAATCTCACACTTGATAAAGGCTACTATGTTCCTCATTCCTCATCCCCGAGAATAAGGAGCCTGATCCTCAGGATTTGGAGCCTGATAGTGCTAGAATAGCGGAATATTACATTTTGTAGCGCGTTCCCAACACAGAGCTATTACACCTCTGGAGGTATCTCCAAGAAACCAAGTAGCGGATAGTTGACATTGAAGTAGTCACTAATACATGTCTTTGTTCTCTTGGGAGCGAAAGCATGCAGCAGTCAGAGGAGTACCAAAACCCACCTTTATGAAAGACAACTTCTTTTTAAAGTTTAAAATGTTACATCAAAAATTACAATGATCCCAAAGCAAGGAAGTATCTTTATAGATTGAGATTCAAAGTGTTCTCTTTGATAAATTGTTACAAGCTCCTAAATCTAGATAAGGATTTTCCTGGCCAAAAAGGGAACTTTTTTTTTGCAATGAGACCAAAGTACATGTTGCCTCTGCAGTAATGAGAAATTCACAAGTTGCGGCTCATTTCTTTTAGCCCTCACTATGTTTCTGCTTAGCTGAGTCCATATTAGTGCCAGAATGCATTAACTATCCAAATGTGCTATTATGTAGGTCAGATGTGGGCCGTATATTGTGATCTTTGTTTGTCTAGCTTAGCACCCCCCCCCCCATGAGCCAAGTGCTTCAACTACCAACAAGCCGTTTTCAGGGCCAGATTGCTTTTCAAGTATAAGTGTGCTTATCCCACGGCTATGCCACAAAAAGCACATTGAAAAGTACTGTGAAAAGAGAAAAATAATATGAGGCCGGGAAACCCAAAGGAAACACACCAAACACTGGTTACAAAGGAACATACAAAGTGCTTTATTTTAAGGTCAAGCAATGACAAAGTCAAATGACAGATCGGGTAGCTTTCGGCCCTCAGTACAACACAACAAACTTCAACGGGGTTCGATGTATTCAGTGAGAGAGTGTACATTGGGACATTCAGGCTTTTATACATTTCTCCAGCCTGTTGTCCAACCCCTTTGCGGGTTAACCATTCCATGAATGTATTACTGGTCTAGGGTGTCATGCCTGCTGGACATATCTCTGGACCGGGAACAACCTCTCCATACAAAATGAGTTACGCCCATAGAATCGCTAGACCATTCTATTCGAAATGGAGGTTGTTCGATGCATTGCCCGGAAAACGACGTCTGCATTTTTCACGTCGTTAAATTCACGTGACTTAGTTCCGTCACGTGTATCACGGCAGTACGTACATAAGCAGCGTGGAAACGTCGATCGCTGCTTCTGATTAGTTCATTTTTGGCATTTTGTAGCTGAACTCCGGACCTGCGTCCTCGCATTCCTTTCAGCAACTTCTTTGGCCTTTTGGAGCGTGTTTTCCTCCACACGCTAATTCCTGGAGCCGTGTATCCTGTTCGCGTGCCAAATCTCCACGCGGATGCTGTCTCCAAACGCGGCTGTCCTGAGCTGCGTGTATCCTGTTCGCGTGCCAAATCTCCACACAGACGCTGTCTCCAAGCGCAGTTGTCCTGGGCTGCGTGTATCCTGTTTGCATGCCAAATCTTCACGCGGACGTTGTCTTCAAGTGCGGCTGTACTGGGCTGCGTGTATACTGTCCGTGTGCCAAATCTCCACGCGGAAGCTGTCTGCAAGCACGGATGTCCTGAGCTGCGTGTATCCTGTTCGTGTGCCAAAATCTCCACACGCGGATGCTGTTTTCAAGCGTGGCTGTCCTGAGCTGCGCGTATCCTGTTCGCGTGCTAAATCTCCACGTGGAAACTCTGTCTCCAAGCGCGGCTGTTCTGGCTGCGTGTACGCTGTCGCGTGCAATCCTGCACGTGGTTTTCTGAAACTACTTTGAACCTTTGGTACCTGTGTCAGTTAACAGGTGAACTTCTAATTTTTGTTCTTCGTGGGAAAGGAAGTATTTCATGAACTATTGGAAGGTGATTGTGCACAGTACTTTGGACGCTATCCTGTGGTGCACCAACCCGGTATCTAGCGTGAGCCTCCTGCCGTTCGGGATAAGTCTCCCTTACTAATCTTCCCCTCCTTTGTCGTTGGTTCAACTCCTGGTTTTCTTCAAGAGACTTTCGTTGTATACTTCAGTTTTTTGCCATAAGGTCAGTGTTTTGAATTAATGCTAATACTGTGCTATCATAGTGATTGGAGTTTGGGACAGTTTCTTATGATACTTTATCTATCCTAGGCGTACTTCCGATACAATACCCTCGCCCTTTCCAGTGATCCATCTCTCTGCCTGTTTCATCAGTCAGAGAGGTGTATCATTTGGAAGGTCTAATTTGACCTACCTACAATCAAGTTGTGTGAAAAAGGATCGGGAAGAGCCCTACCAATTGTATCCTTTTTGGTTACTGTATCCTTTTCAATTGATACTTTGGTGATTTATGACAGAATCAGAAGCCATGGAGGGTATGGATTCTTTAACTGTTTTGACTCAGTTAATCACTGACGTGCGAAATGAAATGATTATGGCACAGGACATGCTACGGCATCGAATGGATGTTATGCAACATGCCATGCATGCCACTCCTCAGGGAGCACAGGTTCCAGTAGCCACTGCATCTGGATCTGGGACTACGGCACCATCATTATCACAGGAAACTCTTAAAGTGGTTATGCCAACACAGTTTCCCTTGGCTCCCCCGGAAAGGTTCACAGGTGATCCTAAAACCTATAGAACTTTTGTTAATCAGTGCCGACTTCATTTCCTTTGCCGGCCTAATTTGTTTCCTGACCTAACTACTAAAGCAGCATTCGTGCTTTCCCATTTGGGGGGTACAGCAGCTGCTTGGGCTAATTCTTTATTGGAATCAAATAGCCCCTTGTTGTACGATTGCGATGATCTTCTGGCTGCTCTGAGCAAAGTCTTTGATATGCGCTACACTACTCAAGCCACAGATCTGGAGTTGCTGAATCTACAACAAGGCAGTCAGCCTCTGTTGGCTTACATCGCCCGATTCAACCAATTAACAGCCAAAACCCAATGGCCTGAAGACAAGAAGACGGCTGTTTTCTACAAGGGTCTCTCAGAAGAACTCAAAGATGCCTTGACCACGGTCCCAGTGGTTCCTACAGGTTTCTCAGAATTTCTTGACTTGATTTTACAAATTGATGCCCGAAGAAATGCTTGCAAAGGAGAGAGAAAACCTTTCCTGCATGCACCAGTTCGTTCTGAGACATCGGCAGCTTCTTCGAATGATCCTGAACCAATGCAAATTGGTGCGGTGAGAGGCCGGTTGTCTAGAGCAGAAAGAGAGAACCGAAGAAAAAACAATTTATGTTTGTATTGCGGTTCATCTGAGCATTTACTGGCGGCATGTCCTAAAAAAACAGTTAAGCCTTTGGGAAAAGCCAAAACTCGACAGTAGCAGGAGTCCCTGTGTCGAGTGTTACATCGGACTCCATTACATTTCCAGCGCACGCCCCTATAGCTGTAGAGATGACTTTATGTTTTGATGATCAAGAATTGGTTTCCAAGGCTATGGTTGATTCTGGAGCCACTAATAATTACATCGATATCACATATGCCAAGAAATGTTCTATACCCCTTGTGGACAAGAACAAACCTGAAACTGTTAATACTGTGGATGGATCGGTCTTGATTTCCGGTATCGTAACTCAGGAGACTGTACCTATTCAGATGACTTTATTAAATGGTCATTCGGAGGAAATAGTCTTCGATGTCATTGCGGCTCCTCAGTACAAAATATTACTTGGACTTGCTTGGTTGACTCTTCATAATCCCGCCATTGACTGGGTTACGGGATTGATCCAATATCCTTCAGATTTTTGCAATGAACATTGCTTTACCAGTCAGGAGGTGTCAAATAAATCACATACTTTGGCCTCTATGGAGGGAATTTCCACTATTAGTGTGGTACATCAGAGCGGTACACATATACCAAGTGAATATACAGATTTTGCTGATGTGTTTGACAAAGGCCAGGCAGAACAGCTGCCTCCACATAGGCAGTATGATTGTCCAATTGAACTAATTCCTGGAGCTAAAATCCCTACTGGTCGAGTCTATTCTTTAACTCCCAAAGAAGATGTTGTCTTGGAAGAATACATCGATAAAGCTCTTGATATGGGATTTATACGGCCATCTCAATCGCCGGCTGCCTCTCCTTTATTCTTTGTTCCGAAGAAAGAAGGAGATCTAAGGCCTTGCATTGATTACAGGGCTCTTAACGACATCACCATAAAGAATCAGTACCCTTTACCACTGATAAATGTTCTGTTAGATCAATTAGGAACTTCCAAGTACTTTACTAAATTGGACTTGCGCGGTGCTTACAATCTGGTTCGCACTCATGAAGGAGACGAATGGAAGACCGCTTTTAAGATGCAGTACGGCCTTTATGAATATTTAGTGATGCCTTTTGGTCTTTGTAACGCTCCCGCCACATTTCAGTTCTTCATGAACGATATCTTCAGAGATATGATGGACCAATTCGTGGTGATTTACTTGGATGACATTTTGATACATTCATCGTCTTTTCCAGAACATGTTAAACATGTGTTAGCTGTCTTACAAAGACTGAGAGAGAACAAGCTTTTTGTTAAAGCCGAGAAATGTGTCTTTCATACACAAGAAGTGGAATTTCTGGGTTACGACATTACCAATCAAGGTGTTGCAATGAGTCGTTCCAAAGTGAAGGCCATATTGAATTGGCCCGTTCCACACAATGTCAAGTCATGTAAGAGGATTCAATTCAACACTACAGCTAAGTCAATGCCTAGTCTGGGATACTGAATGGAAACCCTTATTAATATATCTTTATGTCCAGTTCATGCGTTCTGGATGACTACCCCTATATAACACCCCTCTCTTGGAATCCCCCTGACCCCACTGAGCCAAGAAGTAGTTCTGTTTTGCAAGTTTAAAAGGTTTATTTGATAATTTAAACAATAGATATATATATATCACAATTTATAATAAATTAATGATTGAATATCACACTGAATCTGAGCAGTAATCAATAATGGATAGTCTGGCACTAGCACACTTGTGAATAGGAACAGAAGAATAATGTGGTAGAGAATGCTTTATATAAGTTCAGATGGATGTAATGTTGAATGAAAATGCAATACAGAAAAGACTCAATATGATTTCAACAAAACAATGTAATCACTTTTCTCTGGCAATCCCCTCCCCCCTTTATGCAATGCAAGGAAATGGAAGGAAAACACACAGTTCTCAGAAATGCAATCAAATGTAATTCAGTTCACCCCAGCAAGCTTAGACTACAGAAGTTGGAAACACAGGCCCAAAATGCTTTTATATGTGCTGGCAATGAAGTGAAAAATATGCTAAAATGCTTTTAATTCCCTCTAGAGGTTCCGGGTGAGTGGTATCTAGTTAATATTAGTCCCGGCTCACTCTAGAAATGATTCAGGGATGGTTCTTAAGAGGCAAACGAATTTTTAGCAAGGAAACTGCTGTCTTCACACGTAGAGAAATTTGCAAATCGCGGTAAATTCGCGAGTGCGTTTTTCGCGATTGTATGGAATAGGAATGCGGTTCTAGGTTCGTTAAAAAGCCAGGATTCTAAGCTTTCAGAGGAAAGTTAAACCAAGTTCCTAGCACAAACGGTTACGGAGTTATGAACGATTAAATAAAGGTCGTTTTTCGGATTTGGAATGTTAAAATTCAAAGTGACAAGTGACAGTTTGCAAAATGACAAGGTACAACTTCTAGGAGACAGTTCTGGTTAGATTAAAATAGATTGAATTATATTATTTTAACTAAGAGATTGGTTCTGCACAGTCTGCTAGGTACTCACAATATATTTTTGAAATAAATGGGCCTCGCCACGGATCTGGTCAGGTTTTAGACTGGACTCTGGTCTGGTCTCGGCACTTCACAGTGATCTGGGTCAGCTCTCTGGTTCTGCTAACAGTGGTCTGGGTCAGCTCTGCTCTGCTGGTCTAGCCTCTCTGGATTCTGGAGATTGATGGATTTGAAGTCTGGATCTCTGGATGTTGTATGGTCCGGCAGAGCGCGTTGCAGCAAATGGAATTGAATGTCCCTATCTGTCCTGTCTGTCTGCTTTTATGTGTTTTGAAAATGGGTGTGTGTGCAGCATCACTAGGCTCTACCCCTCTCCACTTGTTATTGGCCACTTCATCCTCTTCCCCTTGATTGGGGGAATGAAATGAAGTGTCATCATGATGAGGTCTGTTTATGATACAGAGAACCCACCCCTGTCAAATTACACACAATCTATATTTTGACCCAAAAGACATAATTGCACAGGTACACATTTGTTTAAAATTACATGCACCCATCACATATCACAGGAGGTATACCCTGTCCAAATCTGCTCTTCCTGGGAGCTTGCATTCAGAAATGGCAACATTTGCACTTTTTAATCAGGTTACCAATATCAGACATTACCCCAAATTTATACACATGTGCGCAAGGAGTATGGACATTACTTGATGAAGTGTCAGATTTTTAACATGCATACATTTTAAGTAATACCCTCTTAACTGCTAGTTTGCCCCCAGATCATGCCACCGGTTCTAAAAACCTCTTAAAATGTGGGCAGAAAAATCACAAGAATTCTGGTATCATTTAAATAATTATGACAAGTCCGTACTATGAGTTATTCATCTTTTTCTAAAACCATATTCTGGCTACAGGGGTGTGTCTTTTCAGGTCACATGGTACAGAAACCAGTCTTTCCACTTTCTTCAAGCTCAGCCTCTGTCTCCAGTTTCCCCCCCTCCCAGTTTCTGCCAAGAGGAAGCCATTTTTATTACCCCTGCAATAAACCATCTGCCAGGGCCCTGGAAGGCCCATTGTTCAAGAGGAAGCCATTTATGGCCCCCATAATAAAACATTTGCCTGAGTCAGGACAGGGCTTTGTTCAATTTCCTGCAGAGCCCAGGTAATTCAATCAGAGAAGTGTCATATCCCTTTTGGTGGGAGCAGCAAAAGGCAGGTAGGCATGGGAACACAGCAGTTGTGCAAGTCTCAACTCCTGTCGGGGGTACCTGGTGGGCAGAATTCAGTTCCTTAAGCCAGGTTTCAGATAAAATGTCACTTTTTGTTACCCAGTTTAAGTCAAGACAATGTTTACATATGCAGCTAGAATGCTGATTCTAAGTTCAAAACTATGGCATTTCAACAGTGACAACTATGTGCCACTCAAAAGTAGGTCACTCATTTCTTTTAAACATTTAGATTTTTAGTGTCTTTCAGTCCAAATTTACTTAAACTGCTGAAATCCACAGCTCAGCCAGTCTTGTTATAAACCTTCAAGTCACTTCAGAATATAACTTTACATTGGATCCACCTCTCAGTAAGTCTTTCTTTGGCCTGCCTTCATTTATTTAGTTTTATACAAAGTCTGGTGTTGTTTTAAAACGCTGGCTTTCTGATAGTGGTGAGTACTGGTACTGCACCCATTTTTGGGATTTAAGAAAATGAATTCCCCACAATTCTAGGTTGCTTTTGGCAATCAGCATTGCCATTCCCAATGGTTTCAGACTACTGTGTGGGTAGTCCAATGGTGGTTTTAGGCAGTGCCCTTCTGTGCCCATAACGTCGGAAAAAATGAGTGGCAGCCTATTCTTCATGCATTTCCCTGTGCATTTTCTGGGAATCTCTGGCCATCATGATGTTTTCCATGTCAGTACTGCACAGTTTTTAGGTAGGGCTTGGATTTGAGGATAAAAACATCCCACAAGCCCCCCTCTTGCGATGGCCATTCTGTTTCACTGACGGGACTCGCAAGACCTGGGATGTTTCCTCATCTTCTTCCAATTCTGCAAATGTCACAGTTCAGCATCTTTTCCTCCATCCGGTCGGATCGATCGGTTCTCCTCGCCGGTCCTGATGGGAAGATTGGGCGGTACCCCGGGCCCCTTGCGTCTCTGCTCCCGGTCTCCGGATCATCCTCCTTGGCCAGTCTCGAGGTTTTCTTTCTCCTAGGACGACAAAGGAAGAGCGGCAATACCTATTCATAGACATTTTTCCCCCACCATTGATATAGTGGGGTGGCATATAAATTTATAGTCAAAACATATGAACATGCACATTTCTTTTTGCATTCAAAAACAAAAACACCCACATTGAGAAACTCAGAATTTGATAGGCGATATGTCGGATATTTTAAGTTAGAACTGAATTAATCTGAGACAGTACCCTCTAGGATTCCAGAGGATTCCTCCAGTTTTTGCAGAGTGTGCCTGGGATGGCAACACTTCAACTGGTTTATGTGGACCCACTTGTCTTCCCTCTCTGCCAAACCGCCTTTGGGGATGCGGATCTTGTAGGCCACAGGGGAGATTTTGTCTATAATCTCTAAGGGTCCCTTCCATGTAGGCAAAAATTTTCGCTGTTTGGCCTGGTTCCTTTGGAAATTGTATAGATAGACCCGGTCCCACACCTGATATTCCTTCCTGGAAGTCTTCAGGTCATAGTGCGTCTTCATGCTATCAGCTGATCTTTCTAGATCCCGCTGAGCATAAGCAAAAGCATGTTGAAGGTGTTTCCTTAATTTCTCCACATACTCATGAGTTGTGGAGGCATTTATTAGGGTCTGCTCTTGGGTCCTGTAGAGCAAATGCTGAGGAAGCACCATCTTGCGCCCAGTCATCAACTCAAATGGTGACATTTTGGTTGCAGATGAAGGGGTAGATCTGATGGCCATTAGGACCAGAGGTAATCGGATATCCCAACTTGGCCCAGAATCTGCCACAAACTTCTTTAAGATGCTCACAATGGTTCGGTTATATCTCTCTACTGCCCCAGAAGAAGCTGGCCGGTAAGCAATATGCAACTTCCTTTTGACCCCCAGTATCTCCCACATCTTTGTCATTACTTCACTGGTGAAGTGGCTACCTCTGTCTGACTCAATCCTTTGAGGTAGACCAAAACGGGAAAAGATGTGGTTAATCATCAGGGCAGCTGCTGTTTCTGCCTTGCAATTTGGGGCTGGGAGACATTCCACCCACTTGGTAAACAAACATGTCACAGTCTACATGTACTTATTCCCCCTAGCCGAGCGAATCACGGGGCCTACGAAGTCGATTTGTAAATCTGACCATGGCAGGATCATCCCCCTCTTTTGGAGAGGCGCACGGTGCGTGAGGGATGATGGATGAAATTGTGCACACAAAAGACACCTCTTCAAGTATTGGTCGAGGTCCTGCCCCATGTGTGGCCAGTATGCAACCTCCCTTAATATTTCCAAGGTTGTGTGAAACCCCCTATGACCGGCGGTGGCCGCATCATGGGCGTGACTTAACATCAGGCTTCGGAATGAGGTAGGAACCACCCACTGATCGTGGCCAGCTTTGGATTTCCTTACCAGCCAACCGTCTTGGATCCGGAACATTTTTGGACATTTCATCAACACCCTTAGGTCCTCTTTCCCAATGTAATCGGTGTCCGTCAGGGGAAAGTTCTCAGGGTCCTCAATGTGTTGGTAAAACTTACCAATAATTGGATCCCCCTTCTGAGCTGTAATCAAATCAGCATCAGGGGTCTCCTTGCTCCATTGTGCAATTGAAAGATCATTGTGAGCATTTGTCTGGGACCCAGTGATAGCAGTGACCTGGATTTCCCCCAACAGGGACTCAATCTCAATTAGATCCCCTTGGATGGCCCCGGTTTTGGCCAGCTGATCAGCTAAGTCATTTCCAGTTTTGTCTGGTCCCTCTACTTTGGAATGACCCTTGATCTTTTTCCAATAGATGGTCATCTCATTCGAGGTGACCAGATCATCAATGTTTTGGATCAACTTCCCATGTTTCAAGGGTTTGTTGTTAGCACATAACATGCCTCTGGTTTTCCAATTAACCAGGTGCTCCACGAACCCGTTCCGTACATAATCCGAATCTGTGATTATGACCAGTTCGTGGAGTTGATGCTGGACAGCAGTGAGGATGGCCTGATGCACAGCCATCAATTCTGCCACCTGACTACTTCGGGGACCAATTTTGTATCCAGCGGAGGGTTCTGGGGACTCATTCACCCATGCATTCCCTACGCCGGCCACCAGTTCTTTCTCCCCGTTGTTGTCAACATGGTACGAGCATCCATCCACATAGACAGTGGGCATTCCCTCACACTTGTCTTCTTCAAAGACTTTGTGGGGGGAATTAAGGTATGCCTCCATGTTGTCCTTTATTTTTAGACTTTCGTCCTCGAGACAGTTTTCTCTGGCACAATCATGCAAGTCAGCCAGACTTTGCGCGAGGGGACTCTTCTTGTTTTGGCCATATCTGACCTCCAAAGGAAAGCCTTGCATTGACAGAATCCAGGAAGTAATTCGGGAATTACTCACATTTCCGGCCCGGATTCTATCACTTTGGAGATATTGCAGAGGCTGGTGTGGAGTCTCCACTATGATGTGTTCCCCCTGGATAAACAGGCGGTAATTCTTCAATGCCCACACCGTTGCCAGGAGTGCCTTCTCACAATCGTTGAATTTTTCCTCCACAGAGGATAAAGTTTTGCTCGCATAGGAGATTACTTTATTGACCTTGTCATGCTTTTGGTATAATACTGCTGTAAAGCACGTATTAGAGAACCCCGTCTCCAGGAAGAACTCCTTGTTTCTGACAGGGTAAGCTAGGCAAGGCGCTTGTGAGAGGCTTCTTTTGAGTTGTTTTACTGCCTCGGCTTGTTCTGGACCCCATTCCCACTTGACCCCCCCCCTTCAGGAGATGAATCAGGGGTCTGGTGATCTCTGCGTAGCCCTCAATGAACTTTCTGCTGTAATTAGTCAGTCCAAGGAGGCTCCTTAGTTCCCGCAGAGTTGTGGGGTCTTTCAGTTTTTGAAGTGCTTCCACTTTCTTTTCCTGGGGACAGAGACCCTGAGGAGTAATCTTATGCCCCAAGAAATTAACACGGGTTCTACACCACTGTGCTTTCTGAAAGGAAAGTTTTGCTCCGGAGGCCCTCAACTGGGTCAGAACATAACGGATCTCCGCTATGTGTTCCTCCACAGATGAACTTTTGATGAGGACATCATCTACATAAGCCAGGTTACCCCTCGCACCCAGGTCGGGCATGGCCTTATGTAGGAAAATGTTGAATTCATTGCCGAGTTGAGGTATCCGAAGGGAGTCCGGGTCCATGTGTATTGCTGGCCCCCAAAGGTAAAAGCCAGCTTGTACTGGTCCTCCCTACTGACAGGCACAATCCAGTATCCATTGGTCAGGTCTATTGCAGTGAATACCTGTGACCCCTGGATCTGGGCCAGCCCTTGGTCAATGTAGGGCAGAGGCCATCGGGAAGTATGGACCAGTTTGTTGAGCTCCCTGAGGTCGGCGCAGAGTCTCCACTGGCCGTTTGGCTTCAATATTCCCAGCACCGGATTATTGAAGGTGCTGTGGACTGGACGGATTATTCCCCGGGACTCAAGGTTCTTAATTATTTCAGTAAGGGACTCCATTGATGCGAGAGGCAAGCGATATTGCTTCACAAACACAGGAGTCATGCCAGGGTCCGTGGGGATTGTTGTTATGTGGATGTCAGTGCAACCACAGTCATATGAGTCTACCGCAAAGAGATCTTGGAAATCCAAGAAAACTTGTTTCAACTTTTGCTTTTGTTCCAGAGTCACACAGGCATCAGCTAGGTTGACTCTCTCTTCCACCATCTGCCTGAAGCCTGGAAAGACTTCTGGTTTGGCTATCTCAGTGGCCTCTTCCAGCTTGGTGGAGAAGTACCTGGTCAGAGTGCTGATTTGGACTGGAGGCCTCAGGTGGGAAAGGCAACCCTTATGGACCTGGAAAATCACCTCATCCCTCCTGAAGTCACAAGTCACATCTTCCTTACCATAGGGGCAAGAAGTGTAAACCAGGAAGTTCCCCCCATGCCGGGTAAACATCCTGTCTGGTGTTGTGTTGTCATCACTGTCACTGTCAAAGCAGTCCTTGGGGATTGGCCCTAACAGTTCATTACCTAAATCTATGGAAAAATGTCGGTCATCAACCGCCATTCCAATAATGGTGCCTGCGGCTAGAGTAATACTCTTTAAGTCGCTGTTATCCACCTCTATTAGAATGTTGTCATGTTCTATGTTGACTAATGGTGTTGGGTTTACCCCCAACCCTTGCTGTTGGAGAGAAGCGTTTAGATGTATGTAAGCATCAGGGTTTTGCAAATATTGTCCTCTTTTAGCTTTCACTTCCAGGGAGAATTGTCGGGTCCTTTCTGGGATGGTGACTTCCTCTTTAATCTGAATTTCAACTGCATAAGGTAGCAATTGAGCTGACCTAAATGCTTTTTCCGGATCATCAAAGCCCATGAGATTATCCGCTAATCGGGACCAAGCTTTGAAGTTTATTAGGTCCAAACTAATGGCAAAGCGATTGAGAATGTCACTGCCTAAGTAAAAGGCGGCAGGGACGTCTCGCACGACCCAACAATTGTGGACTATGCTCTTGTTGCCAATGGAGATTTTGAGCATACACCTGCTTGGCAGGAGATGTTTGGAATTAGGTGCTTCCAGGTCCATTTCCCATTTGTCTATCAGTTTGAAGGTGGGAATGGCTGGATCTTGTGGGAGTTGGCGGAACATGGCTTCGCTGATGAAGCTCTTACCGTTGTTCACACACACTTGAGCGAGAACAGAGTCCTTCCCATCATTTAATTGGACAGGGATGAACAACTGCTCTCCAATTTGCTGAATATCAGCCAGGCTCTGAGCTGATTTCACATCTTTCTGGACTATAGGAGTGGGAGTTTCTGATTGTGGATTAGTATAGAATCTCAGAGTGTTTCCTTCCAGCGTGGAGTACCACTTTAGACTGGAAGGAAGGTTGATTTTCAGAAATAGAGAGGACCCCCCATCACCAGTCTGTTGTCCTACTGCTATTACTGTCACGTCTGGAATTTGGTTGTTCTGGAAGTGAAATTCTACTTGGTCAGATTTTTGTTCAACCATGTGGCAGGTGCCGTTTAAACTAACATGGTTGACACTCTGTTTTAATTTTATTGGTCGGCTAGTCTGGGTCCAGAGGACCTTGTTTACGCAATCTATTAAGGGTGACAACCTCCTCAGGAGGTAATTCCCCAGCAAACAAGGGGTGCCCTCTGGAGTCACTACTATGACCGGGTGTTTCACCTTGTGTCGCCCAATTTTAATGTCCAAATCTGCTGTCCCCTCGACGGGAATTTCCTTCCCGTCAAAGTTCTGGAGTTGTCCAGGAAGTGAGGTGAGAGGAATTTGGTAATTCCCTCCCCTTCCTGCATTCAGTTCATCAAAGGCCCTTCTGGACAGAAGGGTAGCTTGAGATCCCGTGTCCACCAGCGCTAAAATTGTACCCTGCCCCTGTACTTGTACCGGGGCATAATATCTTCCCTCCTTCTCCTCAAGGGGGCACAGATAATGCACATTTTTGGACAACTGGTGGGCTAACTTTCTGGTTTTGGACATCGCTAGCAAAGAGATTTGGGCAGAATTGTGTGGAGAGCCTTGGGAATCTGAAAGAAAAATTGGCAACTGGAGATCAGAGCCATTGTGGGTTCCCCTGGCTCCGGTTCCGGGCCGCCCCCCCCCCTTTTAGGAGGCAGTCATCAGGATGGGTTTGAACCAGGGGATTTTCTTGCTGTTGGTTCTGGGATGAGATGGTGGGCGGCGGTAGCTCAGTCTCCACATCTCCCCAGTCTGGATTGGAATCCCTATGGACCCATTTTTCTTTGGGAGGAGTTCCCCCATCTTTGAAGGAGAAGATCCTTTTCCCAGGATCTTCTGAGGATCCCTCTCCCTCAAATTGGAAGATCTGTACCTCCTCCTCAAACTGAGTCTGTTTGGGTCTTTTGTTTCTCCTACCCCCCCTCTGCTCCTTAGGAGGCAGACTTTCAGGGGCAAGAGATTTTGTTTCCGGTTCCTGGGTTTCCAGGGGCTGTTTTCAAGTGAGGAAGGAAGCTTCCTCCAAGGCTTTACACCCCCCTTCCCTTTGTGCCTCCTCCCTGGGAACCGGTGTGTTATCGGGGTGCTGCCCCCGTCATTGTTCTGGAGCACCAGGTCCAGAGTTGGGTGCGTTGTGCGCTGGCATGCCGATCTGAGGGTTCTGCTGAGCCCTCAGTATGTGACCCAGATCCCGCGCCATGTTTTGAACCTGGCGCTCTAACTGGGAAACCCGCTCAGGCTGATACGGTGCCCTGTTTTCTCCCCTGTGCTGATCCCGGGAAGGGTAGCTATCCCTTCTCTGGTAGTACCCCTGGTTGGGAAGATTTTGGTACCCCTCCACCCTTGGCCTCCCCTCTCCCGGATTAGGTTGTCTGGGCTCAGGGAATTGGGGAAAGAAGGATGGATGATTTTGGGGTTGGAAATTGGGTGGATACCTGGGGAAAAAGTTCTGCCCAGGATTTGGAGAATTTCTGCCCTGTGGGAAGTTGGGAGGGAAGTTCCCTGGGTTAGGTGCTTTGCTGGATCCCCCCCCTTGGGCTGGAGGAGTCCACACATAACCCAGGATGGGTCGAATTCCCTTGTAACGGGGACTTACATAGTCAGGAGAGCGAGGGATCCCATTTGTGGGACTACCTCCTTGACTCCCTGTTTGTGACTGGCCCGAGGACCTTCTGGGCCTAGCATTATTAGGTGCAGGTAGGTTTTTAGGCCCCCCCATCTCCAACTCTAAAACGGGGGTAACCTTTACCTCTGCCACCTTGGCAGCAGCAGGGGTGTTGTTGGCTTTGGGGTTTTTGGGCGCATTATTTTTATTTTCTATTGGCTTCTGCACCTCATAGATCCGGGTCGCCTGTTCAATGACCCAGTCTAAAGATCTTTTCTCGTGAAAATCCCTCACGAGCTGGGTCATTATGTATTTGGGCAAGGCAAGGAAAAACGTATTAATAAATTCTCTGCTGTCTGTGCGCACCCTTCTGGTGGTCTGCGCAAAGGCACGTTTCAGTTCTTGCACAAACTCTTGTGGGGCCTGATCCTCCCCACACTGCAAATTGTAGGCTGCCTTGCGAGCCTCTTGGGGATTTCTGTGAACAGAAAAATGTTTTAATATGGCCGCCCTATAGGTGGACCACCTGGAATGATTTTGGTCCTCCAGCCCTGCAAAGAAACTGGAGTACTCTGGGGAGAATGTCCACTTTACATATTGGATACAGCTTTGGCTGTCCTTCAAATGAAAAGTCTCCATCATTTGCTCATAGAGCTCCAAGTGTTCCCAAACAGAGTACTTGGCGTTCTTATGATAATGCGTGATGACACTCCTGATTGCCTTAATCTGTTTCAATGGGTCATTAATCAAGGCCCTTTTTGCCTTATTGGACTTTTTGGTTCGGCTAACCCTTGTCCATTCATCTTCTGACTCAGAGGCACTGCTCCCAGAGGTTCCCGTCTGTTCTTCCAGGTTTTCCCGGATTCTGCGAGCCTGGGAATGGCTGGCAGAATGTGGGGACCTGGTCTCCTGTGTCCTGTACCGCTCAGAGGAGTCTTCAGATCCCTCCTTGCTGCCAGGATTTGATGGGTACCCCCCCACTGACCTAACTGGGCAGAGGTTTTCAGGATGCCCTTAATGGGCCTACTCACCTGGGGTTCCCCATCAAATTGCACTGTGCTTGGGTGCCCATACCCGGATGCCCGCCCCTCCATTCCTGGGTGGTACTGGCCTATGAGCCCCATGCTTCTGGCTGGATAGTAATCTGCCATCCCTGTGGCCCTGTGCTCATGTGCGCCAGGGGACATGGGGGTGGCAGAGTCCAAGGACTGAGAGAAATAAAGGCCTCTGGTGCTAGGGCTCCTGGGGTTATGCTCAGGAGTTTCTCTTTCCCAGCGAACCTCATCTCTATCCGCCCCTGCTCCCTGTTGCAATGCAAGAGCCTGCACCTTCAGTTCCTCAGTTAAGGCCTTACTAGACTCTATCAGTCTCTCCTGCATCGCCACCTGTTGTTGGAGTCTATCATTGTGCTGGCAGAGAGCCTCATTCTCTCTCTGCGTTTCCTGTTTGGTCCTGGAGCACTGGGCCAGTCTTTGCTGCAGGAGGGTTACCTCCTGAGCTGTGTCCCTATTGGCCTGCTCCTGTCTTGCCAGAGCCTCCTCCACCCTCCTGGTGTGCTCTAGCAAGTCCTGGTGTTCTTTTTGGAGGTCACCCAGTCCCTGGAGGGCCAGGTGATTTTCTTCCATTTTCCTTTTTAAGTGGCAGACTTCCTGGCCTAAGGTATCCCTTTCCTGACTAAGAGCCTGCATCTGTGCCGCCAGGTCGTCCCTTTGCCTTTGGAAGGCACCAGCTTTCTGGCGCTCCTGATCAAACTCTGCCTGGGTGTCCAGGTCTTTCAGAATCAGTTTATTGCTCTCTGCCTTCTCCCTAGGTGGCTTTGCAGGGTGACTACCTGCTCAGCACATGCCCTATTGAAGTCTAACTGTTGCTCCAGCTTTTTCTGGCTCTGCAGTAGGGATTACAAACCTTCTTGGTACTCCTTCTGCAAGGCCAGAAATCTGGTATCCTGGTCAGCCTTTTCCTGTTGCAGGATGTCCATATCCCTCTTTATTTTAATGATGTGCTGTCTACTCTCATTTTCTGACTCCTGGCTCCCCTGCAGCCTCTGCTCAGAAGAGACCAGGTCAGATTGGACCTTCTCTAACGCCATCTGTTGCTTATTCGCCAGATCTTGGCTTTCAGTACATTTATCCTGCATGTCTCCCATATATAGGTACAGGTATGCCGCTATCCTAACCATCTTGTCTTGTTCATCCTTAGCCTTCAGGGCCAAATATAGTTCACTCAGGGCCACATGTAGGGGACCCTGATCTCCCCATATATCTGACCCTGTTTCCGTGATCTAGGGTGCGATTGCTTGCAACCAGACCATCTGGTCCTGATGAGTCCACTCACCTCTCACAAATAACTTATGTAAGAAGTGCTCTCTGGCTATTTTCATGTCTACTAAGGTCTTCATTCTGGAATTTGAGTTCCTTCCTGACTTACAGAAGTTTGTGTTTTATTTTTGCAAAACAGACCTTTTCCTTAGAGCGTTCCTTTGAGGAGTGCTTTACAGCGTAACACAGTGTGGTGATCCGACCGGATATGTGTATCTGGTCAGCTGGCACGCTGTATTAATCTGCACAAGTGATAGATCTAATCCAAACGTCCGGCACGAGCCCCCAATTTGTAAGAGGATTCAATTCAACACTACAGCTAAGTCAATGCCTAGTCTGGGATACTGAATGGAAACCCTTATTAATATATCTTTATGTCCAGTTCATGCGTTCTGGATTACTACCCCTATATAACACCCCTCTCTTGGAATCCCCCTGACCCCACTGAGCCAAGAAGTAGTTCTGTTTTGCAAGTTTAAAAGGTTTAATTGATAATTTAAACAATAGATATATATATCACACTTTATAATAAATTAATGATTGAATATCACACTGAATCTGAGCAGTAATCAATAATGGATAGTCTGGCACTAGCACACTTGTGAATAGGAACAGAAGAATAATGTGGTAGAGAATGCTTTATATAAGTTCAGATGGATGTAATGTTGAATGAAAATGCAATACAGAAAAGACTCAATATGATTTCAACAAAACAATGTAATCACTTTTCTCTGGCAATCCCCTCCCCCCTTTATGCAATGCAAGGAAATGGAAGGAAAACACACAGTTCTCAGAAATGCAATCAAATGTAATTCAGTTCACCCCAGCAAGCTTAGACTACAGAAGTTGGAAACACAGGCCCAAAATGCTTTTATATGTGCTGGCAATGAAGTGAAAAATATGCTAAAATGCTTTTAATTCCCTCTAGAGGTTCCGGGTGAGTGGTATCTAGTTAATATTAGTCCCGGCTCACTCTAGCAATGATTCAGGGATGGTTCTTAAGAGGCAAACGAATTTTTAGCAAGGAAACTGCTGTCTTCACACGTAGAGAAATTTGCAAATCGCGGTAAATTCGTGAGTGCGTTTTTCGCAATTGCGGCAAAAGTCTATGGAATAGGAATGCGGTTCTAGGTTCGTTAAAAAGCCAGGATTCTAAGCTTTCAGAGGAAAGTTAAATCAAATTCCTAGCACAAACGGTTATGGAGTTATGAACGATTAAATAAAGGTTGTTTTTCGGATTTGGAATGTTAAAATTCAAAGTGACAAGTGACAGTTTTGCAAAATGACAAGGTACAACTTCTAGGAGACAGTTCTGGTTAGATTAAAATAGATTGAATTATATTATTTTAACTAAGAGATTGGTTCTGCACAGTCTGCTAGGTACTCACAATATATTTTTGAAATAAATGGGCCTCGCCACGGATCTGGTCAGGTTTTAGACTGGACTCTGGTCTGGTCTCGGCACTTCACAGTGATCTGGGTCAGCTCTCTGGTTCTGCTAACAGTGGTCTGGGTCAGCTCTGCTCTGCTGGTCTAGCCTCTCTGGATTCTGGAGATTGATGGATTTGAAGTCTGGATCTCTGGATGTTGTATGGTCCGGCAGAGCGCGTTGCAGCAAATGGAATTGAATGTCCCTATCTGTCCTGTCTGTCTGCTTTTATGTGTTTTGAAAATGGGTGTGTGTGCAGCATCACTAGGCTCTACCCCTCTCCACTTGTCATTGGCCACTTCATCCTCTTCCCCTTGATTGGGGGAATGAAATGAAGTGTCATCATGATGAGGTCTGTTTATGATACAGAGAACCCACCCCTGTCAAATTACACACAATCTATATTTTGACCCAAAAGACATAATTGCACAGGTACACATTTGTTTAAAATTACATGCACCCATCACATATCACAGGAGGTATACCCTGTCCAAATCTGCTCTTCCTGGGAGCTTGCATTCAGAAATGGCAACATTTGCACTTTTTAATCAGGTTACCAATATCAGACATTACCCCAAATTTATACACATGTGCGCAAGGAGTATGGACATTACTTGATGAAGTGTCAGATTTTTAACATGCATACATTTTAAGTAATACCCTCTTAACTGCTAGTTTGCCCCCAGATCATGCCACCGGTTCTAAAAACCTCTTAAAATGTGGGCAGAAAAATCACAAGAATTCTGGTATCATTTAAATAATTATGACAAGTCCGTACTATGAGTTATTCATCTTTTTCTAAAACCATATTCTGGCTACAGGGGTGTGTCTTTTCAGGTCGATGGTACAGAAAACCAGTCTTTCCACTTTCTTCAAGCTCAGCCTCTGTCTCCAGTTTCTCCCCCTCCCAGTTTCTGCCAAGAGGAAGGCATTTTTATTACCCCTGCAATAAACCATCTGCCTGGGCCCTGGAAGGCCCATTGTTCAAGAGGAAGCCATTTATGGCCCCCATAATAAAACATTTGCCTGAGTCAGGACAGGGCTTTGTTCAATTTCCTGCAGAGCCCAGGTAATTCAATCAGAGAAGTGTCATATCCCTTTTGGTGGGAGCAGCAAAAGGCAGGTAGGCATGGGAACACAGCAGTTGTGCAAGTCTCAACTCCTGTCGGGGGTAGCTGGTGGGCAGAATTCAGTTCCTTAAGCCAGGTTTCAGATAAAATGTCACTTTTTGTTACCCAGTTTAAGTCAAGACAATGTTTACATATGCAGCTAGAATGCTGATTCTAAGTTCAAAACTATGGCATTTCAACAGTGACAACTATGTGCCACTCAAAAGTAGGTCACTCATTTCTTTTAAACATTTAGATTTTTAGTGTCTTTCAGTCCAAATTTACTTAAACTGCTGAAATCCACAGCTCAGCCAGTCTTGTTATAAACCTTCAAGTCACTTCAGAATATAACTTTACATTGGATCCACCTCTCAGTAAGTCTTTCTTTGGCCTGCCTTCATTTATTTAGTTTTACACAAAGTCTGGTGTTGTTTTAAAACGCCGGCTTTCTGATAGTGGTGAGTACTGGTACTGCACCCATTTTTGGGATTTAAGAAAATGAATTCCCCACAATTCTAGGTTGCTTTTGGCAATCAGCATTGCCATTCCCAATGGTTTCAGACTACTGTGTGGGTAGTCCAATGGTGGTTTTAGGCAGTGCCCTTCTGTGCCCATAACATCGGCAAAAATGAGTGGCAGCCTATTCTTCATGCATTTCCCTGTGCATTTTCTGGGAATCTCTGGCCATCATGATGTTTTCCATGTCAGTACTGCACAGTTTTTAGGTAGGGCTTGGATGCGTGGATAAAAACATTCCACAGTCATTACAGTCATTCCTAGGTTTTTTTGAATTTTTATCGCAGATTTATTCGTTCTTTCTCCAAAACAGTGGCGCCATTGACAGCTTTAACTAGTTCCAAAGTTCCATTCTGTTGGAACCAGAATGCCCAAGCATCTTTTGAGATGTTAAAGGAAGCATTTACCACTGCACCTGTACTTCAACATCCTGATCCGGATTGTCAGTTTATCGTTGAAGCAGATGCTTCCAGTGTCGCTACAGGAGCTGTACTTTCACAAGTTTGTGCAGAAACCAAGGACGAGCATCCAGTTGCTTTCTTCTCAAGTAAGCTTACCTCATACGAAAAGAACTATACTGTCACTGAGCGTGAATTACTTGCAATCAAGGATGCTTTCCGAGAATGGCGACATCATCTTCTTGGGGCCAAACATCAGGTGCTGGTGTACTCGGATCATAGAAATCTTCAGGCATTCAAAACTATGAAATGTCTTACAGCTAGACAGGCCAGATGGCATGTCTTTTTTGCTCAATACGATTTCCAGATTACTTATCGCCCTGCCAGACAACATGTCAAGTCGGATGCTTTGTCTTGCATTGGTGAAGAGCTGAAGGAAGAACCATCGGTGCAAAATAAGTTGTTAGCTGATCACGTGATATGTAGTTGTTCTGCACAACCTTCCCTAAAAAGGAGTGGGTGAAACTAAATCCACAATTGATTCAGGAATTGAATCTTGAGATATACAATGGTTTGCCTTTCAAACAAGGAGTACTCTATCTACCAACTGGTACCACTCGGAACAAGGCCCTCAGTTGGGGTCATGATTCCTTGATTGCAGCCCATCCTGGACAGAAGAAGACCCTAGAGTTACTGAAAAGATGGTGTTGGTTGCCGTCTATAACACAAGATGTTATAAATTATGTTTCAACATGTTCTGTATGCAGTCAATGCAAGAACACTCCTGGCAAACCAGTGGGTTTACTCCAGTCCCTACCTGTTTCTAAAAAAACATGGGACATGATATCAATGGATTTTGTGGTAGAACTTCCAAGAAATAATGGCTACGATACCATATGGGTTGTGGTGGACTACTTTACAAAATTGGCAATTTGTATCCCCTGTATTGGTTTACCAACAGCTGCTGGTCTGGCTGATTTATTCATCCGCCATATATTCCTGTTTTTTGGCCTACCTTCAGTGATAATCACTGACAGGGGCTCACAATTTGCGTCACGTTTTTGGAGAGCACTAAATTCGGCATTACTAATTGATGACAGGTTGTCTAGTGCTTATCACCCTCAAACGGATGGACAGACTGAGAGAGTAAATAGCACTATGGAACAATATCTGCGATGTTTGTGCCTGCAGTTTCAGTCAGATTGGCTCAATGTCCTGCCGGCAGCAGAGTTTGCCTATAATAATTCCTACCATAGTGCCATAGGTACTTCGCCTTTCTATGCTCTGTATGGGCAACACCCCCGATCCATTCCTTTGGATTCCAGTTTGTCTTTGGATACTCCTGCAGCAGGACATGATATTAGAGATCTAAAGAGTCTACAGACGAAAGTTAAGCAGCAATTGGAGCAAGCTAAAAAACGAGATAAGACATATGCCGATGCTCATATAATTCCTGCACCTGTCTACAAAGCAGGTATGAAGGTATGGCTGTCCACTAAAAACATGAGGATACCTGGTAAAAAGAAATTGTTGCCTAAATACATCGGGCCATATGAAGTGCTCCACATTATAAATCCGGCTGCTGTCCGTCTGGCATTGCCACAACGGTGGCGAGTGCATCCTGTATTCCATGTGTCACTCATCAAACCGTGCTCTGATGCTACTAGATTGCCTATACGGCCTGTTGCTATTTCTGTGAAAGGCTCAGATGAATATGAAGTACAGGACATACTGGACATGAGGCTACGGTCTGGGAAGCCGTATTATCTGGTGGATTGGAAAGGCTATGGTCCCGAGGATAGATCCTGGGAACCGCTGTCTAGCATTCATGCTCCTGCTTTATTAAGGCGATTCCACTCGAAAGGGGAGAGGTTGCTCCTTTGGGGGTGGCACTGTCATGCCTGCTGGACATATCTCTGGACCGGGAACAACCTCTCCATACAAAATGATTTACGCCCATAGAACCGCTAGACCATTCTATTCAAAATGGAGGTTGTTCGATGCATTGCCTGGAAAACGACGTCTGCATTTTTCACGTTGTTAAATTCACGTGACTTAGTTCTGTCACGTGTTTCACGGCAGTACGTACATAAGCAGCGTGGAAACGTCGATCGCTGCTTCTGATTAATTCATTTTTGGCGTTTTGTAGCTGAACTCGGGACCTGCGTCCTTGCATTCCTTTCAGCAACTTCTTTGGCCTTTTGGAGCATGTTTTCCTCCACATGCTAATTCCTGGAGCCGTGTATCCTGTTCGCGTGTCAAATCTCCACGCGGACGCTGTCTTCAAGCGCGGCTCTCCTGAGCTGCGTGTATCCTGTTCGCGTGCCAAATTTCCACGCGGACGCTGTCTCCAAACGCCGCTGCCCTGGGCTGCGTGTATCCTGTTCGAGTGCCAAATCTCCACGCGGACGCTGTCTGCAAGCGCGGCTGTCCTGAGCTGCGTGTATCCTGTTCGCGTGCCAAATCTCCACGCGGACGCTGTCTGCAAGCGCGACTGTCCTGAGCTGCGTGTATCCTATTTGCGTGCCAAATCTCCACGCGGACGCTGTCTCCAAGCGCGGCTGTCCTGGGCTGTGTGTATCCTGTTTGTGTGCCAAATTTCCACGCGGATGCTGTCTGCAAGCGCTGCTGTACTGAGCTCGGTGTATCCTGTTTGCGTGCCAAAATGTCCACACACGGACGCTGTTTTCAAGCGCGGATGTCCTGGGCTGCGCGTATCCTGTTTGCGTGCTAAATCTCCGCGCGGAAATGCTGTCTCCAAGCGCGGCTGTTCTGGCTGCGTGTACGCTGTCACGTGCAATCCTGCACGTGGTTTTCTGAAACTACTTTGAACCTTTGGTACCTATGACAGTTAACAGGTGAACTTCTAATTTTTGTTCTTCGTGGGAAAGGAAGTATTTCATGAACTATTGGAAGGTGATTGTGCACAGTACTTTGGACGCTATCCTGTGGTGCACCAACCTGGTATCTAGCGTGAGCCTCGTGCCGTTCGAGATAAGTCTCCCTTACTAATCTTCCCCTCCTTTGTCGTTGTTTCAACTCCTGGTTTTCTTCAAGAGACTTTCGTTGTATACTTCAGTTTTTTGCCATAAGGTCAGTGTTTTGAATGAA
The DNA here is from genome assembly GCF_040938575.1 of Ambystoma mexicanum. Taxonomy (NCBI): domain Eukaryota; kingdom Metazoa; phylum Chordata; class Amphibia; order Caudata; family Ambystomatidae; genus Ambystoma; species Ambystoma mexicanum. The sequence continues at coordinate 815,600,953 of NC_090941.1, read as the reverse complement.
TGCTAATACTGTGATATCATAGTGATTTGAGTTTGGGACAGTTTCTTATGATACTTTATCTATCCTAGGCGTACTTCCGATACAATACCCACGCCCTTTCCAGTGATCCATCTTTCTGCCTGTTTCATCAGTCAGAGAGTTGTATCATTTGGAAGGTCTAATTTTACCTACCTACAATCAAGTTGTGTGAAAAAGGATCCGGAAGAGTCCTACCAATTGTATCCTTTTTTCAGGTCAACTCTAATTTATTCATCAGTATGTGCATAGATCAGTTCCGTTGATACAGGTAATCCATTTACATGCAAGTCATCAGAAGGACAAGGTCTCAGTTCACGACCCTAACAAGTGGCCTGTAGGCAAGTTATACATTAGCTGTAGAGAGGTCAAAACGACCTAGATTCTATTCGGAATGGCATCGTCCACCATTTTGATGTACAGGGTGACTTTTACACAGCAAAAGAACCTAAAATGGCGGTTTGATTCAAGATGCCGGCCTACATCAATTTCTAAGGTCAAGACCTTGCCGTAGAGAGTTGTTCGTGTACAGTTTTAAGCAACTTGGCATAGGTCAATATACATACAATCGTTTACAAGAGGAGGCATAATTTAATACCCAGTTTGACAAACCCTCCTTTTGGCCTATGCCAAGTGCTAAGACTACTTCTGATCTCCTTGCAAGTAACTCCATACGTCATCGTCCATATACCCTGAATCGCTGTCAGAAATATCTGTGTCCATCAGGTCGTTCACTAAGATCTCTTTTAACACATACTCCTTGGAAGTTATATCCGGGGCATATACTTTTTGTCCTATCGTACCTATCGCCTGAGCACAACATCCCCATAGCATCGAAAATATACTAGGCAGACATTGGATACAACAACAAAGGAATAGCAGAACTCCCAAAATGATCAACAAAACTGAAAGTACCTTCCAAGATCGCAAGAAATCCCAAAACCAAGCACTAAGATTCCAGTTCCCCTCGGGAACATGCACTTCTGAGCTAAGGACGTGCAGATTCTGAATTGCTTTGAACATGGTTGGGGAGGAGTCTGGTACGAAAACACAGCAAGCGGACCCCCCTAATTTACATACTCCACCACGTTCAGCCAGAATGAAATCTAATGCCATCCGGTTCTGGAGTGCTACTAATCTTATTGCTTTCTGCTCTAATGTCATTTTATAGAGTATATCTGTGGACCGGTTGATGGTTCTCTCCAGTACTCTTGCTAGTCTCCTGATGTCTTCAGAATGTGCTATATGCCCCCAAAATGGCACAACTGATTTTGCTATATCTCCCATCACGTGTGCAGGGGTATCACCATTCTCGTCCCACCGTGGACGAGCCTTTGAAACTTCCAAAGTGCTTGCTATGAATACCCCAGGTAACAGGATCCCTAAATAACAGGTTCCCTGCCAATCCCTGGGCAACCATGGAAATGCTACATTACCGCAAACGAAATAGACAGGTTCGCTCACATACAAAGGTCTGTCTTCCCCAGTCAAATTTGCAAGTTGGCACAGCCTTTAAAATCTCCCATTGACCGGGTACCATTCCTCTGTATGCAGAAAGAAACTGAATCGGGCTATGGTTAACAGAGTCTATCAGAAGGCCTAATTGAAGCAACATTGAGTTTGCTCCTATTTGCGAAAAGCGAGCATCCCAAGGGAGTCAAAACACGTTTTTCAAAATTGTTCAAATTAGTTCCATCAAAATTCCCCGAGATGCTATCATTCCATCAGCCAAAGAACAGTGCTCTAAGAGAGGCATAACATGCAGTCGTCAAAGGTAAGGGATGAATATACCAACCTAGCCGCTTATCCCCATGGTGATGTAAATGCGAGCAGACCCAACAATTGGTTTTGTTATAAATGGTGACAGAGTATGCAAATGTACAAAAGGAGTAAAAACAGTAGGTACAATTTCAGTTGGCAAAAGAGGCTCTAGAGGATAAATCTCCTCGACGTACCAGAATCCTAAAGCAGTTACTATAAAAACCCCAATTATTATCATCAAAACAGAGCAATACGTTTTCGGGGCCCAGGCACATTGTTCATTGTTCAAGTTGGTCACCCCCTTATTTACAAGTCCAATACGGGCAGTAGCGGTGGCAGGCAGCGTAGTCTTCGGATGGAAACGCCAATGTTCGTTGCTGGTGACCCCCCGGTCGGGCGGCTTCTTAGTCCTTCCCCAACCCTAGCCGACAGAACCCCCTTTCTCAAATTTGGGCAAAAGCAAGCCCTTGATGATCCTTTCCTTTTTTTGTTTGAATGCACAGTCGAACCGTGCCGTGGGTCTATTTTCTCTGCTGAAGATTATATCTGGTGGTTCCCGGTACTGTTTGATCTGGAAATAAGGTAACGTCACTTCCTGAGGGAAGCAACGTATCAGAGGCAACGGAAGTTGCAGAATTCGGAGCAATGGTTTCCGGAAATGACTTTTCCAAAGAGTGTGGAGACAAAATGGACGGTTTCCCAAGCCCCACGAGCTCAGAGAGATTCTCCGACTCACTCACAGTGCTATTTGCTGCTTCAGGATCATCGATTGCAGCGTTAGTGAGGGGTTCTGTTTCTTCTGTAACGTGCAGCGTCGGGTGAGGAGGTTTCTTGACATGCGTCGCATGTATCCAGTTCTTCTTTCCAGCCACCCGCACTGCCGTTTGGGTGACCAACAAGACCTGGAATGGTCCCCACCAGCGAGGTGCAAGGCAAGAGGACCGCTCGTATGCTCTCACCAGGACCAAGCTTCCAGGCCGGATGTTGTGTCCTGGGCCCTCGTAGCGTACAGCTAAAGCTGATCGTACCTGATGATAAATGAAATACAGATTTTTAGTCACTGGTTACAGTAGTCTGATAGCAATACATTCTCAACATTTCTCAGTGCTTTAGGTTTCGGAAGAACCCAAATATTGGCAGGTCTCCCCATCACCACCTCAAATGGAGAGAGCCCTGTCTTAGTTTGAGGGGTAGTGCGCATGGCTAGTAACACGATCGGTAAGGCGTCCGGCCATTTTAGTTTGGTACCGGCACACGTTTTAGCGAGTTTGTTCTTTAGGATACCGTTATGTCTCTCTACCACTTTGAGGATGTCTAGCCGAATGAAATCGCTTATCAATATGTAGTGCCGTACATATCTGTAAAATTACAGCAGCAACAAAATGTGGACCATTGTCCGACCAAATGACTCGTGGCAACCAAAACCGCGGGAAGTACTCCTTTATCATAATTTTTGCAGTGGTCATGGCTGTAGCATCTTTGACAGGGAAAGCCTCAACCCATTTACTAAAGGCACAAATGACCACAAGGACATATTTTAAATCGTTTATAGTCATAATGTAGAAGCCAATAATGTTGAAAGTCATTTTTTCCCAAAAAAAAATGTCGAAAAAAAAGTCAAATTTTTTTTAATGCATCATTTATTTTTCGAAATGGGGGGTTTCCCCCCAACCACCCCTTTTTTTTTACCCATTTCTATTCATCCCGAACCCCAAAATAAATATATAATTAAAAAAAACAGAATTCAACATTTTTTTTTTCGACATTTGTTTTCGAAAAAATGACCGACCACCATTTTAAACTATTGCACTGCTCCATCTCAATAAAATCAAAATGAATCACTTCAAACGGGACAGAAGGAGGCCCAAAGCTACCCCTTGGAGTTTTCGTCCCTTTCCCCACATTGTGTTGTAGGCAAATCATGCAATTTTGGACATAATGCTGAGCAATTTTTGAAATCTTATCATTTACCCAGGCTTTCTCTAACATTTTCGTAATCTGTTGAGCTCACACATGTGTGGGACCGTGTGCCATAGTAACCATCATGACTATGTAGGCATTAGGAAGTAACCATTTCCCTTCAACTGTGTCCACCCAACACCCATCATCATCTAATTTCCCCAAGCCTTCAGCCCATTTCTTAGATTCTTCCATTGTGGCATCAGCTTGGATATCCCACACAGACCCAATATCCTCATCCATTACATAGACATCCCTAGTTTCTCTTAGAGCATACATTTCTGTGCGAAGATCTGTGGCAGTTTGTCTGGCTATCCGATCAGCGAAAGTATTCCCTTTTCCTACATCGTCTGTGATCTTGCGATGCGCTGCGCATTTTATGATTGCTAACTGACTAGGGAGCGCGAGCGCCGCGAGCAATTGTACTATCAGGGGGCCATGCTGAATCTTGGTCCCATGTGAAGTTAGAAACCCTCTATCTGACCAAAGTCTCCCAAAGTTGTGAGCCACCCCAAAAGCCTACTGACTATCAGTATATATATTCACTGTTAGCCCTTCGGAAAGCTCACAAGCTCGGGTTAATGATGTAATCTCTGTGGCCTGCGCAGAGTTATGTCTAATTCACTTGGTCTCTACCACCGTACTTAATGTAGTGACTGCATAAGCAGCTGTGGATGTACCATCCGGAAGTTTGAAACAGGAGCCATCACAAAATAGCTCCCCTTGCGCATTATCCAAAGGAGTGTCCTTAAGATCAATTCTGCCCTTTGTTTCTTGTTCAGTAGTATACAGGCAGTCATGTGACTCATCATCACCGCAAACAGTATTTTGCGGGAAAGGTAGGAGTTCAGCCGGATTAAGAACACAACACCTCCTAATTTGTATGTGGGGAGCAAACAAAATCAATTCATATCTCGTCAATCGTGCGGAAGTGAGGTGTTGCGTTTGAGTTTTGTTCAATAGAACATCTACAGAGTGAGGCACCATCAGGGTTAGATCATGGCCTAGGACCATTCCCTCACTCTGCTTTACAGATGCGGCAGCTGCAGCGACAGCTTGCAAACATCTTGGCAAAGCGAATGCGGCAGGATCAAGCGCGGAAGAGTAGTAACCGCACGGCCTATTCTTCCCTCCATGTGCCTGCGTTAATACAGCCAAAGCACATCCTTCACATTCATGCACAAACAACACAAAGGGCTTGTTATAATTTGGTGTACCCAAAACTGGTGCAGAGCATAATGCAGACTTGAGAAGCTCAAATGATTGTTGATGTTCCGATTTCTATGGCAATGGCGAAGAAATGCCCTTTTTTGTCAAAGCCAACATCGGTTTTATCACTAGTCAAAAGTTTGGGATCCATAACCTACAGTAAGAAGCCATACCTATTAAGGCTCTGACTTCCTTCTGTGTACTTGGGACAGACATGCCAGAAATGTGTTTTATTCTTTCAGGTGTCAATCTTCTTCCCTCCTTTGACAGGAGGTAGCCTAAATAGGCGACCTCCTGGCAACAATATTGAAACTTTTTAAGCGAAGCTTTGTGACCATACTTAGCTAGATGGATGAGCAGCAATACAGTGCCCTCTTTACAAGAGCTCTCAGAATCTGCTGCTAAAAGCAAGTCATCAACATACTGAAGCAGCGTACAAGTAGGGGGTAATTCAAGAGTATCAAGCTGTTCTTTCAAGGCCCTACTATAAATGCTAGGACTCTCGGTGTAACCTTGAGGTGCACAAGTAAATGTGAACGAGCGTCCCCCTAAGGTGAACGCAAACAAATATCTACTGTCCTTGTGTATAGGAATACTGAAGAAAGCATTCCTCAGGTCCACAACACTGAAGTAAGTAGCCGTAGCTGGAATCATAGTTAATATCGTCGTCACATCAGGCACAATTGGAAATTGTGGAGCGGCAACTCTATTGATGGCACGCAAATCAATTATAAAACTAAACGGAATAGCATTATCGCCTTTTTTGTGCACGGGTAGGATCGGACTATTGCACAAACTTCCTGTAATCTCCTCAATCACCCCACAATGCACAAAATCGGAAACAATGCTCTTCAAAGCTCGCTCATCTTCAACCGAGATCTTATACTGCGGGATACGTGGCAGCTTAATACCATGTTTCAAGACTATTCTAACAGGCTCAATCTGTAGACATCATTGTCGTCAGCCGCCCACAAACACTCCGGGACATTACTGAATTCTGGTGGCAAAGGTCTAGTCAAAAATTGTGAAACAGAAAACTGCTGTGGTGAAATAATCAAACGCACTCCATCAGATGAACAATGAATTACCGCATTTAATTCCTTCACCAGATTCAACCCCAACAAATTCTCTCCACAATTCGAAGTCAAAAGAAATGGACAGTGGTCCGTAAAGGGACCCAAAGAAACAGGTACTGGCAAAGAAACCGGACAAATGACTGGTGTGCCAGAAAACCCTACGGAGACATTGGTTTGCCCTGACAGTGGAATGTTTGGAACCCCTTAATGATCAATGGAGCACTTCTGTGCTCCATTGTCTATCAAGAACTGATCTTTCCTATTTCCCACTACCATTTCAACGTAGGGACCTTTCTGACTAATGGGAATAGGTGTAGGTTCCAAACCCTGCTTCGGGCAATCCTAACGAAACAGAATATCATTAGAAGGAAGCTCCTCAGAGAGGTAAGCAGCAGAAGGGTGATTGAATATGTTTCTAGTATCCACACTCAAAGTCTGATTGTCCTGTGAAAAAGGTTGCTGAGGATCCTGTGAAAACTGACCTCTACCAGGGTCCCCCACCCCGGGGCGACCTCTGGGTCATCTACCCATACTCCCAAATGTGTTATTCGACCTCTGTCGAAGGACGGGGCATTGTGCACGCCAATGACCCTCCTGGCGACAATAAGCACATTGGTTAATGTTCACAGGACCCAAGGGCACATTCCCTTGTGGAACATACTGGCCTCTAATATGCGAACTACCCCCTCTGGGGCCTCTAACAATTAGTTGTAACAATACTTTAGTCTTTAAGTCTCCTTTTCTCTTTTCTACTCTATCTTTTTCATTATTGACACGTTTCTCTTAGTACTGAGCCATGTGCAGCACTTCTGATTGGGATTTCGCCTGCCAAGCGCTCTCGGAAGACATAATCTGCGACTGGATGTCAGGCAGCAATCCATGCACAAATTTGTCTACAAATAACCTTTTCCCAGATTCTGTGTCTACATCCTGTCCACTGAAGTCCGAGAATACTTGTTCGAACCGATTAAAGAACACGGTGGCACCCTCCGATTTTCCTTGGACACAGGCCGTAAGCTTGTCCCAAATAATTCTTTTTTCGGGAATTATAGTTTTTAATTTTGCAATAATTCTGTCAGGCAAAGTGAGTATCACCTGAGGTGGTCTCTCACCAGCTGGCCTTTCCCCGTCAAGCCTAGTTATATTAGCCCACGTATCTCCCAACCCAGGTGCATCATCTATTGTTCTAACCTGCTTCCACAAATCTACGGGCAGGAGTACAGGGAATAACAAGTCAATATCGCCTAGGGTGAACACTGAGGACTGCAAGATGGACTCTATCTCTTTATAGAATCCTGTCAGATTTTTCCTAATGTCGGGAATAGATTGTCTAATAGTGTTCACTTCCTGTTGTGAAAACGGGACGTGAACAAACTGTGATAAATAATGTGCAAGAATGTCCACAGCAGCTATACCTGCAGCAGCATTAGCAGAAATTTCAACTTTTGGGACAAATGTCGGGGGTACTGTTATGTCACACTCTTCAGGCACTGCCTGAGCCAGCTGAGCCAGCCACTTAGTACTGTGATGTCATGCAAGTACCAAGTGGAATGTTGATTTATGAGTGAGAGAAGGCTGTGCTGAGTGTTCTGTTTATGGGTCAGTTGGTCCCTCCCTCCCTGGGTGATGGGTGCCGGTGATCTATCTTAGTATCTATCTTATGTCTTTATGTCCTGTGACATGTAACTGAAGAACTAGAAGTAAACTTACTTATAAGCAACCCTTACCCAAGTATGGGCATTGCTTTACTACAATAATTTAAAGAAACCCTTCCATCATATTGAGGAGCCTTTCACCACTCCTGCAGTCCCATTATGTTCCTTATGGCTACAGACACTTCACTCCTGTAGAAAACGGGCTGCTGGTCTGTTCATATAAGTCCAGAGGCACTTTTCTTAAATGGACCACCACTTCTTTTGCCCCACAATCGACCATTCTAGGGCCACCCTTGTTGCATGGACCCCTTGACTTCTCATGCCCCGGGACCCTTCACTCCCAAGGCAATGGGCTGAAGGACCAGCACTCCTAAAGCAATGGGCTGATGATCCAATCTGCTATTGTCCTCGCTATGGTCCTCCTCCTCCCTCTCCTCCCTTGTCCGCCCTGGGTGATGGGTATGCTTACTTGGGGGCGGTGATGTCTTCTTCTTTCCTTGGTCCTATTGGTTCCTGCACCCCCCGCAGCAGGTCTCTGCAGTCACCTTTCCAGCTTTCCTTTCTCCAGGGTTCCTCTTCCAGAGAACCTCGTCGCCATTGTAGTAAAGCAATGTCCATACTTGGGTTAGGTTGCTTATAAGTAAGTTTACTTCCAGTTCTTCAGTTACATGTCACAGGACATAAAGACATAAGATAGATACTAAGATAGATCACCGGCTCCCATCACCCAGGGAGGGAGGGACCAACTGACCCATAAACAGAACACTCAGCACAGCCTTCTCTCACTCATACATCAACATTCCACTTGGTACTTGCATGACATCACAGTACCAAGTGGCTGGCTCAGCTGGCTCAGGCAGTGCCTGAAGAGTGTGACATAACACATCTCCCTCCTTACCGAAACGTCTACACAAACAATAAGCACTTTACATATAGGCAAGTCACATCACCATCCATCATACAGCTTCACAAGAAATCCCAAAGCTATGCAATTCCAAACTTCACCTACATATCCAGGTCACCCTCAATACCAACACAAACCACCTTCTGTCTATCCCTGCCACAGATAAACTCTGGACTCTCACCCTAGACACATGCCAGCCTATACACCAGGCTAAAGCTACCCTACAAACCAAACACTCGCTAACATAACATATATTCTTCCGCCCGCCCCTGCCATAGGCGAGCCTCCAGGCTGCCACCCTGAAGCATGGCTTGTGATCCTGGCGCAATACTAGACATCCAGGAAAACAACAGAATCACCATACCTATTGAGAGAATTCATAAAACCGCTAACCACTGCTGAAATATCATACGGAGATGACGCAGAGGCACCAGACCTTCGCTCGTTTAACAATTTGTCGAGAAACTCGTCAGAAACATGAAGGTCTTTAGAAGGATAGATTTTCTGAATACCGAGTGAGAAAGCCCTATCCATATTCCTAACTGACTCAGACTGTTTGTCTTGATCATATAACAACGCCTTTTCAGCGTTTGTTTTATGACGCCGCGCATGTTTTTCCCTACTCTTAAGATGCTGCAACGCTTCTTTTTTCCAATTCTGTAGAACATCAAATGCTGCGGTTCTGGCCTTTTTCTTTAACAAGACCGACTCTAAGTATTCAATACGAGGGATCTCAAAACTACCATTGATTGGCCACTGAAGTTCGGAGGTATGTCTGGTTTGTCTTTGCCAAATATCATTAAATACTACACTTCCAATGCCATGTTTACAATACATAGTAAACGCCAGCGACCCCTCCTGTGGTGCCGTGCGACTAAATTCCAAAGATTGTCAATCGCTGCGGAATAATGCCCTAAAGCAGCTAGACAATTTCAAAGGCTTTTCTCAAAAACTTGGTGTTACCTGGTCAATAATTGTGTCTGCAGATACAATGCGCCAAATTCAAATTGTCAGGGTTAAATTAAGAGTCGGGTCACGACTCACCTGACCAAACCTAAGGAGGACCGTACGGTTTATCAAAGAACTTACCTAACGAATTTTACCTTGTGTTTGGTGATTTCGGCAAATCTGCCCGCCTCAAAAGTGGACCCTCGTCAAGATGCCGTCTCAGACCGCACGGCTATCGTCCAAGGATCGTATCATGCAGCGATGTAGAGGTGTCGCGCCTCGTTCAGTCGGGCCCGTAGTATCACACCGTCCGATCCCGGTCCGATAGCATGCGTCAACCTTCAATGGTCCGGCATCAATCTTGAGGGTCCCTATTCGGGCGCCAACTGTGAAAAGAGAAAAATAATATAAGGCCGGGAAACCCAAAGGAAACACACCACACACCGGTTACAAAGGAACATACAAAGTGCTTTATTTTAAGGTCAAGCAATGACAAAGTCAAATGACAGATCGGATAGCTATCGGCCCTCAGTACAACACAACGAACTTCAACGGGGTTCGATGTATTCAGTGAGAGAGTGTACATTGGAACATTCAGGCTTTTATACATTTCTCCAGCCTGTTGTCCAACCCCTTCGCGGGTTAACCATTCCATGAATGTATTACTGGTCTAGGATCTCTGCCAGGTCAACCCTAATTTATTCATCAGTATGTGCATAGATCAGTTTCATTGATACAGGTAATCCATTTACATGCAGGTCAACAGAAGGACAAGGTCTCAGTTCACGACCCTAACAAGTGGCCTGTAGGCAAGTTATACATTAGCTGTTCGGAGGTCAAAATGACCTAGATTCTTTTCGGAATGGCATCGTCCACCATTTTGATGTACAGGGTGACTTTTACACAACAAGAGAACCTAAAATGGTGGTTTGATTCAAGATGGCGGCCTACATCACAAGACCTTGCCGTAGAGAGCTATTCGCGTACAGTTTTAAGCAACTTGGCATAGGTCAATATACATACAATCATTTACAATAGGAGGCATAATTTAATATCCAGTTTGACAGTACTGTAGTGTCATTTGAGAGTTGGTACTTTCCTTCCCTGTAGTATGTGTGCTGGGCGTGTCACCTGTGAGAAGCACTGCTTGGCAGTTCTATAATGCCATTGTATCCACCTTCCATAGGTGTGAGAGTCTTTGTCAGCCCTAAAGGAAAACCTATGTGGGAGACCTGCTGCAGCTCTAGAAGAAGTCCTGCATCATTAACCTCAAGGCTCTGTGCCAGCAAGACACAACAGCACCAGGGTGGCAATGGTGTTACAACACATTCCTTGCACAACTTTACCATTTTTGCAGAATTGAAGACCAAAGATTTAACTGGGGAATTTCTTCAAGAGCCGCGGGACCCAGAGCTGACCCAAGCAGCCTTCCACATTGATGTATGCACTAGAGGACCCGTCCATGCTCTCTGGCTGCTATTTGTCTCTCTCTTTTTTCATCACCCTCCAGCTCTTGCTGTCTCTCTTGATTTATTTCTTTATGTTTCCTTTCTTTTTTTCTCTCTCACTTGCTCTCCCCTTTCAATGTTTCCAACTCGCATGTGTCTCACTCCCGCTAGTCCCTGCCCTGTCAATCCTTCCATATTAGTTCAATCACATGTTTCTCTTTCTCGCTTTCTTCTCCTTCTCCCAATCTCTTCACCGCAGACCCCTTTTCTGTATGCAGGCCTCACCTTTACATGTTATTCTCAACCAATTCAGCCTCTCTCCCCCAGCCCTTCCTCTAACAACCTCCTCTCAATCTTTTTTTTTATCTCAACTCGTTTCAACCTAGACATCGGTTTTGATTGTATGAAATACAGAAAGCCTTCAATTGAAGGTTGCTGCTATTGTGGGCGTTAACACAGTAGATTTAGTCTATGCCGTGTTATGTCTACTCCTCTGAATCACAGCCTTGTGTATTATATTGTTATATCTACCGCCTGGCCTTCTGGGTAATGATATGCGCTATGTCTCACCTTGCTTGACCCTCTGTAATCTTCATTTTACAGCTTTGGTGCAATTTTGGATTGATAACACTTAAGTTATTTGGTAGAAATGCAGCTTTGGGGGAAGTCACCACCACCCCCCACCCCAACTAAGCAACAAAAAAAAACCACACATTTCAAAGACTGCAGAATGATTTGGGGTTTAAATAATGATGAGGGCGTGGCCTCTACTAACAAACCACCACCATATACTAGCATCTGCTCTGGAACAAGGACACAGGCAGGGACAGTGAAAGCAAACTTCAGTCCTTTAAATGTTTGATGTTGCTGGCAGAAAAGTAATATCATCTGATTTTAATTCCATAATTGTCATCAATGCATCATAACGTTAAAACGTGGGATTCCTAGTCCAGTTAGTAAGACGTATATAGTTTTACACCGTTTTATGGACGTCGTGCATTAAGTCATGCATTAAGTATTCTGCTCCACTTCGGTACATCTTGCATAATGTAATTGAATTGCAAATTTCACATTTACAAGTTGACACCCTTATCTCAGCATTAAAGCATTTGCATGGAAACCGTAGCCATTGTTTGACTGGAATGAGAACTCAGTTGGAACAGCTCTTCTAGTTCTTCCACGGCTTTGTCTGTGGGCAAAATACGCCACAACTGCTCAGAGATATTACACAGTACATGGGGGCCAAGAGGGATGCCCCATGTTGCTTTCTGTCACGTGCCCAGAAGTACTTTTATGGCAGCTTTGTCGAACTGATCTTAGCGTTAGAAACAATAAGGTATGATATTACTGGCACAGCGGTTGGCCAGGATTCTCATTAATATTGGGTGGTGTAATTATGCATTTACTAGCAGATCTCAGATGATGCTAATGAAAGGCACTCGTTTTATTTAACGGAAACTTGAAAAGTTCTATTGTGAAACATGGCTGCCCAACCCTACATGAAGATGGCTCCATTAAGTTACTCCAATTACCTCTGTGTAATATATATATATATATATATATATATATATATATATATATATATATATATATATTACATGGCCGTGGTAGCGGCCATGTAGTTATGGTTAAGTTGGTGTTTCCATAGGAAGAGCACTTTTTGGGCGGCTTATAACTTCACTCCCCCTGGACGAATCCTCAAATCCGTCCAGTAGTTTTTTTTAAAATGACCAAAATGTAAGGCAAAAAAATTAGTGATATCTGTGTTCGCTTCGCGGACGGACTTCCCTGTTCGCTCTGCGGACAGCACCCCGATTGGCCCAGTGGCTTCCGTCATGTCCGCGGACATGCAACGTGTTCGCTGATTGGGCGGCGCGGTGCGTGATGCGCGTCAGATTTTCTGTCGCGCCCGCCATCTTGCATTTGCGGACGTCCGCGGACAGCGCGGTCAAAGTTTGTTCAAAATGTGTATTTAGTAGAGTGTGTTGGTGTGTAGAAGTCTTTGGGGAGGATGGGGGAGTATGAGATAGGTTCAAAGTTGTATTTTATTTATGTGCTAGATGCTTTTTTTGTGTTCGATTTGTCTGCGGACAACACAGCTGTTCTGGAATGTTCGTAAATAAACAGAATGGATTCGGTGTCAACTTGAAAGTGTTCTAAGAACACTCGTGGGGTCTTTGAATGTTTGCAGGGGGTTTCCTGGAGACGCTGTCTGTATTGTTCGTTGGCAAGGTGAAAATGTTTTAAGAACAATCGCGGTGTCCAGAAATGTTCGTACATAAAGAAAATGGGGGTGTCCTGAGGACGCTGTTTGTATTGTCCTCTGGCAAGTTGAATGTGTCCTAGGACCTTCCCCCTGTCCGCGGACATAAAAATGGTTGCAATGCTTGCATCTATGGGTGTGATATGCTGCGGTGGTTGTGGCCAGGGTATAGAATGTTGGGTGCATGGCCATTTGGCCATGCACCCAAGAGTGTATGCCCTGGCCACAACCACCGCAGCATATCACACCCATAGTGGCTTTTAACTTTGGGTCAAAAACTAATTTATAAGGAACAATGTTATAAGCTTGTATGAGTGTGATATGCTGCGATGGTGGTATTTATCTTGTTATACGTACTATTTGGTTTAGTAACGGGAGTCCATGTTTTTCTTGTTCATTTCTGTAATAAAAGAAAATAGCATGTTACTATTAGTATTTTATAATGACTTATTACATTGTACAATCAACATTTTCTTCTTTTTATTGACCCTCATATTTAGTAGATTACAAACCAGAGTACTGTGCAATGTGCAAAGTTTCTGTGTTTTTTGCTAAAATCATTGGATCTGTGGGAGAAAAAAAATCCATGTTGGATTAAAAAAAAAAAAACTTTTTCTGTTATGCTACAGTTTATTTATTTGTTTGTTTTCCGTGTTTACTTGTTCTTTCTGCCTAATGCTTTATGCATTGGATTGTTTCAGTTTTTGTGAGCAGTAAGATATTAGGTATTTGTTTGGATATTGTAAAATTTTGGCCCAGTTAGATACCAGTAGGTGTATTCTAACTTTTTATGTTTTGATATAATTTCGTGGAATTGATTTATCTGTTTGCATATTTGTAAATTTTGGGACAGTTAGATACCAGTTGTTTCCAAATTTTTTTGTCTTTTGTAGGTACTCCATTTACCAAGATAATTAAAGATTGTTGCATTGGACGTTGCACTCCTAGAGTGTGCACATTTTCTTTTAGATCTAATGGTAATACCTTCCACTAATTCAGAGGGAGGTAATTTTGCAGTTTTTGGTTGAAGGCGTATTATTGCTTGAAATGGATGAACTGTTTGAATTATGATGCTCTCATATAAATTAAGTTGTTGAAGGAGTTTTGGTAGTGGATGTAATTCCAAGTTATTTGAGATAGCACGTGAAGGAGTTTGGTTGTTGTCAAGTTTGGTAGTGCAGTAACTGCAAAGTATTATGGGGTCAGTTATTTCATATTTGTTTTCTGCTATAAGGTAGAGAGCTAATTCGAACCATTTAGAATCTTCATTGTCTTCTATTTTGTATGAAAGGTCTATAGTTTTTGTGTTACTTTTATAACACGTTCTGCGGCAACATACACACACGTGGTTTGGTACTTCAGCTAAAGTGCTTTGAAATTTTAGTATTTCTTTTTTGTATGTGTGTAGTGAAAGGTTGCCATGTGCAGATTTGTTACGAAGTTGGTTGACAGCTAATTCATCTTTTAAGTGGGTTTCATTCCCAAAATATTTTTTCTGTATATACTCGATTTCTTCTAGTAGGTCTTTTGGTGTACCATGTAGAAGAATGTTATTTAAATTGACTAGTGCTAAAGCAGGACTTTTTGCATAATACAGTTTATAAACTAGATTTCTTATACTTGCATGATGTGTTGATATCCTTTTGATATCATGGAAGGTTGTTTTGCAAGTAGCTCCTGATATGCAGGCCAACGAATGTCCTTGCAGTCCTGTGTGCTTGCGTACTGGACAAGCATCCATACTTTGCAGTATTTTAATTTTGATTTTGTCTTTGCTTTTCACATATTGATTGAGGAATAGGCGTAAAGATTTGAACATTTTTTTGGGAATGTTACACATTGACGTGCATGGCCATATGTAAATTAGATGTTCTGATTCAGTCGAATTGAGGGGCAAATCTAGGTTTTCAGGGCATATTTTTGTAAGGAGTACTTCTTGTTCCATTATGGTATTATTAACTTTTTCATAACCTCGACCACTGCTATGTATGGCAATTGTATTTGTTTGCTTTTGTTTGTACGCTTCTTCATTAAAGTATGGTTCTGTGGTTGTAGTGTGACTCCATTCACCGCCACAGATATTTAAGAAGTTATTTCTGTTCACATTTCGTTTATTGAGAAGTCTTTTTTGAAATTTAGTTATTAGTTTCGTTAGTGGTTTAATTCTGTTTACCACAACAATAAATAAGTTTCTTTTGAGAAGAATTGCACTGTCTATCAACGCTTCTAAGATTACTTTCCTATGATAGGTTTGAAGTGTTGAACCTGGTTTCTCTCCTGTTTTTATCAGATTTTGAAGGACTTTGTGACGGAACATTTTGGCTAATATACTTTTCTTGGTATGCTTACTTTGTACTATATCAAGATTTATAGAAGACTTTTTATTTGTAGTGATAGTTGATTTTCTGTTAATAGTTTTTTGGGTCGTTTTAATTTGTGATTCATTTGCTCAACTTCTGCGTCCCTTTCTACAGAGTTGCTTTTTGGTGGGCATTCTTTAGCTTCTGTTGAAAAAAATACAGAAGTTATGGGTTGGGGTTTTCTGCAATGCATGTGTGTTGTGTGCATGATTGTTTGAGTAAGATTATAAAGATGTATGTAATGGTGTGTGATTGTGAATTGGGAAGTTGAACTACTAGGGATGGGTATTCTTCAATGAATGTGTTACTAAACTGGGGTTGAGATGACAAAAAAAAAGTAAGCCGGTGGTGTGGAGAAGAATAAATAATATAGGTAAAGCTATACAATTAAAACAGTTGTTTGTTCTACAACATCTACATTCTAGCGGCTGAGTTGGGTAATTTGTGTGCTGAAAAATAGGAATTTGAGGGCCATTCTGACAGGAGATCACTGTTTAAGACGGGGGGGGATTTTTGGTCAGAATGGTGCAGAATCTCTATTTTTAGGCACAGAAATACCATGAATGCACCGTACAGTGCGTGTGAGTTATAAATCAAATATTATGGTAACAATCTACTTACATTTTTTTCAAAAATGAGTAGTTTGCTTCTTAGTTGTTCTTTGTAAATCAAAATCGGCTGCTTCTATTCAGGAGAATGGGCTTCACTGCAATTGTAAAAGAAAGAAATTAGTAATTTGGTTGCTATATAGCACTGTTTTCATTTTAGACATAGATTTCTTTTAAATTGAAATGCTCAGCGCCTTCCTGAAAACCATTAAAACTATATTATGACTAAGAGTAGGAAAGAAAATATCTTTACTATGGTTTGTGGAATTCATAATCTACCAACGTATACCACTATTCTTGTAACTAAGCTTTTCCACGTAATAGTGAGTCATTGTCATCATAGCTCTCAACCATGTGTGTCGCAAAGGCGGGTGAAATCACCTGATTTTGTTTTTGGCGGGTGAGACGCCCATTGGAATGAATGGGCGTGCAGGAGGCTTGGCGGGTGAGTCAGTCCTTTACAAGGCGGGTGACACCCGCCAAAAGCGTGTGAGTTGAGAGCTATGTGTCATAGCCTGCTTTTGCAGGTAACAGTGAGTGAATGTCATAGTCTGCTTGTCCTATATAAATGTATGTAAGTACTTATATAAACGAAAAAAATTAAAACCAATTATGTGTTTGTACAAATATTATTGTTTGAGATTTGATCATAGAGTGTGTATGTTATTTTGTGTGATTATATGTCGTGTATATATTTTATTTCAAAAATGTTAGTTTAATAGTATTTGCATGTGTGTGTGTGTATGAAGTAATTAAACGATATAAAGGTTTGTAAGTGACAGGTCATTTTAGGACAATGAAACAATGATCGTCCATTCATTTTTCAGATTATAGAAGGTAAAAGTCGGTTAGAAAATGTGTTCATGTACTGTGTAGAAAATATGCATACCTGTACTTTCTGTTCATGTATATGGATATGGACCAAGCTGCAAGTAGGAGATTTGTATATTGGAGATTTGTATAGTATTTCTCGTAGATCGTGGTTGTCAATGGTATGAGACTTGTACTCCGAGAGATACACCGTACATTTGTAGTGCTGCTCTATGATGATGCAGTTACATGTAGAGTTATTGGATTTGATTGATGGATGGTCATGTGATTGCTTAGCTACATCCAATGAGGGAATGGCACAGAGAGTGAAATCGAAATGGTAGAAGGGCTGTACATGTTACGATACGTTTGCGGACATGGCGGTAGTTCTAGGACACCGCGTATTACATCCGGGGAATTTGGGGAGGGGAGGTATGGAAATGAGATTGGATGAAGCAAGGGATTGGGCATTAAAGTTTAGTGAGTGTGTTGTGCTAGGAGAGGTTTTCTCAGATATTGTTTTTGCAGAGAGAAGAACAGATAGCTATGGCTGAGTGTTTCAAAACACAGATTGTATGGATTTTCGGAGAATCGTGGATTCATTGGTTGAAGGTGCATGCAGAAAGCTGTGGAGTATCTATAGATCTTCGATTACCACATGTGGAAGTGTACTGGCATGGAGTGCGTGGAATGAAGTGGTTGGACTTACTACCTCTCTGTGCAACTTTGCAGATAGAGGAACATCCAGACATAATTGTAATTCATTGTGGAGGGAACAGTTTAGGACATGTGTCTGGAATTCCTTTGCAATTTGCAATGAAAGACGGACTTCAGAAGATAATAGACATGTTTCCAAACTCTAAAATAATTTTTTTTGTTCTTTTTTATACACGACACACTAGGAGAGGAGGGAAAGGAGGGTAAAGGGAGGGGGACACCAACCAAAGGTATAAGAAAGGGTGAGCTGAGAGAGGAAGATGTAGAGTGGGTTTTATTTGGGTAGTGAGCAGGTCTTTTGGTGCTCTGAGAAGATCGTCTCAAAAGCACTCTGAAGTCACTCCCCCCTGCAGAGTACTGTGTCACAGTACACACATACAACTGTGACCCTCGAAAGGTAAGGGTCATCAGAATTCTGTATGGCCTGTGAGGCAGCTTAAGGAAGACGCTGTCCCACAGAGGTGTTCCTTGTGGTGACAGGATCAGGAACGGAGGATGAAGTAGAGGCAATCAACCTACTACGCTTCTCGCAAGGTACAACCTTGCGAATGGCCCCAGTGTAGAATGAGCGCAGGTGTCGCTTCATGGTAGTGGTCCCAAAGCTATACGAACCATGCTTCCCGCGACTGAGTACCATTTTGCACTCATTACAGGTGACACGGTTCGCATGAGACTTAGGACCGTTTTCATGAACGGTAAACAACTGACACACCCAAGATTCACGCCGACGCCGGGTAGTAGGGATTTCCTCTACCTCATTCTCGTCATCCTCTTCTTCCTCCTCTGTATCCTCACTCCTGTTCCCCTCTTCAGACCCTTGGGGAAATGGTGGTGGTGGAGGGGGTGGGGGTGGTGCTGAGGCAGATGTAGCACCATGTGGTAATAGTCGAGCCATGGATGTCATAGGCTTGGAGATGGAAATCTCAAAATCTGCAAAGTATGCAGCAAAATGCAGTGTGCTCTGTGGAATAGTCAGAAACACAATGAGAATGCGTTCTAGGGCGTGGTCTTATATCGGGGTGCTTGTGCGCGGGTCGCGGACATGCGTGCCATCCGCAAGACAGATCGAACATCAAAAAAGGTTCAAAAAGTCATAAAAACTATGTGGAAAGTTAGGATTAGTATGTGGGATTTGTGGTATGGTGATTTTTTAATGAGAAATATTGTGGATTACTTGGAAATGTACTTTTAAACTGGTCAGGGACACGAACAGTGTCCGCATTTAGAGCACGAGATGAGCGTGGGCGCGGTCACATGATTGTTTTGTGAGCATGTTCGCTAAGGTAGCGGTCGTCCGCAGGACACCCAATGCACGGACATTGTTTTGCGCATGCGTGTTGATGTTCTGCGGACAGTGTTCGGGTCCTGAACTAATTAAAAGTGCGTCACATGTAAAACGAACAGTTACGGACAGCCGTTTGTTCTTAGCACAGTTTAATTTATTTGCTAACAATACAGACAGACATAGCGTTTCCAGCACACCTCCATTTTTGATTATTTACAAACAATTCAGGGCACCACGAGTGTTCTTAGAACAGTTTCTGCTTGCTATCGAACACTACGAATAGGGATAGTGTTCTTAAGGACACCTCCATTTTCGTTTATTTACGAACATTTCAGGACACTACGAGTGTTCTTAGAACATTTTCAACTTGCATGAGAACATTACGGACAGATGTAGTGTCACATTTTCGTTTCTTTACGAAGATTTCCGAACAACCGCGGTGTCCGTGGACACCTAAATTGGTTTTATCACAAGGAACTGAAAGTAATTACAACACAATATAAGAAAAGTAACTTTATTTCATATATATATACAATTATGACTGGGAAGATGGGGCAGAAATGGAAACAAAAACAGGAGAATTAGGGATTTCTAGATAAGTGGGATCAGGTGAAGAAGGGAAGGAAAGCTCATCGAAACGCTATGGTCGATAGACAGGGTTTGGGGTTAACTGCGTGGGATAGGGTGAGGGGGGACAAGTGCAGGTTGGACAATGGTGTGCTGTTGGGGGTTTCACATAATTTTCCACAAAGTTTTTCAAATCTATAAAGTTTTGCATAAGGTCGTCCATTTTTTGATTAATCTGCTGTAGAGTGATATCCTCTGATTGTTGTTGTGAGATGCTTGGAATTTTTGTATGGTCTGTAATAAAAAAAATGTATATGTTAAATGTATACAAAATAATATTTATTAATTGGTTTATATAGTAAAGTGTGTACGATTAGGTGGACTATTTTCTAACATTTCCTCTCGTGGGAAATGCTCCTCTAGCCAGTGGAGAGTACTACACATTTCTGTGAGAAAACAAAAAAGTAATATGCTTTTTTTTCTAATATAGAAAGTTTATAAATATATGAGTAAAAAGAAGTGCACTTAATATGTCTGGTGAGATATGTAATCAGTAGTGTATACGTCTGGTCTTGCTGTTGGTTGTGGAGCATCTGTGAGGTAATTATGGTGGAAGCCACTTTATCTTCTTTTGGTATATTCCATTTTAAAACATATTGTATTTACATGAATGGTTAGTGTGTTACATATATGGGTAACATTTTTTAAGTATTACTATATATACTTTGTATGTGTGCTGCTTTGTGAATTTGTTAAATGTTCCTATGTTATGATATAACTATTACACATACCTCCCCAGAGTTTTTAGGTGGTGGTACTGTTGTCCAAACATGTCTGCGGACCATCAAATTCAGGAGAAAGGGTTCAGTATGTTCCATATTATATGTACATAAAGTCAAAGTTATTATTGTTAAGTTGTGCTACTAAAAAACTATGAAATTCAGTAAAAAACTTTGTTAAAGGGACGTTATGGTTAAGTTGTGCTACTAAAAACCTATGAAATTCAGTAAAAAAACTTTGTTAAAGGGACGTTATGGTTAAGTTGCGCTACTAAAAACCTATGAAATTCAGTGAAAAAACGTTGTTAAAGGGACGTTATGGTTCAAAGTAAAACCGAAAAAACCCTGAAATTCGGCAGTTATGGTAAGATAAGCAACCATAACACCCAGGACATCAAAGATGCATCACAAATTTCTGGGGTTTTTCAGTTTTACTTTGAACCATAACGTCCCTTTAACAAAGTTTTTTCACTGAATATATATATATATATATATATATATATATATATATATATATATATATATATATATATATATATATATATAGACACAGAGGTAATTACACAGCCACGGTAGTGGCTGCGTAGTTATGGTTAAGTTGCTGTTTCCATAGGAAGAGCCCTTTTTGGGTGGCTTATAACTTTGTTCTCCCTGGACGAATCCTTACCAAACTTTGAAAAAGAAGTATATGGGTCATTCTGAATTTCTTTGCAAAGTTTGGCGAGGTTTGGTCCGGGGGGGCAAAGTTATAAGGGGGTCCCAAAACTTCTTTTTTTCCCATAGACTGAATGCGGAAAAAACTTTGCTCACACCTACAGTCCAAACCGCTGGAATGATTTTCACCAAATTTGCGGCAGGAGCAGCGGCTTGGTCCCAAAAGCGTGCTTTTGCGAATTTGGTGAAAATCCGTCCAGTATTTGTTTTTTAAATGACCAAAAAGTAGGTCACAAAAAATTAGTGATATCTATGTTCGGTCCGCGGACACCCTTCCCTTTTCGCTCCTTGGACAGTGTCCTCATTGGCTAATCGGCTTGCGTCATGTCTGCGGACATGCAACGTGTTCGCTGATTGGATGGTGAAGAGCGTGAAGTGTGTCAGATTTTTGGAAATGCCCACCATCTTCGATTTGCGGACGTCCGCAGACAGCGTGGTGAAACTTGGTGGAAAAATAATATTTAGTAAAGTGTGTTGCCGTGTAAGACTGTTTGGGGAGGGTGAGGGAGTAAGAGATGGGTTAAATGTTGTATTTATTTAGGTGACAGGCACCCCTGTTTTGTTCGTTCTGACCGCGGACAACACAGGTGTCCTGAAATGTTCGTAAATAAACAAAATAGGGGTGTCCTGAGGACACTATACTTTTCCGTACTGTTCATAGGCAAGTTGAAACTGTTCTAAGAACACATCAAGTGTCCTGGGATGTTCGTCAATAAACAAAATGGGGGTGTTCTGAGGACGCTATGCTTGTCCGTATTGTTCGTAGGCAAGTTGAAATTGTTCTAAGAACACACGCAGTGTCCTGAAATGTTCGTAAATAAACGAAATGGGGGTGTCCTGAGGACGCTATGCCTGTCCGTATTGTTCGCAAGCAGATTGAAACTGTTCTAAGAACAAACTCCTGTTCGTAACTGTTCGGTTCGATTGGGTCGCACTTTTAATTAGTTTCAGGACCCAAACAGTGTCCGTAGAACAACAACGCGCATGCACAAAACAGTTTCATTGCATTTGATGTCCTGCGGACACCCGTTCCCTTCGCGGACATGTTCGTGAAGCTATCATGTAACCGCGCCCACGCTGAGCGTGTATTCTGACTGCGGACACTGTTCGTGTCCCCGAACAATTTAAAACTACCTTTTCAGGCAATCCACAATATTTTTCAATAACAAATCACAATAGCACAAGTCCCAGACAATAATCTTGACTTTCTACATAATTTTTGGGACTTTTTGATCCTTTTTTTGGTGTTCGATCTGTCCGTAGACAGCGCGGATGTCCGCGAAACGTGCACAAGCACCCCTATAAAAGGCCACACCCCAGAGCTCATCCTCATTGTGTTTCTGGCTATCTTACAGAACACAGTGCATTTTTGCTGCCAATTTTCCAGATTTATTTCTGAAACCTGATGGCATCCATGGCTGCACTACTGCCACCTGGTGCTACATCTGCCTCAGCACCACCCCCAACCCTCCACCACCTCCACACGGGCCTGAAGAGGGGAACAGGAGTGAGGATGCAGAGGAGGATGAAGAGGATGACGAGAATGGGGTGGTGGAAGTCCCTACTACCGGCACTCGCCTTGAGTCTTGGGTGTGGCGGTTATTTCCCATTCATGGTAACGTACCTAAGGCGTGTGCGAACCAAGTCACCTGCAACCGGTGCCAAATGGTACTGAGTTGCGGGAGGCCTGGTTCGTACAGCTTTGGTACAACTACTATGAAGCAACACCTAAGGTCATTCCACGTTGGGGCCGTTCGCAAGGTTGTACTTTGCGAGGAGCATAGTAGGTTGACTTCCTCTACTACATCCTCTGTTTCCGATCCTGTCGCCACAAGGAACATTCCTGTGGGACAGCATATTCCTCCAGCTGCCTCACGGGCCATTCGCAATGCTGATGACCCTTACCTTTCGAGGGTCACAGTTGTGTGTATGTACTGCGACGCAGTACTCCGCAGGGGGATAGACTTCAAAGTGCTTTTGAGATTCTGGTCTCAGAGCACGAGAAGACCTGCTCACTACCAAAGTAAGGCCCACCCTACATCTTCCTCTCTCCACCCGCCCTTTCTTACCCCCGTGGTTGGTGTCCCCCCTTACCCTCCTTTTCCCTCCTCTCCTAGTGTGTTGTGTGTAAAAAACCAAAAATAAATATAAAACAACAAAAATAAAAAAAGGCTCTTTTTAGAGCCGCCTTTCACAGTTTAAAAATAGAAGTGGAAAATAAATGAAGCAGGGATAGTTCGCGAACATCTAACATTTTGTGGTGCTTCCCTATCATAACCATTGCACTTTTGTCTGGGAGGAAGTGGTGGCTCTGAAAAGAGCCTTTTGGTGGTGTTTGTTTGTGTTTGAAAAACTTGAAATGGTAAACACCTACTAAAAAATGGATGCTGTAATTCCAAAAAAGGTCACAAGGCATTTTGTACATTTCTCAGAAAAATCTGATTGCCAGCATAAGTAAGACGGACTCCATCTCTGCGAAAAATGTATGTGCTACAAAACATAATATTTTCATTGTGAAAAGAGGACATGCCAACATC
Organism: Ambystoma mexicanum; assembly: GCF_040938575.1. Lineage (NCBI taxonomy): Eukaryota > Metazoa > Chordata > Amphibia > Caudata > Ambystomatidae > Ambystoma > Ambystoma mexicanum. The sequence continues at coordinate 815,577,338 of NC_090941.1, read as the reverse complement.
TCTTAGAAAGGCACAAACAGCCTTATTGACATTCCGCTTCACTTTTTCCATTTGTGGACCAAATGAAGAAGAACGCAGCCACATTTGTCTCTGTGCAAACCGAGAAAAGATTACTTGAGAATTTGGAAACATGTCCATGACCTTCCCAAGTCCTTCTTTCATCGCAAATTGTAAAGAAATTCCTGACACATGTCCCAAACTGTTCCCTCCACAATGAATTATAATTATGTCTGGATGATGCTCTTTCTGCAAACTAGCACAGAGAGGTAGCAAGTCCAACCACTTCATTCCACGTATTCCATGCCAGTGCACTTCCACATGTGGGAATCCAAGATCTACAGCTACTCCACAGCTTTCTGCATGCACCTTCAACCAATGTATCCACGAGTCTCCCAAAATCCAAACAATCGGTTTTCTGAAACACACAGCCATAGCTATCTGTTCTTCTCTCAGAAAAAGACTATCTGACAAATTCTCTCCTGGCACAACACACCCACTAAACTTTACTGACCATTCCCTTGCTCTGCTCTTTCTCATTTGCATGCCTTCCCACCCCAAAATCCCTGTATGTAACACGTGATTTCCGCGGACTACCGCCATGTCCGCGGACATATCATAACATGGACAGCCCTTCTACCATTTCTACTTCACTCTCTGTGCCATTCCCTCATTGGATATAGCTAACCAGTCACACGACCATCCACCAATCACATCCAAGACCTGTACATCTAACTCCATCATCATAGATCAGCCCTTCAAATGTACTGTTAATCTCTCTGAGTACAAGTGTCATATCATTGGAAAGCACCTTCTACAAGAAATACTGGACAAGTCTCCAGGATTTCTACTTGCAGCTGGATACATTTCCATATGCATGAACATAATGTACAGGTATGCATATTTTATGTATAGTAAATGTACAATTCTTATACATTCATATAAACAGATTAACTGACTTTTAACTTGTATAGCCTATAAAATGAACTTATTGTCATTTTCCCCATCTGCTATAATCAACTGTCTCTTGCAAACCTATCTGCTATTTAATTTCTTTTTACACACACATTTGCAAAGCACGTTGAACTAACATATTTAAAGTAAAAGATAAAGAGTGCACATAGTCAAACAAAATTGCATGCACACACTATGTTCAAATATCAAACAACAATACTTGTACAAAAAAATTAAAATCAATGTCTAAATTAACATCAGTGCTATAAACACACAAAATTACTAATTTGTTTCCTTTACAATTACAGTGAAGACCAATCTCCTGAAAAGCAGCAGCAGAATTTGAAGTACAAACAACAACTAAGAAGAAACCTGCTCATTTAACAAAAAAAGTAAGTTAAATACCACCATAATATTTTTACTATTACTCAAACACACTGTGGGGTTAATTCATGCTATTTCTGCGCCTAAAACAGAGATTGTTCACCATTCTGTCCACAAATCCCCATTTGTTAAACAGAGATTTACAGGCGGAATGGCGCACAAATCCCCATTTTTTGACGCACAAATGACAATACTCAGCCCCTAGAATTTTAATATTATAGAACAAAGAACTGTTTTAATTCCATACCATTAGATTTATTATTTGTGCTTCTCCTCACCACTTGCTTACTTTCTACTGTCATCTGAACCCCAGTTTAGTAGCACATAAATTCAAGAATACCCATCCCAACTAGTTGTAGTTGCCCAATGCACAATCACACACCATCACATACATCTTTATACTCAAACACTAATGCACACAGCACACATACATTGCAGAACACCCCAACCCATACCTTCTTTTTTTTTTCAACAGACCCTAAAGCATGATTACCAAAAATCAAGTCCATAGAAAGCAACACAGAAGTAGAGCAAATGAAAATAGAAGTGTCCAAAATAAGCATCCATCTCTAGCAGAATTTGTACAAGAAGTTGAAACAAAACAGCTAATACAGTCATTAGCGAAACAAAACAAGCTTCAAGTAGAGAAACTTTGCCTCCTCTATCAAAATGTAAAACGAAACAGAAAACGATTAACAAGAATTCAGCTACCACTACTGCTAAACTGTTCCTATAATCTTGATATAGTGCCAAGTAAGCACACCAAAAAAAGTATTTTAGCAAAAATGTTCTGCCATAGAGTCCTTCAAAATCTTATAAAAACAGGAGAGAAATCATGCACAAACCTTAAAACCTACCGTAGGAAATCAATCTTAGAAGCTTTGATAGAAAGTGCAATCCTTCTCAAAATAAAGTTATTTATTTTAGGGTTAAACACAATGCAACCACTAACAAAACTAATGACTACATTACAAAAAATACTTCTCAATAAACGAAATGTCAACAAAAATAACTTCTTAAATATCTGTGGAGGTGAGTGGAGTCACACTACAAGCACAGAACCATATTTTAATGAAGAAGCATACAAACAAAAGCAAACAAATACAATTGCCATACATAGCAGTGGACGAGGTTATGAACAATGTTATACCATAATGGAACAAGAAATACTGCTTACAAAAATATCCCCAGAAAACTTAGAATTACCTCTCAATTCAACTGAACCAGAACGTCTAGTATACAAATGGCCATGCACGTCAATGTGTAACATTCCCAAAAAGGCTTTCACGTCTTTACTCCAATTCCTCAATCAGTATGTGAAAGGCAAAGACAAAATCAAAATTAAACAACTGCAAAATATGGATACCTGTCCAGTGTGCAAGTACACAGGACTACAGGACACATCATTCAACTATAAGAAATCTAGTCTATAAACTGTACTATGCTAAAAGGGCTGCTTTAGCACTAGCCAATTTAAATAAAATTCTTCTACATGGTACAGCAAAAGACCTACTTGAAGAAATTGACAATATCCAGAAAAAATATTTTGGAAGTGAAAGCCACTTACAGAATGAAATAGCTTTACAACAAATTAGCAACAATTCTACGCATGGCAACCTTCTACTACACACATACAAAAAAGAAATACTGAAATTTAAAAGTCCATCTGCTGAAGTACCAAACCATGTGTGTGTATGTTGCGGCAGAAATTTTTATAAAAGTAACACAAAAACTGTAGACCTAACATACAAAATAGAAAACAATGAAGATTCTAAGTGGTTTGAATTAGCTCTCTACCTTATAGCAGAAAACAAATACGAAATAACTGACCCCTTAATACTTTGCTGTTACTGCACTACAAAACTTGACAACAATCAAACTCCTTCACGTGCTATCACAAATAATTTGGAATTATTCCCACTACCAAAACCCCTACAACAACTCAATTTATATGAGAGCATCATAATTCAAACAGTGCACCCCTTTCAAGCAATAATACGCCTTCAACCAAAAACAGCAAAATGACCTCCCTCTGAATTGGTGAAAGGCATTCATGGCAAAATAGTGTATTTACCATTAGATCTAAAACAAAATGTGCATACTCTGGGAGAGCAACGTCCAATGGAGCAGTCTTTAATTGTCTTAGTAAATGGTGTACCAACAAAAGACAAAAGAATTTGGCAACAACTCGTAGACTTACATAAAGTTAGACAAGCCTTGCAATATCTAAAAGACAATAATGAATACTACAAAGAAATTAATATTGAAGAAAACATGAAGGAAACCACTGAAATAATTCAAGAGTCACCAGAAACTGGTCAATATGAGCTTCTAGATCCTGCTATTATCCAATACTTTAGACCATTATACAATTCATCCATTGCACTCTAATGACACCGTAGAAGATGCACTAGAAACGTACCAAATGCGACAAACAAAAGGATCACCAATCAGCATATGGGAAAAAAGTATAGAAGCACCTGCTTTTCCTCTACTCTTTCCTACTGGCAAAGGAGGAAGGTACAATGATAAACCTATTCAAATAACAGCATCAGAATACCGCTCGTTACGGATGTATTCTGAAGATCCCAGAATTAGAGAAAATGTGGAATACTTATTCAACCTACTCTTTGAAAGTGAACTAGCAACTCTAGGTGACAGAGTTGCATACACATTAAAATCAGGAACTCACTTTCAAAATATGTCAGCTACACAATTATTACAAAAAGTGCAACAAAAAGATGAGATTTTACAATCAAGTATTACAAATCAATTAGCAAACATGCGTGGTACTAAAGAGTACTGGTTCCGACATCATGGAGATGTACGTTGTATGATAAGATACCTTGGCCCACCCACTTGGTTTCTTACATTAAGTTGTGCAGAATATGCATGGGAGGTTTACATGATTTCCTACACATATATAAAAAAAAAAACAAACATAGATATACTAACACCTGGAGAACTTTGTTCTCTAGATCCTGTTAATGTTTCAAGATATTTTCACCATCGCTTCCTTGCTATGCTACACTTTATTTGTAATAAAACTGTTCCTTCCCTTGGAGAAGTGCAACACTTCTTTTGGAGAAAAGAATACCAAGCCAGAGGAGCACCACATATCCACATGCTTTTATGGATTAAAGATGCTCCAAAATATGGTCAAGATAATGAGGCCACTGTGTTACAGTTTATCGAAAAATATGTCACTTGTGAAATTCCATCGGAAGCAACAAATAGTGATCTTCATGCACAAATTTCACAATTTCAAAGACACAAATGTGGCAAATATTGCCATTGCAAATACAAAAACAAAGGGAAATACTACACCAAATGCTGCTTTGGTTTCCCTACACCAGTTACATAAACAGGTCAAGTAAACTACTTCATGTCTTCAGTTAGACATAGTGTTAAAGGTAAATCACCTAAAGATAAATATTACATAAAAAGAACAGAAGAAGAAACATATATCAATGATTACAATGCAATCATTGCCCACTTATGGAATGCAAACATAGATGTGCAGTACATTGTAGACAATTCCACTACAGTTGCACGATATGTTACAGCATACTTAACCAAAGCAGAAAAAACAGATCTCCAAGACCACTGGAATAACCTGTCATCAGACAAAACACTGTCTCAGAAATTATACAGTTTCGGTATAAAAATGCCCTCCCATAGAGAATGTGGCTCCTATGAAGCAGCAGATTATTTAACTGGTAATGCTTTGTATGGAAAATCTGAAAATATAGTATGGCTAGGTCTTGGTCCTGCTAAATCTAGAAAGAGAGTTCTGAAATCATACAACGACATAGAAACAATAGCCAAACATGATCCTAACATCCAAGACATTTTAAAAAAACAATTTGCTGAACAGATACTTCCCAAACAGAAGTACCACTTTGGAAACCATGTGTCTATACCATATAGCCCAAAACTTCACATACAAAAATAATATAAAAACCGATGAAAAAAAAGGTAGATACAGAGTGTCAAATTGTGAAGGCAGCTTAGTAAAACTCACCAAACCAAATTTAATTAATCATATCAAATTGTCATTAAAGACTCCTCATCATAAAGAACTATATTACATGTCCCTGCTACAACTCTTTAAACCATGGAGAAAAGAAGAAGAAGAAATACTAGATAACTATGACTCCTACGAAGATGCTTTCAAAGCAAAGGAACGCACCATAACTGATGTAAACTTTACACACTACAAAACAATGTTGCACAATGAACAGAAACATGAAGAAGAACTCCAGGCCCAACTAGATAAGGACACTCCTGACAGTAATCAACCTTCTGTAACAGGAAGCCCTGAACCACTGGCACAGCCACTGATAGCAAATGAGGCAGAATTAGCTATGACGGAAGTAGAAAACACCACGTGTCAGTATGAAGATAAAGAAGACTTAACTATACTACAATCAAAACTAAACAATGAGCAACGTAGCATTTTTCAAGAAGTAACAAAAGAAATTGCAAAAGGTGTAAAACATGAAACTAAAGAATGCAATTGCAATAATTACAAACCTATACTACTGTACGTCAGTGGTGAAGCTGGTTCTGGCAAAACATACTTAATCAAAATCATCAGCAAATTCTTTCAACAATTGACAAACAACAAACTGTCAGCTGTTGTCACTGCCCCCACAGGTTTAGCTGCCTACAACATAGTCAGTGTCACTTTACACCGATAACTACTCCTGCCAGTAGAACACCAAAACAAATTAGACTATTACAAACTTTCTACAGAAGCTGCAATGGAACTACGCAGAGTATTAAAACAAATGAAAATGCTACTAATAGATGAAGTGAGCATGGTCTCCAACCTAATGTTGGCTTTGATTCACCTCAGATTACAAGAAGTACTCAACACTGATTACGGAGAGGTCTTTGGAGGAAAACACATTATTGTTTTCGGAGATCTTCTTCAATTAACACCAGTGAAAGGTGAGCCTATTTTTAAAACCTTAGGACACAAACTCTGCCGTAAAACTGCTGGCAGTATAGGAAATGTCAACCTTTGTCAACATTTCCAATACAAAGAATTAACAGAAAACATGCGGCAATCTGCAGATCTCACTTATGCCAACATCTTGAAAATAATTAGAGTTGGTGTACTATCTCAAGAAGCACAAGTAATATTGAAAACCCGGCACATTCATGCACTTTATGGCGATAATGCATGTGCTACGGATGTCATGGAACAATTAGCGCACAAAAATGTCAATTGTATGGCCTTAATGCCAACTCTTGCAAGCTGTTTCAAATGCAGCTCGATTCTTTCTCTTCAAAGACATGTATATACGCAGAGAACAATTTTCTCTAACTCTTGCATACGCAGTCACCATTCATAAATCACAAGGTCTTACCCTAGACAAAGCATTGATAGACATTGGTAACACACTCTTTAAAGAAGGTATGAGCTACGTAGCACTATCACGCGTACGTACACTTAACGGTCTATTTCTAATCAACTTTGAAGCAAATAAAGTAAACGCTGATATTGCTTGCATTTTAGAATACAATAGACTTCGTTCACTATACACCCCCATCTAAAAACATATCTTGTTCCACAAAAAATCAAACCTAAATCAAACAGAAATGCAACAGGATGTCACTGCAAATCCTCCCAAGAGAGTAAAAGAAACTAATACTTCATCAAGTTCCACAAGCAAAAAAGAACCTATTAGGGAAAGTAAACCAGGTACTTCTTCAAAGAAGGAAGACAAACTAAAAAAAAAGCACTCAGATACAGAACTACCTGGTCCATTTAAACTTTCAAATATAACTAGTGTAAGTTGCTACGCAAATGTAGCAATGAATATTCTATTTCAATTACCACCAATTCTTGACAACATTTACTTACACAGTACAGACCAATTGTGTTTGAAAATGTTAGTACTTCATAGAAATGCAACAAACAATCCTGACAACACGTGTAGTGTTTATGGAATAAGACAACAATTGGACTACTGTGCTGGAATGGTGAAATTCACTATAAACTCACAGGAAGATCCACAAGAATTTCTAATGTACTTACTACAAGTACTGGAAAACAAAAAACATACCTATAAAGGAAATCTTCCAGATTTCATACATGTGGAAGCATACATGCACTCTCTGCAACAATGTGACACAAGAACAAATCCCCAATGAGCGCTTTGTGTATGTATCAATACCTAATTGTGAATCCGTTCCATTTCAGCAACTTGTACAGAATGCAAACCATGGTAGATTATGCACTAACTGCAATTCGGATAATCACTCCACCTTACTAATACAAACACATATTAAATATGTAATACTAATGCTTCTATGTTACAATGCAGATGGTACCACAAACAACTACAAGCTGACTGGATTCACACATGGTCAAGTATCACTTGGTAAGAAAACCTTCACAACAATTGGTATAATCAACCACACAGGAGCCACAACCAATGGAGGTCACTAGACTGCATATATAAAAAATAAATGTGGATGGTTCGAAGTAATGATAGTACCATTACTCTAAAGCAGAGATTACCAGCAAATCTTACAAACACTTATTTAATTTTCTTAAAACCAAAATGTATTAACTAAACTGTACTTAAACATTAACAACACTTCTATTAAAAAACTATAAACGGTTAGACTATGGCAACATCTATCTAACTGCTCCAAGATTCTACAACAACTAAACAGATAAATGAATACCACTAATTTATATCAAACAATAAACAGTTAGAATATGCCAACTGGTATCTAACTGCCCCAAGATTTTCAATAACCAAACAGATAAATCAATACCACTTCATTAGAACAAGAAATAGACAGTTAGAATACGCCAACTGGTATCTAACTGCCCCAAGATTTTACAATATCCAAACAGATAAATCAATACCACTTCATTAGAACAAGAAATAGACAGTTAGAATATGCCAACAGGTATCTAACTGCCCCAAGATTCTACAACAACTAAAGAGATAAATGAATACCACTAAATTATATAAAAAAAATAAACTGTTAGAATACACCAACTGGTATCTAACTGCCCCAAGATTTTACAATATCCTAACAGATAAATCAATACAACTACATTATAACAAAAAATAGACAGTTACAATATGTCAACAGGTATCTAACTGCTCCAAAAATCAGCAACAAGCAACATATAGAACATTAGCCAGAAACAACAAGTGAACACTGAAAACAAACAAACAGACTGTAGCATAACAAAAAAAGTTTTTTTTTAATCCAGCATGGATTTCTTTTTTCCCACAGACCCAATGCTTTTAGCAACAAACACAGAAACTGGGCAAATTGCACAGTACACTGGTTTGTAATCTACTAAATATGAGGGTAAAACAAAAATGTTGATTATTCAATGTTATAAGTCGTTACAAAATACCAATACTAACATGATATTTTCTTTTATCACAGAAATTAACAAGGAATATATGTACTCCAGTTATTAAACCAAACAGTAAGTATATTATAATAAGTTAAACCATTGCAGCAAATCACACCCATAGTGACTTATAACTTCAGTGTTTATAAATTTGGTCTTGGCCATGCACCCGAAGACTCTAGGCCCTGGCCACAACCACTGCAACATATCACACCCATAATAGCTTATAACATTGGTGCTTATAAATTTGGTCTTGTCCATGCACCCAAGACTCTAGGCCCTGCCCACAACCACCACAGCATATCACACTCATACTGGCTTATAACTTCGTTGCTTATAAATTTGTTCTTGGATCCCAAAGTTATAAGCCACTATGGGTGTGATATGCTGCAGTGGTTGTGGCCAGAGCATAGAGTCTTGGGTGCGTGAGGCCATGCCGTAAGGCCATGCACCCAAGACTCTATGCCCTGGCCACAACCACCGCAGCACATCACACCCATAGAGTCAAACATTTTAACTATGCCATATGTGCACTTTTAATGTCTGCCAACATGATGAGTGTTCTTAGAACAGTTTCAACTTGCCTACGAACAGTACGGACAGGTATAGTGTCCTCAGGACTCCCCCATTTTATTTATTTACGAACATTTCAGAGCACCGCGCGTGCTCTTAGAAGAGTTTCAACTTGCCTGCGAACAATACGGACGGGCATAGCATCATCAGGACACACCCATTTTGTTCATTTACGAACATTTCAGGATACTGCCTGTGTTCTTAGAACAGTTTCAATTCGCCTGCGAACAATACGGACAGGCATAGTGTCCTGAGGACACACCCATTTTGTTTATTTACGAACATCCCGGGACACTTGTGTTCTTAGAACAGTTTCAACCTGTCTAAGAACAGCACGGACAGGTCTAGCGTCCTCAGGACACCCCCATTTTGTTTATTTACGAACATTTCAGGACACCGCATGTGTTAGTTTGATTGCGGACATCCCGGACACCGAATGTGTTCTTAGAACAGTTTCAACTTGCCTACCAACAGTACAGACAGGTAAAGTATCCTTAGAACACCTCCATTTTGATTAATGGCGGACATCCCGAACACCAGGTGTGTTCTTAGAACAGTTTCAACTTCCATGCGAACAGTACGGACAGGTACAGTGTCCTTAGGACGCCCCCATTTTCGTTTCTTTACGGACATTCTGGACACCCGTGCTGTCCGCGGACACCTCAACTGCTTTTTTTAAAAAAACAAGAAATTAATTAGGATACAATATAATAATTTTACTTTATTATATATGGATGTTAAATTTATGACAGAGAAGGTGAAGCAGAAACTGAGACAAACACAGAAGAATTGGGGGTTTCAAGAGGATTCATGTGAGGTGAAGAAGGGATGGAAGTCTCATCAAAACATTATGTAGATGGTTTAGGGATAATTGACTGGGATATGGTGAGGGGGACAGGTACATGTGGGACAATGGTATCTAGTTTTTTCTTTCAAGTGATCCTCCACAAACTTTTTAAAATTGTTGAAATTTTCCAGGAGTATGTCATTTTTTCTTCCATGTGCTGAAGAGTCTTATCCAATATTTCTTTTCGTTTACTATTTTCAATGTTTGTATGGTCTGTATAAAAAAATGTTAAATGTATATAAAATAATATTCAATGAAAAAACTTTGTTAAAGGGACGTTATGGTTAAGTTGCACTAAAAAAAACCTATGAAAATCAATGAAAAAACTTTGTTAAAGGGACGTTATGGTAAAGTTGCACTAATAAAAATGTATGAAATTCAATGAAAAAACTTTGTTAAAGGGACGTTATGGTTAAGTTGCGCTACTAAAAACCTATGAAATTCAGTGAAAAAACGTTGTTAAAGGGACGTTATGGTTCCAAGTAAAACCGAAAAACCCTTGAAATTCACCAGTTATGGTAAGCTAAGCAACCTTAACTCGCGCCACCACCGTGCACTGCGAAGACTAACACCCAGGACATCAAAGATGACATCATGGGGCATTAGCGGGGGGTGGGGGGGAACGGAGATAGACACGGGGCATGAGTGGGTGGTGGGAGGGACAGGGGAGACACGGTCCATCAGCGGGGGGTGGGGGGAAAAGGAGGGAGACACGGGCCATGAGCGGGGGGTGGGGAGGGAACAGTAGGGAGACATGGGGCATGAGCGGGGGGTGGGTGGGAACAGGGGAGACATGGGGCATGAGCAGGGTTGGGGGAAAAGGAGGGAGACACGGGGCATGAGCGGGGGGTGGGGGAAACAGGGGAGACACGGGGCATGAGCGGGGGGTGGGGGGAAAGGAGGGAGACACGGGGCATGAGCGGGGCATGGGGCGAACAATGGAGACACTGGGCATGAGCAGGGTGTGGGGGGAACAGTGGAGACACAGGGCAGGAGCGGGGGCGGGGGGGAACGGAGGTAGACACGGGCATGAGCGGCGGGTGGTAGGGAACAGGGGAAACAAGGGGCATGAGCGGGGTGGGGGGGAAAGGAGGGAGACATGGGTCATGAGTGGGGGGGGGAACAAGAGACAACCGGGGCATGAGCGGGGGGTGGGGGAACAAGGGAGACAGGGGGCATGAGTGGGGGGTGGGGGGGAACAGGGGAGACAAGGGGCATGAGTGGGGGTGGGGGGGAAAAGGAGGGAGACGCGGGGCATTAGCAGGGGGTGGGGGGCAACAGGGGAGACACGGGCATGAGCGGGGGTGGGGGAAAAGGAGTGAGACACAGGCATGAGCGGGGGCTGGGGGTCAAAAGGAGGGAGACACGAGCCATGCGCGGGGGGTGGGGGGATCAGTAGGGAGACACGGAGCATGAGCGGGGGTGGGGGAACAAGGGAGACACGTGGGCATGAGCGGGGGTGGGGGGAAAGGAGGGAGACAGGGTGCATGAGCGGGGGGTGGGGGAAACAGGGGAGACACATGGGCATGGGCGGGGGGTGGGGGGAACAGGGGAGACAAGGGGAATGAGTGGGGGTGGGGGGAACAGGGGAGACATGTGGGCATGAGCGGGGGGTGGGGGAATGGAGGTAGACAAGGGGCATGAGTGGGGGATGGGGGGGAAAAGGAGGGAGACACGGTGCATGAGCGGGGGTGGGGGGAACAGGAGAGAACTGGGGCATGAGCGGGGGTTGGGGGAACAAGGGAGACACGGGGCATGAGTGGGGGGTGGGGGGAACAGGGGAGACACATGGGCATGAGCGGGGGGTGGGGGGGAACAGGGGAGACAAGGCGCATGAGTGGGGGGGAAAAGGAGGGAGACACGGGACACGAGCGGTGGTTGGGGGGAAAAGGAGGGAGACACGGAGCATGAGCGGGGGATGGGGGAAAAGGGGAGACATGGGGTATGAGCGGGGGTGGGGGCGAAAAGGAGGGAGACACGGGGCATGAGCAGGGGGTGGGGGGAGAAGGGGAGATACGGGGCATGAGCGGGGGTGGGGGGGAAAGGAGGGAGACACAGGGCATGAGCGGGGGATGGGGGAACAGGGGAGACACGGGGCATGGGCGGGGGGAAAAGGAGGGAGACATGGGCCATGAGCGGGGGGTGAGGGAGACATGGGCCATGAGCGGGGGTTGGGGTGAACAGTAGGGAGACACGGGACATGAGCGGGGGGTGGGGGTTAACATTGGAGACACATGGACATGAGCGGGGGGTGGGGGAACAGGGGAGACAAGGGGCATGAGCGGGGGGTGGGGGGAAAAGGAGGGAGACACGGGCCATGAGCGGGGGGTGGGGGGAACAGGGGAGACACGTGGGCATGAGCGGGGGTGGGGGGAACAGGGGAGACAAGGGGCATGAGCGGGGGATGGGGGAACAGGGGAGACAAGGGGCATGAGCGGGGGGTGGGTGGGAAAAGGAGGGAGACACTGGGCATGAGCGGGGGTGGGGGAACAAGAGAGAACCGGGGCATGAGCGGGGGGTGGGGGGAACAAGGGAGACACGGGGCATGAGGGTGGGGGGGAACATGGGAGACACATGGGCACGAGCGGGGGTGGGGGGAACAGGGGAGACAAGGGGCATGAGTGGGGGTGGGGGGGAAAAGGAGGGAGATGCAGGGCATGAGCGGGGGGTGGGGGGAAAGGAGGGAGACACAGGGCATGAGCGGGGGTGGGGGGAAAAGGAGGGAGACATGGAGCATGAGCGGGGGTGGGGGAACAGGGGAGACACGAGGCATGAGCAGGGGGTGGGGGGAAAAGGAGGGAGACACGGGGCATGAGCGGGGAGTGGGGGGGAACAGGAGAGACACGGGACATGAGCGGGGGTGGGGGGAAAAGGAAGGAGACACGGGCATGAGCGGGGTGTGGGGGGAAGAGGAGACACGGGCCATGAGCAGGGGGTGGGGGGAACAGTGGAGACGCGGGGCATGTGGGGGGGTCAGGGGAACAGGGGAAACATGGGGCATGAGTGGGGGTGGGGGGGAAAGGAGGGAGACACAGGGCATGAGCGGTAGTGGGGGGAAAAGGAGGGCCACACGGGGCATGAGCGGGGGTGGGGGGAAAAGGAGGTAGACACAGGGCATGAGCGGGGGGTGGGGGGTATGGAGGTAGACACGGGGCATGAGCGGGGGCTGGGGGGAACAGGGGAGGCACGGGGCATGAGCGGGGGTGGGGGAAAGGAGGGAGTGACAGGGCATGAGCAGGGGTTGGGGGGAAAGGAGGGAGACACAGGGCATGAGCAGGGGGTGGGGGGTACGGAAGGGAGACGCAGGGCATGAGCGGGGTTGGGGGGTAACAGGGGAGACACGGGCCATGAGCGGGGGGTGGGGGGGAAAGGAAGGAGATACAGGGCATGAACGGGGGGTGGGGCGGAAAAGGAGGGAGACACAGGGCATGAGCGGGGGGTGGGGGGCTAAAGGGGAGACACGGGGCATGAGTGGGGGGTAGGGGGGAAAAGGAGGGAGACACGGGCCATGAGCGGGGGGTGGGGGGGAACAGGGGAGACACAGGGCATGAGCGGTGGGGGGGAAAGGAGGGAGACACGGGGCATGAGTGGGGGTGGGGGGAACAGTGGAGACATGGGGCATGAGCGGGGGGTTGAGGGAAACAGTGGAGACACGGGGCATGAGCGGGGGGTGGGGGGAACAGGGGAGACACAGGGCATGAGCGGGAGGTGGGGGGGGGAAGGAGGGAGACACGGGCCATGAGCTGGCGTGGGGGGAACAGGGGAGACACGGGGTATGAAGGGGGGACGTGGGGGGAACAGGGGAGACACAGTGCATGAGCGGGGGTAGGGGTAATGGGAGGGAGACACGGGCCATGAGCGGGGGTGGGGGGAACAGGGGAGACACGGGCCATGAGCGGGGGTGGGGAAACAGGAGGGAGACACGGGGCATGAGCGGGGGGTGTGGAGGAACAAGAGAGAGACACGGGCCATGAGCGGGGGGTGGGGGGGAACAAAAGAGAGACACGGGCCATGAGCGGGGGGGTGGGGGAACAAGAGAGAGACACGGGCATGAGCGGGGGGATGGGGGAACAAGAGAGAGACACAGGGCATGAGCGGGGGGTGGGTGGAAAAACAGAGGGGCATGAGCAGGGGGGTGGGAGAACAAGAGAGAGACACGAGGGCTTGCACCGCACCGCCTTTAAAGAAACATTACTGCCTACAGGTACACTTGTGGCTGATGCTGAGCCGACGCAGCCCACGTCTACACTGTGCAGGCAGCATATCCCGCTCCTGTTGACAAAGCCTTGCATGCGATAAACAAAGATGGCGGGCGTCTCTGAAAATAGACGCACTGCACGCTTCACCACAGCCAATAGGAAAGCACCTCAGATGTCTGCGGACATCACGTAAACCACTTGCCCAATCCCTGTCCTGTCACTTACATTTTTGTCATTTTTAAAATACTACTGGACGGATTTACACCAAATAAAAAAAAGCACGCTTTCAGGACCAAGCTGCCACTTCTGCCGCAAATTTGGTGTAAATCCGTCCAGAGGTTTGGGCTGTAGGCGTGAGCAAAGTTTTTTCCCATTATGTCTATGGGAAAAAAAGAAGTTTTGGGACCCCCCTATAACTTTGCCCCCCCTGGACCAAACCTCACCAATCTTTGCAAAGAAATTCAGTGTGGGCCATATTCTTTCTTTGAAATATTTGGTGAGGATTCGTCCAGGGCGAGCGAAGTTATAAGCCGCCCAAAAAGTGCTCTTCCTATGGAAACAGCAACTTAACCATTACTAGATGGCCACTAGCGTGGCCATGTAATTTATTAATTGGTTTATACAGAAAAGTGTCTACTATTAGGTTCACTATCTTCAGACATTTCCTCACGTCGGAAATGCTCCTTTAGCCACTCCAAAGTGTGGCTAGAGGAGCATTTCTGTGAGAAAAAATCTAATGTCTAATACAGACATTTTAGAAATATATGAGTAAAATGAAATACACTTACTAAATTCTGGCAAGGTGTGTTCTTACTGGTCTGTAGATCTGCTGTTGCTCTTAGTTGTGGAGTTTCTGTGAGGCAATCATGTTGGAAGCCTATCTTTCTTCTTTTGGTATATTCCATTTTAGAACATATTGTATTTAAATTAATGGTTGATGTGTTATATATATGGGTTGCACTTCTTATTTATTACTACATATAATGTGTATGTGTGCTGGTTTGTGAATTTGTGCAGTGTTCATATGTTATGGTATAACAATTAAAGATACCCCCCAGACTTTTTGGTTAGTGCTGCTGTTGTCTGCCCCTGTGCGCGGACATAAGAAGAGTTTGCGGACATCAAATTCAGTAGAGGGGGTTCAGTATGTTCCATGTTACATGTACATAAATTCAGGGACGTTATGGTTAAGTTGCACTACTAAAAACCTATCAAATTCAGTAAAAAAACTTTGTTAAAGGGACGTTATGATTCCAAGTAAATCTGAAAAACCCTTGAAATTCGCTAGTTATGGTAAGTTAAACAACCATATCTCGCGCCACCACTGTGCACTGCTAAGACTAACACCCAGGACATCAAAAATGACATAACAAATGTCATTGCTAATATCACTGATGACATCAGATGTACATTTACTTTTCATAAAAAGTCTGTGCAATGCATTCTTATTATAATGTTCGCAAAAAAAGTGTCACAGATCATTTGAATAAATATCATGAGCTACTTAGTGCATTAATCAATACCTTGATATAAATACATTCTATTATAAATGCTATCAATTATACTAATGTAGTCATGTAGAAACATACGCATTGTGTGCAGCATACATGATGGAAGTGTAATATATATCATTTTGCAATATTCAATACTGAAATGATAACTACTTTCTTATTACAGTTTTGCACACTGTTACACATGTAATAAGTAGCTAATAAAACCTACTTACTACAGAAAAAAACACAAATAAATAACAACACATACAAATATGAGTATATATGTGGAAAGTGAAATAAGCAAAAAAACAATAGTAGTAGGAGAAAGTGTTCATAACCTAACTAAATATCTTTTTGTAGAGAAATGATTATTCTGTTTCAAAGGTGCAACTTACCCTATGTATCACATGATGTGACTGCACCCTAAAGAAAGTAGTGTGAGTACAATGTATACAAATATGAATACACACAGGGAAAGTATAGTAAGAAAAAAAGAACTATCAGAAAGTGCTGATAACCCTAATGATTATCTTCATGCACAGAAACAATTGCTATCTTTCAAGCCTGTGTCTTCCCTTATGTATATGTTTCATATGATATGACTGGATCCTAAGAGAATTACTGTAAAAAAACATACTTGAGGTATAACTCTACAAATATAGTACCTTTTCAATTGTTATTTCCTGCCTGCTACTGAAGAAAACCATGTGCTCTAGATATGTCAGTAAACGAATAAAGGGGAGCCAGACATGTGATGTCATCAATGACATTTGTGATGTCATCTTTGATGTCCTGGGTGTTAGTCTTAGCAGTGCACAGTGGTGGCGCGAGTTATGGTTGTTTAACTTACCATCACTAGCGAATTTCAGGGGTTTTTCGGTTTTACTTGGAACCATAACGTCCCTTTAACAAAGTTTTTTTACTGAATATATATATATATATATATATATATATATATATATATATATATATATATATATATATATATATATGATGAGAAATATCACAGGTGCGTTTTACAACTGTGTTATCTGCTCAGTTTGATGCATTTTAATGAAAGTACACTTTAGCTCCGAGAGTGGCTTGAAACGAGAATCAATTACATGTGCTTTTACATTTTCAGGACCAAGTTTCTTTTCTGATATTTGTTGGCTATTCCCGTGAATGAGCTGCAAGAAACACTTTGACAGTGTGAAATTCAAAATTAATCTTCTCATTGTCAGGCAAGGGGATAAGTAAAAGGATTTAATTTTAGTAAATCTTGCAAGACTAACAGATATGCTAGCATTAACCTGTTCCCAACTAAAAAACCTGCCTGCCCTCCAGGTGAGCTGGTTTTGTGCACGCCAAACAACTAACCCCATGACGGCAAACGCATTTACCAGACCTGCCTTCTCCCTCATTCCGGTCTTATCTTAACACTCTGTTTTTTTTGCCCTTTGTTTATGTTTATGTCCATGCAGATGACGACGGGAAAACGCAGTAATGGAGGAGGCACCCCGATAAAACTCTGCAGGGTTCTCCTCCTCCCTCCTCCACTGGGTAAGTGGGAGGGTGCCTGCCAAAAGCGTGGCAAGACAGGCAAAGGCCCGCAAAGGGCGGACAAAGGAAAGGGGCAGGGTATGCCGCTTATAACAGGCGGGCGTCCTGCTGCAGGAAGTATCCAGCCCCCTGCAAAAGGACGCCCGCCAGCAGACAAAGGAAGGATTTTATTTTCCACCCACCCGACAAGAGGAACAGAGGTTGGGCAAGGCCTTGTCATCGACGTCGCAGGACGGCGAGGTGATGTGACAGTGTTTGGGCGACCAAGCACAAGAGACAACTCTGAATGAGCCAGGAGAAAGCCAGAAGGGTCTTCGCTCTTCTCAGACCAGCGCCTCCTGGGAGCCTAAGCGGCAGGGGCATCTGGTGGCAACAATAAGGGCTCAGCTTCCCCCAAAGAAACGGTGCTCTGCCTGCCCAGGAAAACCTGCAAGGGCAGGCGAGGCACAGACACGAAGGGTAGGAGAGTTGTGCCTACAGAGGACTTTGTGGAAAGAAAGGGGGAAGCAGGTCGTTGGACAACGGCGCAGTCGCCGCATCTTCAGAACTATTTTCACTAATGTATGCAGTGTTTTTTATGATGTTGTGAAAATAAATCTGTTGCCTTTTTTATGCCAAAAAAGAAGACAAGTCTCATTCTGCACATTACTGGGGGGACAAAGAATGAGCATGTACAATGTTAGTGGTGCAAAGTGGACAGATGAACGGGTTATGGGGCATGACCTGACTAAGCAGTTCCGGGTAATATGGTGGAGTTAACGTAATTCTGTTGGCGTTCTCCTCAAGTGAGGCATACGCCTCCACCCATCTAATGACTTCCGGTGCACATGAACAATCCTTTCTACAAACCAGTTCATACGGGTAGGATCCATCAGCACTGAGTTGATAGCAATGTTTAAGTGAGAGGGGACTGAACAAATATTCAGAGTCATCTATTTCAGTGTGTCTGTGCAGTCAGAGACACAATCAACCAGCATTGCCTGATGCCAAAATAAAATGGTTAGTTCGGCAAAAGTATGCAGTGATTTAAAAAAAAATAGCATACACTAGGGGCACTCACAATGATGTTATGGCAACATGTTAAGACAAAATTGTCCTGCTGTATTGTTTTCTTTTGCCAAGGAAGTGCCTTCCAGACCCAGGGGAGACACATGGGCATGAGCGGGGGGTGGGGGGGAATAGGGGAGACAAGGCGCATGAGTGGGGGGGAAAAGGAGGGAGACACGGGACACGAGCGGTGGTTGGGGGGAAAAGGAGGGAGACACGGAGCATGAGCGGGGGATGGGGGAACAGGGGAGACACGGGGCATGAGCGGGGTTGGGGGAAAAGGAGGGAGACACGGGGCATGAGCGGGGGGTGGGGGAAACAGGGGAGACACGGGGCATGAGCGGGGGGTGGGGGGAAAGGAGGGAGACACGGGGCATGAGCGGGGCATGGGGCGAACAATGGAGACACTGGGCATGAGCAGGGTGTGGGGGGAACAGTGGAGACACAGGGCAGGAGCGGGGGCGGGGGGGAACGGAGGTAGACACGGGCATGAGCGGCGGGTGGTAGGGAACATGGGAAACAAGGGGCATGAGCGGGGTGGGGGGGAAAGGAGGGAGACATGGGTCATGAGTGGGGGTGGGGGGAACAAGAGACAACCGGGGCATGAGCGGGGGGTGGGGGAACAAGGGAGACAGGGGGCATGAGTGGGGGGTGGGGGGGAACAGGGGAGACAAGGGGCATGAGTGGGGGTGGGGGGGAAAAGGAGGGAGATGCGGGGCATTAGCAGGGGGTGGGGGGCAACAGGGGAGACACGGGCATGAGCGGGGGTGGGGGGAAAAGGAGTGAGACACAGGCATGAGCGGGGGCTGGGGGTCAAAAGGAGGGAGATACGAGCCATGCGCGGGGGGTGGGGGGATCAGTAGGGAGACACGGAGCATGAGCGGGGGGTGGGGTAACAAGGGAGACACGTGGGCATGAGCGGGGGTGGGGGGAAAGGAGGGAGACAGGGTGCATGAGCGGGGGGTGGGGGAAACAGGGGAGACACATGGGCATGGGCGGGGGTGGGGGGAACAGGGGAGACAAGGGGCATGAGTGGGGGGTGGGGGGAACAGGGGAGACATGTGGGCATGAGCGGGGGGTGGGGGAATGGAGGTAGACAAGGGGCATGAGTGGAGGATGGGGGGGAAAAGGAGGGAGACACGGTGCATGAGCGGGGGTGGGGGGAACAGGAGAGAACTGGGGCATGAGCGGGGGTTGGGGGAACAAGGGAGACACGGGGCATGAGTGGGGGGTGGGGGGAACAGGGGAGACACATGGGCATGAGCAAGGGGGTGGGGGGGAACAGGGGAGACAAGGCGCATGAGTGGGGGGGAAAGGAGGGAGACACGGGACACGAGCGGTGGTTGGGGGAAAAGGAGGGAGACACGGAGCATGAGCGGGGGATGGGGGAAAAGGGGAGACATGGGGTATGAGCGGGGGTGGGGGGGAAAGGAGGGAGACACGGGGTATGAGCGGGGGATGGGGGGAACAGGGGAGACACGGGGCATGGGCGGGGGGGAAAAGGAGGGAGACATGGGCCATGAGCGGGGGGTGAGGGAGACATGGGCCATGAGCGGGGGTTGGGGTGAACAGTAGGGAGACACGGGACATGAGCGGGGGGTGGGGGTTAACATTGGAGACACGTGGACATGAGCGGGGGGTGGGGGAACAGGGGAGACAAGGGGCATGAGCGGGGGGTGGGGGGAAAAGGAGGGAGACACGGGCCATGAGCGGGGGGTGGGGGGAACAGGGGAGACACGTGGGCATGAGCGGGGGTGGGGGGAACAGGGGAGACAAGGGGCATGAGCGGGGGATGGGGGAACAGGGGAGACAAGGGGCATGAGCGGGGGGTGGGTGGGAAAAGGAGGGAGACACTGGGCATGAGCGGGGGTGGGGGAACAAGAGAGAACCGGGGCATGAGCGGGGGGTGGGGGGAACAAGGGAGACACGGGGCATGAGGGTGGGGGGGAACATGGGAGACACATGGGCACGAGCGGGGGTGGGGGGAACAGGGGAGACAAGGGGCATGAGTGGGGGTGGGGGGGAAAAGGAGGGAGATGCAGGGCATGAGCGGGGGGTGGGGGGGAAAGGAGGGAGACACAGGGCATGAGCGGGAGGTGGGGGGAACAGGGGAGACACGGGGTATGAAGGGGGGACGTGGGGGGGAACAGGGGAGACACAGTGCATGAGCGGGGGTAGGGGTAACGGGAGGGAGACACGGGCCATGAGCGGGGGTGGGGGGAACAGGGGAGACACGGGCCATGAGCGGGGGTGGGGGGAACAGGAGGGAGACACGGGGCATGAGCGGGGGGTGTGGAGGAACAAGAGAGAGACACGGGCCATGAGCGGGGGGTGGGGGGGAACAAGAGAGAGACACGGGCCATGAGCGGGGGGGTGGGGGAACAAGAGAGAGACACGGGCATGAGCGGGGGGATGGGGGAACAAGAGAGAGACACAGGGCATGAGCGGGGGGTGGGTGGAAAAACAGAGGGGCATGAGCAGGGGGGTGGGGGAACAAGAGAGAGACACGAGGGCTTGCACCGCACCGCCTTTAAAGAAACATTACTGCCTACAGGTACACTTGTGGCTGATGCTGAGCCGACGCAGCCCACGTCTACACTGTGCAGGCAGCATATCCCGCTCCTGTTGACAAAGCCTTGCATGCGATAAACAAAGATGGCGGGCGTCTCTGAAAATAGACGCACTGCACGCTTTACCACAGCCAATAGGAAAGCACGTCAGATGTCTGCGGACATCACGTAAACCACTTGCCCAATCCCTGTCCTGTCACTTACATTTTTGTCATTTTTTAAAATACTACTGGACGGATTTACACCAAATAAAAAAAAGCACGCTTTCAGGACCAAGCTGCCACTTCTGCCACAAATTTGGTGTAAATCCGTCCAGTGGTTTGGGCTGTAGGCGTGAGCAAAGTTTTTTCCCATTATGTCTATGGGAAAAAAAGAAGTTTTGGGACCCCCCTATAACTTTGCCCCCCCTGGACCAAACCTCACCAATCTTTGCAAAGAAATTCAGTGTGGGCCATATTCTTTCTTTGAAATATTTGGTGAGGATTCGTCCAGGGCGAGCGAAGTTATAAGCCGCCCAAAAAGTGCTCTTCCTATGGAAACAGCAACTTAACCATAACTAGATGGCCACTAGCGTGGCCATGTAATTTATTAATTGGTTTATACAGAAAAGTGTCTACTATTAGGTTCACTATCTTCAGACATTTCCTCACGTCGGAAATGCTCCTCTAGCCACTCCAAAGTGTGGCTAGAGGAGCATTTCTGTGAGAAAAAATCTAATGTCTAATACAGACATTTTAGAAATATATGAGTAAAATGAAATACACTTACTAAATTCTGGCAAGGTGTGTTCTTACTGGTCTGTAGATCTGCTGTTGCTCTTAGTTGTGGAGTTTCTGTGAGGCAATCATGTTGGAAGCCTATCTTTCTTCTTTTGGTATATTCCATTTTAGAACATATTGTATTTAAATTAATGGTTGATGTGTTATATATATGGGTTGCACTTCTTATTTATTACTACATATAATGTGTATGTGTGCTGGTTTGTGAATTTGTGCAGTGTTCATATGTTATGATATAACAATTAAAGATACCCCCCAGACTTTTTGGTTAGTGCTGCTGTTGTCTGCCCCTGTGCGCGGACATAAGAAGAGTTTGCGGACATCAAATTCAGTAGAGGGGGTTCAGTATGTTCCATGTTACATGTACATAAATTCAGGGACGTTATGGTTAAGTTGCACTACTAAAAACCTATCAAATTCAGTAAAAAAACTTTGTTAAAGGGACGTTATGATTCCAAGTAAATCTGAAAAACCCTTGAAATTCGCTAGTTATGGTAAGTTAAACAACCATATCTCGCGCCACCACTGTGCACTGCTAAGACTAACACCCAGGACATCAAAAATGACATAACAAATGTCATTGCTAATATCACTGATGACATCAGATGTACATTTACTTTTCATAAAAAGTCTGTGCAATGCATTCTTATTATAATGTTCGCAAAAAAGTGTCACAGATCATTTGAATAAATATCATGAGCTACTTAGTGCATTAATCAATACCTTGATATAAATACATTCTATTATAAATGCTATCAATTATACTAATGTAGTCATGTAGAAACATACGCATTGTGTGCAGCATACATGATGGAAGTGTAATATATATCATTTTGCAATATTCAATACTGAAATGATAACTACTTTCTTATTACAGTTTTGCACACTGTTACACATGTAATAAGTAGCTAATAAAACCTACTTACTACAGAAAAAAACACAAATAAATAACAACACATACAAATATGAGTATATATGTGGAAAGTGAAATAAGCAAAAAAACAATAGTAGTAGGAGAAAGTGTTCATAACCTAACTAAATATCTTTTTGTAGAGAAATGATTATTCTGTTTCAAAGGTGCAACTTACCCTATGTATCACATGATGTGACTGCACCCTAAAGAAAGTAGTGTGAGTACAATGTATACAAATATGAATACACACAGGGAAAGTATAGTAAGAAAAAAAGAACTATCAGAAAGTGCTGATAACCCTAATGATTATCTTCATGCACAGAAACAATTGCTATCTTTCAAGCCTGTGTCTTCCCTTATGTATATGTTTCATATGATATGACTGGATCCTAAGAGAATTACTGTAAAAAAACATACTTGAGGTATAACTCTACAAATATAGTACCTTTTCAATTGTTATTTCCTGCCTGCTACTGAAGAAAACCATGTGCTCTAGATATGTCAGTAAACGAATAAAGGGGAGCCAGACATGTGATGTCATCAATGACATTTGTGATGTCATCTTTGATGTCCTGGGTGTTAGTCTTAGCAGTGCACAGTGGTGGCGCGAGTTATGGTTGTTTAACTTACCATCACTAGCGAATTTCAGGGGTTTTTCGGTTTTACTTGGAACCATAACGTCCCTTTAACAAAGTTTTTTTACTGAATATATATATATATATATATATATATATATATATATATATATATATATATGATGAGAAATATCACAGGTGCGTTTTACAACTGTGTTATCTGCTCAGTTTGATGCATTTTAATGAAAGTACACTTTAGCTCCGAGAGTGGCTTGAAACGAGAATCAATTACATAGGCACATGTGCTTTTACATTTTCAGGACCAAGTTTCTTTTCTGATATTTGTTGGCTATTCCCGTGAATGAGCTGCAAGAAACACTTTGACAGTGTGAAATTCAAAATTAATCTTCTCATTGTCAGGCAAGGGGATAAGTAAAAGGATTTAGTTTTAGTAAGTCTTGCAAGACTAACAGATATGCTAGCATTAACCTGTTCCCAACTAAAAAACCTGCCTGCCCTCCAGGTGAGCTGGTTTTGTGCACGCCAAACAACTAACCCCATGACGGCAAACGCATTTACCAGACCTGCCTTCTCCCTCATTCCGGTCTTATCTTAACACTCTGTTTTTTTTGCCCTTTGTTTATGTTTATGTCCATGCAGATGACGACGGGAAAACGCAGTAATGGAGGAGGCACCCCGATAAAACTCTGCAGGGTTCTCCTCCTCCCTCCTCCACTGGGTAAGTGGGAGGGTGCCTGCCAAAAGCGTGGCAAGACAGGCAAAGGCCCGCAAAGGGCGGACAAAGGAAAGGGGCAGGGTATGCCGCTTATAACAGGCGGGCGTCCTGCTGCAGGAAGTATCCAGCCCCCTGCAAAAGGACGCCCGCCAGCAGACAAAGGAAGGATTTTATTTTCCACCCACCCGACAAGAGGAACAGAGGTTGGGCAAGGCCTTGTCATCGACGTCGCAGGACGGCGAGGTGATGTGACAGTGTTTGGGCGACCAAGCACAAGAGACAACTCTGAATGAGCCAGGAGAAAGCCAGAAGGGTCTTCGCTCTTCTCAGACCAGCGCCTCCTGGGAGCCTAAGCGGCAGGGGCATCTGGTGGCAACAATAAGGGCTCAGCTTCCCCCAAAGAAACGGTGCTCTGCCTGCCCAGGAAAACCTGCAAGGGCAGGCGAGGCACAGACACGAAGGGGTGGAGAGTTGTGCCTACAGAGGACTTTGTGGAAAGAAAGGGGGAAGCAGGTCGTTGGACAACGGCGCAGTCGCCGCATCTTCAGAACTATTTTCACTAATGTATGCAGTGTTTTTTATGATGTTGTGAAAATAAATCTGTTGCCTTTTTTATGCCAAAAAAGAAGACAAGTCTCATTCTGCACATTACTGGGGGGACAAAGAATGAGCATGTACAATGTTAGTGGTGCAAAGTGGACAGATGAACGGGTTATGGGGCATGACCTGACTAAGCAGTTCCGGGTAATATGGTGGAGTTAACGTAATTCTGTTGGCGTTCTCCTCAAGTGAGGCATACGCCTCCACCCATCTAATGACTTCCGGTGCACATGAACAATCCTTTCTACAAACCAGTTCATACGGGTAGGATCAATCAGCACTGAGTTGATAGCAATGTGTAAGTGAGAGGGGACTGAACAAATATTCAGAGTCATCTATTTCAGTGTGTCTGTGCAGTCAGAGACACAATCAACCAGCATTGCCTGATGCCAAAATAAAATGGTTAGTTCGGCAAAAGTATGCAGTGATTTAAAAAAAAATAGCATACACTAGGGGCACTCACAATGATGTTATGGCAACATGTTAAGACAAAATTGTCCTGCTGTATTGTTTTCTTTTGCCAAGGAAGTGCCTTCCAGACCCACTAACTCCCATGTTCTGGTTCCTTTCATACACACTTTCCATGAATCAGTATTATTTTTCTTATTTAGTTACTTTTCCACTTTTGTTTCGCTGTGGGTCTACCACCATCCACAACCAGCTCTGTAGCACCATATAAGAATTGTGACGGGTCTGCCCTCTGGTTTGAGTGTGTTCTGGACGCCTGAGTACCAAACCTAAATAGCACTGCTGGTAGGGATGTTGTGCCATCGACTCTATCTTCTTCAAGTGTCACGAGAAGCTTTGCCAGCCCAAATGAGAGATCTCTTTGGGAAACCTGCAGCAGCTCTCTAAAATGCCCTGAAAAATGATCTTTAAGATTCTGTGCTAGTATCACAAAGGGGCAAAAAGATAGCAATGGTTCTATGACATGTATTCCCCACGACTGCCTTTTTTCCACATTTGTACTCCGAAAACTTAAGTGAGTAATGTATTGAAGAACTGTGATGCCCAGTTGGGAACAACACAACTTCCTGGGCAATACTTGCATTATTAAAGACTGAACAACAGACTCTCTCACTTAAGACACTTGCCACATTGATTTGAGTCCTTCCGACTCCTACTGTGGCCTCTGACTGCTCTTTTGATTCCTCTCCCTCCATCATTGTGGGGTATTGCCATCTGGCTAGGGTGTAAAAGCCTTTTTGCTTTTTATTAATGATAAAAAGATGCTGGCAGTGCATCTCAGAAAGGGAGTTCTGCTAACCAGACCCCCCTTTCATGAAACTCCATGCCAAATCATAGTATACACCTGTGCCCTTCTGCATCAGTAACCTCAGCTGCTGCTCATGCTCGCCAATGGCATAGAGCAAATCCATAGATTAGACGCTCCCTGTTTGACAGCTTCTGTGACAGCAAAGTTACTGCAGCGTAGAGGTTGAATTTAGTGGACATCCTCTTTTCCAAAACCACAATAATGATGCTAAACTATCACCTCGTAGCAAGATAATCTGGAAATATAACCCATACCTAGGTTTTGGTATGACGTCTAATAAAGTACATCCTTATTAAAACCACATCTGAATTGTAGCACACCATTGCCAACCCTGTGAGCTCAAACCAACTATGGAGAGTCTATGCCAATTACAGACAGCCTGACTGCCTGCATTCCAATGAATGAGACAAACAGGATGCCTACATCTATTGACTCTCGGGGTGAATTGTTAACCCCTCCCTGCCAGTTTAAGTATCTCTCACCAGGAGATCTGATAAGAGCCTGGCTTCAAAGAGTCACTCTCATGCCAAAGTCCTGCCTCATAATAGGGGGTGGCATCACAGAGTGTCTTTAAAGCTGCAGGCTAGGAAGGGGGCACAGGTAGGTCAGTCAGAGAGCACCAGTGGCCTTAAGGAAGAATTCTTCCATCGTGGTTTATTGTGGGCTTTACTTTCATTCCTGTCCCCTCCATTACCTGTGGAACAAGACACAATGGCCCTCATTACAACTCAGGCGTTAAGGGTTTAACGGCGCCGTCGGCGCCGTTAACCCTTAACGCCTGATTACAAGTGTCCCTTTGTGGGTTGGTGTTTAACGCCTGCTTTTAGCAGGCGTTAAAAATCCAACCCGCAAAGGGACTTTGGAGCTAATTACGGTGCCGTAATTAGCACCTTCCCCATTCCCATTATGCCCTATGGGGGCAAAAATGGGAATGGGGAAGGGCAAATGGTGAATGGGGAATTACCGCCCCACTCACCTTGGAATGGGGCGGTAATTCCGCCATCCACCATAGCGGAATCGTAACCTTAGCGGCATGGACCATGGTGCTAATAGCACCATGGTCCTCCACCAAGGTTGTAATGAGGGCCAATGGGTATTATATCAGGAGACAAGGACCACTTGTCTCAAGGACAGGAATTTATATTCCCTTAAAGCATGATTGCTTTCCTCCAATCTCTAACATATAAAAGAGGGGGTATCTCTTCTTCTTGTTTTCACATTCGGACCTTCCCAGACATCAGGAAGAATTCATTTTGAAAGCAGTCCTTTCCAAAGCCTCCTGTCAGAGAGGAAGACATATGCTCCAAGGCAGTGAAAAATCCTGCTCCTCACTATACCCAGGGAACATTAAGGGTGACGTCCCTGGGCTGGGGGAGTAGAGACTGAAAAGGACTCACCTTGCCCTAGAGACCCCTGCAGTGGGTCGCATGGCATCCAGAGTGCCATTCAATCAGGTTTCTGTTTTCATTGTTTGAAGCACTTTGAGCTGCATTTGAACCATGTCATCACTTTCAGACCACCAGGACCTGAAGTTCTGCCTTCCGCACTCACCTTTGAACTTGAAACCAGTGTTGCTGCATCATTGAACTGGCTTGATGGTGCATCGCCCCAGTGGAGCATTGCTGCCTGGTTAAGTCAAACACTAGCACACCTTCTAGTTTACTTCAGTCGCCTGCGTAATAGGACCAAGGAGCGAAACACCAGGACTTCACATTGCAGCTCGACTTGAACTGCTGGATCTTCACGTCACTCATTGAGTGATATAATTGAGCTGTTTAATAAAAGCACATAGCTTTGTATCCAACTTTGATTGGACTTTATTTTGGACTGTTGTACTATTGCTGTTTGGATTGCTGCTGTCAACACATTTACACCCCTTCTAAGAGTATAGCCTTCCCTCTGGCCATGTTACCACAAAGCACAAGGGAGTTATATCTCTCAGCTGTGCATAAGAGTGATCACTGTTGGTTTGGCAAAGTGCAAGGGCTGACTATGCAGCTTAGCCGCTACTCATTCTTGTACTCCTGTAAAGCATCAGTCATTTCATCACAATCTTGCTTTCCTCATTCTTGCTCTCTCTTGTTCATTTCTCTGTGCTTCTTTTTTACTCTCTCCCATGCTCCCGCTTTTTTGTATTTCTTTCTCTCACTCTCTCCAAACCTTTCTCTACCAACCAGAGGCGACGCCAGAGAGGTCTCGGGGAGCTATAGCCTCAAGTCCTTTTGTTTGCAGCCCCGGGTAGAAGCTCAGGGGCTACAACCAAAAGGCTATTTAGCCCCAAATTCCAACAGTCCTGACATTAGTGTAGCCCCAGATATTTTTCAGACCTAACAACACCCCTGCTATCAACTGTTAAATGTCAGTTCGACTCCCATGCTTTCTCTTTCTCTCTCTCGTTTCTTTTTCCCAAAAGCCTCAGTCTCTCTAGTCAGGCCTCACCTTTAAATGCCACTCTCAGCCAAAAATCTCTCATCTCACCCTTCGGCCCTCCTCTTCACAACCTTCGTATCTTTTTTTTATTTTTTTTTATCTGAGCTCGCGCCAACCTAGAAAACTGTTTTGTGCGTAAGAAAGACAGAACACCTTGAAGTGAATGATGCTGCTATTGTGAGTTTTAATGTGAAATGAGATTGCATCTACCCCTGGTTGTGTTTTCTTCCGTAAATCATAGCCGAGTATATTGCAATGGAACGTGTGCAGCCTGGCCTTCGGGGTAGTGATATGAGCTATGGAGCACCCCTGGGGCTCACCTTGCCTTACCCTCTCGAAGCTTCACTCCACGGCGTCGGTGAGATTCTAGGTTGACCCCTCGCGGCGGTATTGAGCAGGAATTAAGCATTTTGGTTGTGAGACCCCGTCCCACAGCTAAGGATGCGCATGTCAAAGGCAGCAGAGGGATTTGATGGTTTATGGTTTGGGCGTGGCATCTACTCCTGTTCCGGAACAAGAACGCAGGCAGTGACAGTGGGAACAAACTGCCGTATTTTACAATGTTCATGTGGCAGGAAGAAAATAAACGTATGATTTTAAATCCATAATTGGTATGAGGCATCAACGCAAAATGTAGAATTCAGTATTCACAGTGCACCCAGTAAGACAACAATTTGACACCATTTTATTGACGTCATGCATTGATATTCAGTGCAATTTCGGTGCATTTCGCATAATGTAATTGAATTGTAAATTTCACAGTTATAAGATGACACGCTTATCGCAGCATTACAACATGTGCATGGAAACCTTAGCCATAGCTGGACTAGAAAGTTCTTACGCGGCTTTGTCTGTGGCCAAAATAGGGCCTAACTCCTCAGAGTCATTAAAAAGTAAACAGGGGTCAAGAAGAATGCTTTGCTTTCAGTTACCTGCCCTGTTGTGCATGCATGGGACATTTTCATTGATTACGTCAGGCATAGACGTAAGGCATGCGTGCATTGCATGTTCGCACAGCGCTATATCCATTCCAAGAACACGTCTATAAACAGAGCTCTAAAGCTACCTACAAACTACCAATAAAAGCAGAATCCATCTGGAAAAGTAAAAGCATCACGTAACAATGACTTCGGCCATAGAAATTTCATAGTCATGGGTTCTACCTGTGGAACGCAACCTTGAAAAAAGACGCAGACTTATCAGTGCCGACACTCAAAGCCTGAACCATATGACTGAACATGACTATACAATCCTGCAATACACCAGCACCAATAAACACAGAAGTAGGACACCCATGCCTTGTGTACTGTCGGGAAATGTAGTCCGGGGCTAGGGAGGGCGGGACGAGGTAGTGGGAATGGCGGTGCCGTTGGGGGAGGAAGGGAGGATCTTGGAAGGAGGGACAGGGCTAAAGACGTATAGAGCCAGAGCTCCATCTCTGTCTCTTCTTTCCCGCGTGCAGCGTGATGCACGCCTTGGCTGCCTGATCCTGGAGGCTCTGGTGATTGCAGGACAGACCCAATCTTTCAATTGTGACAAGCAGTGACCCACGTGTAGGATAGTGATTACAGACTTAGGCAAACCCGTCCTGCTCCTTCTCATCAATCACTCTGCCGCGTTCGACCTTGTTGATCATGACGTCCTATGCCACCACCTAACCTCCACTGCGAACTTCTCAGCTCATGCTAATGCTTGGATCACCTCATTCCTACAAGGAAGAACCATGCAGGTCTTCTCCGACCTAACTACTGCTTCACCCACCATTATGCTATGTGGGGTACCACAAGGCTCATGCCTCTCTCCCACCCTCTACAATATATTCACTCGCCCCCTCTTCCTCATCCTTGACGCCATGGGGATCTCATACACTAATTACGCAGACGACACGCAGATCCTCCTAACTCTGACTGGCGACTATGACACTGACCCTCAACATCATCTACAACACCATCCAAACCTGGACGGCTGCTAACAGCCTCTGTCTCAACTCAGATAAAACCGAACACCTGCTTGTAGGCTCCCCCGACACTCTCAATAAACTGGATGACCAGTTTAGCCACTTCATCATCGACTCCATCAAAATTCCAGTATCCGAGTCAGTAAAAACCCTACGTGTCTACCTGGACTCAAGACTGTCCATGAACAGACAAGTGAATGCCTTTGCCTCCTCGGCTGCCTACCATGCTAAACTCCTCAATGCAATCAGACCCTACCTCTCCAATGACACCTACACAAACATAGGAAGGGCTATCACTAGATCACGGTTGGACTACTGCAACGTTCTCTTCTTGGGGACCTCCACAAAAAAGCTTGAGAAACTACAAGTTATCCAAAACAATGCCTTACTCGCAGCACAAGGCATTTCCAAAAGAGAGCACATCTCTACTGCCAGAAGAGCCTCCCATTGGCTCCCCATAAAAGAGAGGATCATCTTCAAAGCCCTGACCCTCACCCACAAATGCATTCACCTCGCCGCACTAGCATACCATTCACAAAGGATACACCCTGCCTCTTCCTCAAGACCAACTAGGACCCCCTATGCTAACCTACTCACCGTACCCATGGTAAAAAGAGCAAGAGCAGGTGGTGCTAGCTTCCCCTACCTAGCTATCCTGCACTGGAATGCCCTCCCCACTGCCCTGCGAGCTGAACCTTCACTCACCGCCTTCCGTAAAACCATGAAAACCACCTTACTCGCCTGATCACCTTATGATATTTGAACTGTGTACGTTTTATGCATAACATGTATTACATCCCTGCGCTCCAATGTTGTAACATATGCATAATGTAACTAAGCCTGTTGCAAGTAACAGCGCCACAATGCCCCTGGGCTGTCTGTGCGCTATATAAATGTAAAAAATAAAAATAAATAAAAGTGTGGGACGTCCACACAGCAAGCGTGGCTGAAAGCCGATGAACTTGGGCGGGAGGTGCCTTGGAGGCAGCACATGGCCCGTGGGGCAATCAGCAACCCAGGGCTGCAGCAGTGAGAGCTGGGGGATTGTTTAAGCCCAGGGGAGTGGCCCATCAAAGAGCAGGGTTCGTGCCTTTGCAGGTGGCCACTACACAGCCTGTTCTGTGTGTGTAATGAGACTAAGGAGGCCTGGTGGCTGTGGTGGTGTGAACAAGTGATGGTCAGGAGCTCGGGAGGGCCCTAGAGCGCGGCTTGTGCCTAATCCAGGTGGCTGGCACACATGGAGAAGCAGGAAGAGCATTTCTCACAGGGGGATTCATGAGAAGGGCGCTCTCCTAGATGGCCCCAAAACCCATTTAAACAGGACACAGAGGGGAAGGGCACAGGAAGCAAGACATCAGATCAAGCACAGCCAGTGTGCAGCATGTAAGACTAGTACATCCGTGCCACAGTCCCAGTGACTCTATAGCTGCAGGGCCCACTAAGGGTGCTGAGTCCCTGGTAGTGCAATTACCAAGCATTTTTGACATGGTGGACACCAGCAACATGGGACCCAGATGGGCCGGATGGGTCTGGGACTTTAATTTATATGTAGGGGCAATTGGCCCGGTGGAAGATGTAAGAGGATTCAATTCAACACTACAGCTAAGTCAATGCCTAGTCTGGGATACTGAATGGAAACCCTTATTAATATATCTTTATGTCCAGTTCATGAGTTCTGGATGACTACCCCTATATAACACCCCTCTCTTGGAATCCCCCTGACCCCACTGAGCCAAGAAGTAGTTCTGTTTTGCAAGTTAAAAGGTTTATTTGAGAATTTAAACAATATATATATATATATATATATATATATATATCATACTTTATAATAAATTAATAATTGAATATCACACTTAATCTGAGCAGTAATCAATAATGGATAGTCTGGCACTAGCACACTTCTTCATAATCAATGATGAGTGGTTATAGGATGGATAAGATAGCAACAATACTTTTATGGTTTCAAATGGATGCAAGGTGGAATGAAAATGCAGTACAGAAAATAACTTGATAGGGTTTCAGCAAAAGACAATGTAATCACTTTCTTGGACAATTCACCCCCAGCAGCTTATACAACAGATAGGAGTTTTGAAACACAGGCAAAATGCTTTGAATATGGTGACAATGCAGTGAGAAATATGCTGAAAATGCTTTTAATTCCCTTCAGGAGGTTCAGGGTGAGTGGATTCGAGTTAATATGAGTTCAGGCTCACTCTAGCAATGATTCAGGGATGGTTCTTAAAAGGCAAACAAAATTTAGCAGTTCAGGCAAAAGCAGCTATCTTTTTACAAGTAAAGAAATCGGGCCAAATCACAAATCGTGGCAAAATTCGCGAGTGCGAGAATCGTGCAAAAGTATAAGGAGTAGCAAGTCTGTTCTAAGCTTGTTGAACAGCTGAGATTCTAAGCTTTCAGAGGAAAGTTAAACCAAGTTCCTAGCACAAACGGTTCCAAAGATACGGACGATTAAATAAAGGTAGTTTTTCGGATTTGAAATTGTTAAAGTTCAAAGCGACAGGTTACAGCTTGCAGCTAGAAAATGACAGGTGGCAGCTTTGCAAATGACAGGTGACAGTTAGGAGGCAGTTCTGGTTAGATTTAAAATAGATTAAATTATATTATTTTAACTAAGAGATTGGTTCTGCACAGTTCTGCTAGGTACTCACAATATATTTTGAATAGGCCTCCCCACGGATCTGGCCAGGTTTTGGACTGGACTCCGGTTCTGGTCTCGGCACTTCACAGTGATCTGGGTCAGCTCTCTGGTTCTGCTAACAGCAGTCTGGGTCACTCTGGATCTCTGGCCTCTTGTTCTGGATACTGCTCTGCTTTCTCTGGGTGCAGCACTGCTTCTGGATCTTTCTGCACAGCTTTGTCTGGACCCAGCGCTGATCTGCACGGCTCCTGGATGCTGCTACCGCTGTTAGGTTTGCTGGATGCTGAGGCCTACTGAGAAGAGTTCTCAGATTGTGGGTTTAGGCCCTTGCTTTGAGTTCTGAATCAAGATCTTTGGAGTTTTAAAGTCTAAGTGTTGAATCTGGTATCTGCTGGATGTTGTATGGTCCGGCAGAGCGTGTTGCAGAAACTGGATTTGAATGTCTCTACCTGTCCCAGCAGTCTCTTTTTATGTGTCTCGAAAGTGGGTGTGTGCCTGGGCCTAGCTAAGCCTGTCCCTTTCTACTTGTTATTGGCCCAATTCTCCCCTCTCCCATGATTGGGGGAAAGAAATGTGAGTCAGAGTGATGCTGTAGGTTTTATGGGTCAGAGGATCCTCCCCGGGTCAGTTTGCCCACAATCTATATTTGACCCAAATACATATTTGCACAGGTACACATTTGTTTAAAATTACATGCACCCATCACGTATCACATGAGGTATACTCTGTTCAAACTCTGATGTTTCTAAGAGCGTCCATTCAGAAACGGCAACATTTTGCGTTTTTTAACTGGTTTTGCAATATTGGTTTTTCATTAAAAATTATACACATATACACTGCCTGTCCATACATACTCCAGTAAATTCCCATGTCTCTAGCTTAAACACAGAGTCTGTAGTATACATAAATAGCAGGGTTTTGCCCCAGAACATCACACAAATTGGAGTTTGGGCCTGAATCGAAGGTACATTTTTTAAATGAAGGCTCTCACAGTTATACATTCCTGTCAGTTGATTATAAAGAGTTATCAGTGTTTCTGTAAAATATATATTTTGCTTTCAATTCAGTTCTCAGAGTGTTGGAGTCCGCCTCCAAGACTTGGGTGGGTCAGTGATCACATGTGTCTTCTGGCAGGCAGGCCTTTGTTGACAGGAAACAGTCAAAATCAACATATTCTATTCAAGTGCAAGAGCCTATTGTGTGGTCTCCAGGAGGCTCCCAGCCAGTCTGCCTTCTATCAATCAAGAGGTCATATGAGATTCTAACTCCTGGTGTGAATCTCTGGAGGTGAGAGGTTTCCCAGCCTTTGGCCTGTTAATTAAATCAGATTGTCTTCTGGGAACAGCATGTGGTTAAGATTTTAATTAACTCCCAGCCTTTGATGTAAAGGCCTCTCCTGCAACTCCTGACATGCAGTTTCCCTGTCAGAGTTTAGACCGCTAGCGCTGCCCTCAGTCAAAAGCGGGTACTGCATGCAATTTTTTTGGATCAGTCTTGAATTCAAGCATTTCAAACAAGAGATATTACATGGAAGTATATTGTCCAGGTTCAACAAATGGCATTGGTGTAGTTCTGCAGTAAAATAATTTTGTGCCCATAAATTAGCCATGTTTGACCTGAAGAAAACAAATTCCCACCAGTTATGGGTTGCTTTTGGCAATCAGCATTGCCCCTTTTACAATGGTTTTAGGCTCTGTGCCCTTCTGTGCTCACAACATAGGCAAAAATGGGTGGCAGCCTATTCTTCATGCATTTCCCTAAGCATTTTCTGGAATGTTCTGGCCATCATGATGTTTTCCATGCCAGTACTGCACAGTTTTTGTGGTAGGGCTTGGATGCATGGGTAAAAACATCCCACAAGCCCCCCTCTTGCGATGGCCATTCTGTTTCACTGATGGAACTCGCAAGATCTGGGATGTTCTCCTCATCTTCTTCCGGTAGATGGCACAGTTCAGCATCTTTTCCTCCATCCGGTACTGATCGATC
Organism: Ambystoma mexicanum; assembly: GCF_040938575.1. Classification (NCBI taxonomy): domain Eukaryota; kingdom Metazoa; phylum Chordata; class Amphibia; order Caudata; family Ambystomatidae; genus Ambystoma; species Ambystoma mexicanum. Next base: position 815,542,425 of record NC_090941.1, on the reverse strand, counting down.
AGTTCTCCTCGCCGGTCCTGATGGGAATATTGGGCGGTACCCCGGGCCCCTTGCGTCTCTGCTCCCGGTCCCCGGATCGTCCTCCTTGGCCAGTCTCCAGGTTTTCTTTCTCCTAGGATGACAAAGGAAGAGCGGCAATACCTATTTGTGGACATTTCTCCCCCACCATTGATATAGTGGGGTGGCATATATATTTTAGAACTCAACAGATATGAACATGCACATTTTTTTAAATTAAGCAACGGGAACACATAAACTTGAGTAACACAGAATTTGATAGGTTATATGAAGGATATTTTAGGGTTGGAATTGAATTACTCTGGAGCGGTACTCTCTGGGATTGCAGAGGACTCCTCCAGTTGTTGCAGAGTGTGCCTGGGATGGCAACACTTCAACTGGTTGATGTGGACCCACTTGTCTTCCCCCTCTGCCAAACCGCCTTTGGGGATGCAGATCTTGTAGGCCACAGGGGAGATCATGTCTATAATCTCAAACGGTCCCTTCCATGTAGGCAAACATTTTCGCTGTTTGGCCTGGTTCCTTTGGAAATTGTATAAATAGACCCGGTCCCCCACCTGATATTCCTTCCTGGACGTTTTCAGGTCATAGTGGGTCTTCATACTCTCAGCTGATCTTTCTAGATTCCGCTGAGCACAGGCAAAAGCATGTTGAAGGTGTTTCCTTAAATTCTCCACATACTCATGAGTTGTGGAGGCATTTATTAATGTCTGCTCTTGGGTCCTGTAGAGCAAATGCTGCGGAAGCACCATCTTGCGTCCAGTCATCAACTCGAATTGTGACATTTTGGTTGCAGATGAAGGGGTAGATCTGATGGCCATTAGGACCAGAGGTAATCGGATATCCCAACTTGGCCCAGAATCTGCCACAAACTTCTTTAATATGCTCACAATGGTTCGGTTATATCTCTCTACTGCCCCAGAAGAAGCTGGCCTGTAAGCAATGTGTAGCTTTCTCTTGACCCCCAGTATCTCCCACATCTTTGTCATTACTTCACTGGTGAAGTGGCTATCCCTGTCTGACTCAATCCTTTGAGGTAGACCAAAACGGGAAAAGATGTGGTTAATCATCAGGGCAGCTGCTGTTTCTGCCTTGCAATTTGGGGCTGAGAGACATTCCACCCACTTGGTAAACAAGCATGTAACGGTCAACATGTACTTGTTTCCTCTAGACGAGCGAATCACAGGGCCTACAAAGTCGATTTGCAAAAATGACCATGGCAGTGTCATCCCCCTCTTTTGGAGGGGTGCACGGTGCGTGAGGGATGATGGCTGAAATTGTGCACACACAAGACAGCCCTTCAAGTATTGGTCAAGGTCCTGCCCCATGTGTGGCCAGTATGCAACCTCTCTTAAGATTTCCAGTGTTGTGTGAAACCCCCTATGACCGGCGGTGGCCGCATCATGGGCGTGACTTAACATCAGGCTTCGGAAGGAGGTAGGAACCACCCACTGATCGTGGCCAGCTTTGGATTTCCTTACCAGCAAACCGTCTTGGATTCGGAACATTTTTGGACATTTCATCAACACTCTTAGGTCCTCTTTCCCAATGTAATCGGTATCCGTCAGGGGAAAGTTCTCAGGGTCCTCAAGGTGTTGGTAAAACTTACCGATAATTGGATCCCCCTTCTGAGCTGTAATCAAATCAGCATCAGGGGTCTCCTTGCTCCATTGGGCAGTTGAAAGATCATTGTGAGCATTTGTCTGGGACCTAGTGATAGCAGTGACCTGGATTTCCCCCAACAGGGACTCAATCTCAATTAGATCCCCTTGAATGGCCCCGGTTTTGGCCAGCTGATCAGCTAAGTCATTTCCAGTTTTGTCTGGTCCCTCTACTTTGGAATGACCCTTGATCTTTTTCCAGTAGATGGTCATCCCATTCGATGTGACCAGATCATCAATGTTTTGGATCAACTTCTCATGTTTCAAGGGTTTGTTGTTAGCACATAACATGCCTCTGGTTTTCCAATTAACCAGGTGCTCCACGAACCCGTTCCGTACATAATCCGAATCTGTGATTATGACCAGTTTGTGGAGTTGATGCTGGACAGCAGTGAGGATGGCCTGATGCACAGCCATCAATTCTGCCACCTGACTACTTCGGGGACCAATTTTGTATCCAGCGGAGGGTTCTGGGGACTCATTCACCCATGCATTCCCTACGCCGGCCACCAGTTCTTTCTCCCCGTTGTTGTCAACATGGTAAGAGCATCCTTCCACATAGACAGTGGGCATTCCCTCACACTTGTCCTCTTCAAAGACTTTGCGTGGGGAATTAAGGTATGCCTCCGTGTTGTCCTTGATTTTTAGACTTTCGTCCTCGAGACAGTTTTCTCTGGCACAATCATGCAAGTCAGCCAGACCTTGCGCGAGGGGACTCTTCTTGTTTTGGCCATATCTGACCTCCACAGGAAAGCCTTGCATTGACAGAATCCAGGAGGTAATTCGGGAATTACTCACATTTCCGGCACGGATTCTATCACTTTGGAGATATTGCAGATGCTGGTGTGGAGTCTCCACTATGATGTGTTCCCCCTGGATAAACGGGCGGTAATTCTTCAATGCCCATACCGTTGCCAGGAGTGCCTTCTTACAATCGTTGAATTTTCCTCCACAGAGGATAAAGTTTTGCTCGCATAGGAGATTACTTTATTGACCTTGTCATGCTTTTGGTATAATACTGCCGTCAAGTACGTATTAGAGAACCCCGTCTCCAGGAAGAACTCCTTGTTTCTGACAGGGTAAGCTAGGCAAGGCGCTTGTGAGAGGCTTCTTTTGAGTTGTTTTACCGCCTCGGCTTGTTCTGGACCCCATTCCCACTTGACCCCCCCTTCAGGAGATGAATCAGGGGTCTGGTGATCTCTGCGTAGCCCTCAATGAACTTTCTGCTTTAATTAGTCAGTCCAAGGAGGCTCCTTAGTTCCCGCAGAGTTGTGGGGTCTTTCAGTTTTTGGAGTGCTTTCACCTTCTTTTCCTGGGGACAGAGACCCTGAGGAGTAATCTCAAGCCCCAAGAAATTAACACTGGTTCTACACCACTGTGCTTTCTGAAAGGAAAGTTTTGCTCCGGCGGCCCTCAACTGGGTCAGAACATAACGGATCTCCGCTATGTGTTCCTCCACAGATGAACTTTTGATGAGGACATCATCTACATAAGCCAGGTTACCCCTTGCACCCAGGTCGGGCATGGCCTTGTGTAGGAAAATGTTGAATTCATTGCCGGAGTTGAGGTATCCGAAGGGAGTCCGGGTCCATGTGTACTGCTGGCCCCCAAAGGTAAAAGCCAGCTTGTATTGGTCCTCCCTACTGACAGGCACAGTCCAGTATCCATTGGTCAGGTCTATTGCAGTGAATACCTGTGACCCCTGGATCTGGGCCAGCCCTTGGTCAATGTAGGGCAGAGGCCATCGGGAAGTATGGACTCGTTTGTTGAGCTCCCTGAGGTCGGCACAGAGTCTCCACTGGCCGTTTGGCTTCAATATTCCCAGCACCGGATTATTAAAGGTGCTGTGTATTGGACAAATTATTCCCCGGGACTCAAGGTTCTTAATTATTTCAGTAAGGGACTCCATGGATGCGAGAGGCAAACGATATTGCTTCACAAACACTGGAGTCATGCCAGGGTCCGTGGGGATTGTTGTTGTGTGGATGTCGGTGCGACCACAGTCATATGAGTCTACCGCAAAGAGATCTTGGAAATCCAAGAAAACTTGTTTCAACTTTTGCTTCTGTTCCAGAGTCACGCAGGCATCAGCTAGGTTGACCCTCTCTTCCACCATCTGCCTGAAGCCTGGAAAGACTTCTGGTTTGGCTATTTCAGCGGCCTCCTCCAGCTGGGTGGAGAAGTCCCTGGTCAGAGTGCTGATTTGGACTGGAGGCTTCAGGTGGGAAAGGCAGCCCTCATGGACCTGGAAAATCACCTCATCCCTCCTGAAGTCACAAGTCACATCTTCCTTTCCATAAGGGCAAGAAGTGTACACCAGGAAGTTCCCCCCATGCCGGGTAAAAATCCTGTCTGGTGTTGTATTGTCATCACTGTCACTGTCAAAGCAGTCCTTGGGGATTGGTCCTAACAGTTCATTTCCTAAATCAATGGAAAAATGTCGGTCATCAACCGCAATTCCAATAATGGTGCCTGCGGCTAGAGTAATACTCTTTAAGTCGGTGTTATCCACCTCTATTGGAATGGTGTCATGTTCTATTTTGACTAATGGAGTTGGGTTTACCCCCAACCCTTGCTGTTGGAGAGAAGCATTTAGATGGATATAAGCATCAGGGTTTTGCAAATGTTGCCCTCTTTTAACTTTCACTTCCAGGGAGAATTGTCGGGTCCTTTCTGGGATGGTGACTTCCTCTTTGATCTGAATATCAACTGCATAAGGTAGCAATTGAGCTGACCTAAATGCTTTTTCTGGATCATCAAAGCCCATGGGATTATCCGCTAATCGGGACCAAGCTTTGAAGTTTATTAGGTCCAAACTAATGGCAAAGCGATTGAGAATGTCACTGCCTAAGTAAAAAGCGGCAGTGACGTCTCGCACGACCCAACAATTGTGGACTATGCTCTTGTTGCCAATGGAGATTTTGAGCATACACCTGCTTGGCGGGAGATGTTTGGAATTAGGTGCTTCCAGGTCCATTTCCCATTTGTCTATCAGTTTGAATGTGGGAATGGCTGGATCTTTTGGGAGTTGGCGGAACATGGCTTCGCGGATGAAGCTCTTACCGTTGTTCACACACACTCGAGCGAGAACAGAGTCCTTCCCATCATTTAACTGAACAGGGATGAACAACTGCTCTCCAATTTGCTGAATATCAGCCAGGGTCTGAGCTGATTTCACATCTTTCTGGACTATAGTAGTGAGAGTTTCTGATTGTGGATTAGTAAAGAATTTCAGTGTGTTTCCTTCCAGTGTGCAATACCACCTTAAACTGGAAGGAAGGTTGATTTTCAGAAACAGAGAGGACCCCCCATCACCAGTCTGTTGTCCTACTGCTATTACTGTCACATCGGGAGTTTGGTTGTTCTGGAAGTGAAATTCTACTTGGTCAGATTTTTGTTCAACCATGTGGCAGGTGCCGTTTAAACTAACATGGTTGACACTCTGTTTTAATTTTATTGGTCGGCTAGTCTGGGTCCAGAGGACCTTGTTTACACAATCTATTACGGGTGACAACCTTCTCAGGAGGTCATTCCCTAGTAAACAAGGGGTGCCCTCTGGAGTCACTACTATGACCGGGTGTTTCACCTTGTGTCGCCCAATCTTAATGTCCAAGTCTGCAGTCCCCTCAACGGGAATTTCCTTCCCGTCAAAGTTCTGCATTTGTCCAGGAAGAGAGGTGAGAGGAATACGGTAATTCTCCCCCCTTCCTGCATTTAGTTCATCAAAGGCCCTTTTGGACAGAAGGGTAGCTTGGGATCCAGTGTCCACCAGTGCCAAAATTGTACCCTGCCCCTGTACTTGTACCGGGGCATAGTATCTTCCCTCCTTCTCCTCAAGGGGGCACAGATAATGCACATTTTTGGACAACTGGTGGGCTAACTTTCTGGTTTTGGACATGGCGAGAGAAGAGATTTGGGCAGAATTCTGTGGAGAGCCTTGGGAAACTGAAAGAAAAAGTTGGCAACTGGAGATCAGAGCCATTGTGGGTTCCCCTGGTTCCGGTTCTGGGCCGCTCCCCCCCCCTTTTTGGAGGCAGTCACCAGGATGGGTTTGAACCAGGGGATTTTGGTATTGTGGGTTCTGGGAAGAGATGATGGGTGGCGGTAGCTCAGTCTCCATATCTCCCCAGTCTGAATTGGCAACCCTTGGGACCCATTTTTCCTTGGGAGGAGTTCCCCCATCTCTGAAGGAGAAGGTCCTTTCCCCAGGATCCTCTGAGGATCCCTCTCCCTCAAATTGGAAGACCTGTACCTCCTCCACAAAGTGGGTCTGTTTGGGTCCTTTGTTTCACCTACCCCCCCTCTGCTCCTTGGGAGGCAGGCTTTCAGGGGTAGGAGATTTTGTTTCCGGTTGCTGGTTTTCCAGGGGTTGTTTACAAGTTGGGAAGGAAGGTTCCTCCAAGGCTTTACACCCCCCTTCCCCTTGTGCCTCCTCCCTGGGAACCGGTAGGTTATCGGGGTGCTGCCGCGTCAATGTTCTGGAGCACCAGGTCCAGAGTTTGGGGAATTCGGCTGTGGCATGCTCATCTGAGGGTTCTGTTGAGCCCTCAGTATGTGACCCAGATCTCGTGCCATATTTTGGACCTGCCGCTCAAGTTGTGAAACCCGCTCAGGCTGATACGGGGCTCTATTTTCTCCCCTGGGCTGATCCCGGGAAGGGTAGCTATCCCTTCTATGGTAGTACCCCTGATTGGGAAGATTTTGGTACCCCTCCACCCTTGGCCTCCCCTCTCCCAGATTAGGTTGTCTGGGCTCAGGGAATTGGGGAAAGAAGGATGGATGATTTTGGGGCTGGAAATTGGCTGGATACCTGGGGAAAAAGTTCTGCCCAGGATTTGGAGAATTTCTGCCCTCCTGGGGGAAGTTAGGAGGGAAGTTCCCCGGGTCAGGTGCTTGGCTGGATCCCCCCCTTGGGCTGGAGGAGTCCACACATAACCCAGGATTGGTCGGTTTCCCTTGTAGCGGGGACTTACATAGTCAGGGGAGCGTGGGACCCCATTTGTGGGACTACCTCCTCGACTCCCTGTCTGTGACTGGCCCGAGGGCCTTCTGGGCTGTGAGTTATTTGGTGCAGGCAGGTTTTTAGGCCCCCCCATCTCCAAATCTAAAACGGGGGCAACCTTTACCTCTGCCACCTTGGCAGCAGCAGGGGTGCTGTTCGTTTTGGGGTTTTTCGGCACGTTATTTTTATTTTCGATAGGCTTCTGCACCTCATAGATCCGGGTAGCCTGTTCAATGATCCAGTCTAAAGATCTTTTCTCATGAAAATCTCTCACGAGCTGGGTCATAATATATTTAGGGAGAGCATGGAAAAATGTATTGACAAACTCTTTGCTGTCTGTGCGCACCCTTCTGGTGGTCTGCGCAAAAGCACGCTTTAATTCTTGCACAAACTCTTGTGGGGCCTGATCCTCCCCACATTGCAAATTGTAGGCTGCCTTGCGAGCCTCTTGAGGATTTCTGTGAACAGAAAATCGTTTCAAGATGGCCGCCTTATAGGTGGACCATCTTAAATGATTTTGGTCCTCCAGCCCCGCAAAGAAACTGGAGTATTCTGGTGAGAAGGTCCACTTTACATATTGAATACAGCTTTGGCTGTCCTTCAAATGGAAAGTCTCCATCATTTGCTCGTAAAGCTCCAAGTGTTCCCAAACAGAATACTTGGCATTCTTGTGATAAGGCGTGATGACACTCCTTATTGCCTTTATTTGCTTCAATGGATCCTTAAGCAAGGCCCTTTTTTGCCTTATTGGCCTTTTTGGTTCGGGTAACCCTGGTCCATTCATCAACTGACTCAGAGGCACTGCTCCCAGAGGTTCCTGTCTGATCTTCCAGGTTTTCCCGGATTCTGCGAGCCTGGGATTGGCTGGCAGAATGTGGGGACCTGGTCTCCTGTGTCCTGCGCCGTTCAAAGGAGTCTTCAGATTCCTCCTTGCTGCCAGGATTTGATGGGTACCCCCCCCCCCCACTGACCTAAGTGGGCAGAAGTTTTCAGGATGCCCTTAATGGGCCTATTCTCCTGGAGTTCCCCACTAAATTGCACTGTGCTTGGGTGCCCATACCCGGATGCCCGCCCATCCATTCCTGGGAGGTACTGGCTTATGAGCCCCATGCTTCTGGCTGGATAGTAATCTGCCATCCCTGTGGCCCGGTGCTCATGTGCGCCAGGGGACATGGGGGTGGCAGAGTCCAGGGACTGAGAGAGATAAAGGCCTCTGGTACTAGGGCTCCTGAGGTTATGCTCAGGAGTTTCTCTTTCCCCGCGAACCTGGTCTCTATCTGCCCCTGCTCCCTGTTGCAATGCAAGAGCCTGCGCCTTCAGTTCCTCAGTTAAGGCCTTACTAGACTCTATCAGTCTCTGCTGCATCGCTACCTTTTGTTGGAGCCTATCATTGTGCTGGCAGAGAGCCTCATTCTCTCTCTGCGTTTTCTGATTGGTCCTGGAGCACTGGGCCAGTCTTTGCTGCAGGAGGGTTACCTCCTGAGTCCCATCCCTACTGGCCTGCTCCTGTCTTGCCAGAGCCTCCTCCACCCTCCTGGTGTGCTCTAGCAAGTCTTGGTGTTCTTTTTGGAGGTCACCCAGTCCCTGGTGGGCCAGGTGATTTTCTTCCATTTTTCTTTTTAAGTGGCAGACTTCCTGGCCTAAGGTATCCCTTTCCTGACTAAGAGCCTGCATCTGTGCCGCCAGGTCATCCCTTTGCCTTTGGAAGGCACCAGTTTTCTGGCGCTCCTGGTCAAACTCTGCCTGGTTATCCAGGTCTTTCAAAATCAGTTTATTGCTCTCTGCCTTCTCCCTATCTAGGTGGCTTTTCAGGGTAACTACCTGCTCAGCACATGCCCTATTGAAGTCTAACTGTTGCTCCAGCTTTTTCTGGCTCTGCAGTAGGGAGTCCAAACCTTCTTGGTACTCCTTCTGCAAGGCCAGAAATCTGGTATCCTGGTCCGCCTTTTCCTGTTGCAGCACATCCATATCCTCCTTTATTTTAGTGATGTACCATCTGCTGTCATTTTCTGACTCCTCAGAAGAGTCCAGATCAGATTGGGCCTTCTGTAATGCCAGCAGTTGCCTACTCGCCAGATCTTGGCCTTCAGCACATTTGTCCTGCATGGCTCCCATATGTAAATATAAATATGTCGCTACCCTGGCAATCTTGTTGTGCTCATCCTTGGCCTTAGGGGCCATGTATAGTTCACTCAGGGCCACATGTAAGGGACCCTGGTATCTCCATATATCTGACCCTGTTTCAGTGATCTGGGGTGCGATTGCCTTCAACCAGACCATCTGGTCCTGATGAGTCCACTCACCTCCACAAATAGCTTATGTAAGAAGTCCTCTCTGGCTATTTTCATATCTACCAAGGTCGTCATTCTGGAATTTGAGTTCCTTCCTGACTTACAGAAGTTTGTATTTTATTTTTGCAAAACAGACCTTTTCCTTAGAGCTTTCCTTTGAGGAGTGCTTTACAGCGTAACACAGCGTGGTGATCCGACCGGATGTATGTCTCCTGTTAGTTAGCACACTGTATTAATCTGCACAAGTGATAAATCTAACCCAGACATTCCGGACGAGCCCCCACTTTGTAAGAGGATTCAATTCAACACTACAGCTAAGTCAATGCCTAGTCTGGGATACTGAATGGAAACCCTTATTGATATATCTTTATGTCCAGTTCATGAGTTCTGGATGACTACCCCTATATAACACCCCTCTCTCGGAATCCCCCTGATCCCACTGAGCCAAGAAGTAGTTCTGTTTTGCAAGTTAAAAGGTTTATTTGAGAATTTAAACAATATATATATATATATCACACTTTATAATAAATTAATAATTGAATATCACACTTAATCTGAGCAGTAATCAATAATGGATAGTCTGGCACTAGCACACTTCTTTATAATCAATGATGAGTGGTTATAGGATGGATAAGATAGCAACAATACTTTTATGGTTTCAAATGGATGCAAGGTGGAATGAAAATGCAGTACAGAAAATAACTTGATAGGGTTTCAGCAAAAGACAATGTAATCACTTTCTTGGACAATTCACCCCCCAGCAGCTTATACAACAGATAGGAGTTTTGAAACACAGGCAAAATGCTTTCAATATGGTGACAATGCAGTGGGAAATATGCTGAAAATGCTTTTAATTCCCTTCAGGAGGTTCAGGGTGAGTGGTATCTAGTTAATATGAGTTCAGGCTCACTCTAGCAATGATTCAGGGATGGTTCTTAAAAGGCAAACGAAAGTTAGCAGTTCAGGTAAAAGCAGCTATCTTTTTACAAGTAAAGAAATCGGGCCAAATCGCAAATCGTGGCAAAATTCGCGAGTGCGAGAATCGTGCAAAAGTATAAGGAGTAGCAAGTCTGTTCTAAGCTTGTTGAAAAGCTGAGATTCTAAACCAAGTTCCTAGCACAAACGGTTCCAGAGATACGGACGATTAAATAAAGGTAGTTTTTTGGATTTGAAATTGTAAAAGTTCAAAGCGACAGGTTACAGCTTGCAGCTAGAAAATGACAGGTGACAGCTTTGCAAATGACAGGTGACAGTTAGGAGGCAGTTCTGGTTAGATTTAAAATAGATTGAATTATATTATTTTAACTAAGAGATTGGTTCTGCACAGTTCTGCTAGGCCTCCCCACGGATCTGGTCAGGTTTTGGACTGGACTCCGGTTCTAGTCTCGGCACTTCACAGTGATCTGGGTCAGCTCTCTGGTTCTGCTAACAGCGGTCTGGGTCACTCTGGATCTCTGGCCTCTGGTTCTGGATACTGCTCTGCTTTCTCTGGGTACAGCATTGCTTCTGGATCTTTCTGCACAGCTTTCTCTGGACCCAGCGCTTATCTGCACGGCTCCTGGATGCTGCTACCGCTGTTAGGTTTGCTGGATGCTGAGGCCTACTGAGAAGACTTCTCAGTTTGTGGGTTTAGGCCCTTGCTTTGAGTTCTGAATCAAGTTCTTTGGAGTTTTAGTGTTGAATCTGGTATCTTCTGGATGTTGTATGGTCCGGCGGAGCGCGTTGCAGCAACTGGATTTGAATGTCTCTACCTGTCCCAGCAGTCTCTTTTTATGTGTTTTGAAAGTGGGTGTGTGCCTGGGCCTAGCTAAGCCTGCCCCTTTCTACTTGTCATTGGCCCAATTCTCCCCTCTCCCATGATTGGGGGAAAGAAATGTGAGTCAGAGTGATGCTGTAGGTTTTATGGGTCAGAGGATCCTCCCCTGGTCAGTTTGCCCACAATCTATATTTGACCCAAATACATATTTGCACAGGTACACATTTGTTTAAAATTACATGCACCCATCACGTATCACATGAGGTATACTCTGTTCAAACTCTGATGTTTCTAAGAGCTTGCATTCAGAAACGGCAACATTTTGCGTTTTTTAACTGGTTTTTCAATATTGGTTTTTCATTAAAAATTATACACATATACACGGCCTGTCCATACATACTCCAGTAAATTCCCATGTCTCTAGCTTAAACACAGAGGCCCTCATTACGACCCTGGCGGAAAGCGACTGACCGGACCGCCACAGCGTAAATAGCGTTTCCGCCATTGCACGATGGAGCAAAGTGCGGCCCATTCCGACCCATCGGGCACGAGCACCACGCCATGGCGGAAGTGCAAAGTCCGCGATGGCGGAAATGACCCCAAAACGGCCCACACCGCCGCCGTACGGCGCCCTAGGTGCAATACCGCCACCCATCATAGCGGACACCGCAGTGAGCGCCAACCGGAAAGTACGGCGACCGTAAATATACGGAAACGGAAGTAAAAACATGGGCCCGGAACGGGAAACAACACCCCGTACACCTATAAAACCACAAAATACACACAACCACTAAAAACACCACCCTGAGACACATCCTAACCCGTCATCCACCCTAGTGAAACCAAGAAAAATGGGAAAAGTAGCGAAGAAAGCGTGCGACCGCAAGCGGCAGGTCCACTTCTCCCGTGAGGAACTCACCGTGCTTACAGAGACCCTCCAGGAGAATGCCGCCGCCGTCTTCTCCACGCAAATGACCAGGACGGCACTAGCGAACAAGAAGGCCATATGGGCCCTGGTGGCACAGCGGGTAAGTGCGGTGGGGACCGCACCCCGCAACCCACAGCAATGCAGGAAGCGGTGGGACGACCTGCGGATACGCGTCCGTAGCATACTTTCTGCCAACCGCAACATTGCCACAGCCACCGGGGGAGGGTCGGAATCACCCATCAAGTTGACCCCCTGGGAAGAAATCTGTGCCTCCACCATTGGAATGGAGAGCATAGAGGGAGTCGGAGGGATGGAGAAAGGAGTGCAGATATCCGGAGAATCAGGTAGGTGGCCGAAATAAAACCATGCCAAATCCACAATGTCCAATCATGTGACTCACATGTGTCCACATAGCGCAACAGCAACACATGGCCAGGAGAACGTCCACACACATTGGCCTGATAGCGCACTTTAAAACCACAATAAATACATAAATAATTAAAAAAACCCAAAACACCCACTACACGTGCAGCAGGCACACCCTAACTGCAGGCTGCCAAACAACTGCACCCTCACTCCACACACAAATGAAAGCACCTCCAAGGCCCCGACCCAAATCACCCTCAGGGACCACCCCAATGCATGTGATACATTGCCATTCCAATTCCCACAGACCCATTAATAACGCTCGCCCTCCTTTACTCCACCACAGGGTCCGATCCAAACGACGAGCTCCAGGACACCCCTACCAGCACACCTGCAAAGAGGGCCAAGACCGACGGCCAAAGACCCTCCACCTCAGCTGCACGCATCAAGACACGGCAGCAGCACATATCAAGTGGCAGCACACAGGAGGGAACATCAACAGGCACCCCAGCAGCCAGCATGCCCACAACAGCACCACCACAGGTCCCCCCAATGGATGCCACAGAAGGTACTGCCTCTGGTGGCAGCAGCACCATAGGTGACACCCCATTAATGGCAGCATGCTCCGACACAGAAGATGGGGATGTCGAAGTCAGATCCATCCATGACCTGTCCCAATCCCCCTGTCTGTTCCATCCCGTACACCATGAGGATACCACGCAGGGGCACCCACAAGACGACGACTGGCCATCCCCCACAAGCCCTGTGGCAGGGCAACATGAGGCGAACAGCCCCTCTGTGACACCACCGCAAATGGCCATGCCCCAGCAGAGGCAACAGTCCCTCGACCAGTTAATCGTGCAACAGCAGCAACTGGCCACGCTCCTCAAGGACCATGCCGATGGATGTGGGGGCACTAAGGCAGACATAGAAACATCAACTGAGACACTTAGGGCACAAATCGAGAGTAGCACCGAGAGCCTGAGAGTCCAAATGGAGAGTAGCACCGAGAGCCTGAGAGTCCAAATGGAGAGAAGCACCGAGAGCCTCAGGGGGGAACTGCATGCGACGTCCAAAGACTTATGTGCCGAACTTGCCGCAGTGCGCCGTGTGCTCACTGAGCTCTCACAAACCCTTAGGGACATGCATGGACGTGAGCAGGCAGAGACATCATCCGTTGCAAGTTCCGTCCAGGGCAGCCCCCAACGTAGATCTGGGAGGAACCTGCGCTCCAGAGGCAGGGGTGCCCCTGATACCCGCAGAGGGGGCTTGCAATAGCGACTGCCCACTGACAATGAGCATCTTTGGACACTGGTGTTCGGGGGGGAGGTAGGAGGGTGGAGGGGGTGTGTTGGGCTCACTTGGGTGGCGGGTCGATAGGGTGTTCAACATGATATCACATATGCCATAAACAATGCACGATCAACCAATGAGATGTGTGGACAATGATCTTTGTGTACTAGGCCATCATAGGCGTACAGTCCATATTGTGCATGTACCAGACACACACAGTGCCACGAGTCCCGTGTCCATGTATCAGCCACCAGGCGTGAGTGCTAGAAGCATGCATCTATGAGATGCTGACGAATTTCACGGCCCTCCTGTGCCTCGCAGACTCCTTGAGGTGCTGCCACATCCCCACCCTCATCATGACCATCTTCAGGTGCTTGCAGTTCGGCGTCAGGGGGCATGGGCACATTTCTACGTACGCACATGTTGTGGAGCATGACACATGCCATCACCATCTTTGCAACCTTCTCATGGCGGTACAGGAGTGCCCTGCCAGACCTGCTGAGGCACCGGAAACGAGTCTTCAGTAGGCCGAATGCCTGTTCAATGACTACACGGGTACGTGAGTGGGCATGGTTGTAGTCCTCCTCATGCTGGTCCCGTGGGTTCCGGACTGGTGTGAGGAGCCATCTCTTCAGTGGATATCCGGCATCACCTGCATGTGGACGATAAACGAATTATGTGGAATGCCATTGCTACGTACGCACCCCCCCCCCTTCCTGCCAGGTCATTGCCGCATCACATACCCCACATCATCATGCATGAAATGAGACTCACCGAGTAGCCAGGATCTGTTCCCTGCGTGTCGCTCCATGTAGCGTGGTATTGTAGAGTTCCTCAAGACCATAGAATCATGGGTTGATCCAGGGAATCGGGCACAACAATGTGTAATGATCCTGTTGGAGTCACACACCATTTGTACATTCAGTGAATGAAATTGTTTTCGGTTGCGGTACTGGGCCTCCATGGCATGTGGGACGACCAATTCCACATGGGTGCAGTCGATGGCACCAATGCAACCCGGTATGCCGGCAAGTGCATGGAATCCCACTTTTGTGTTGGTAATTTCCTGCTCCGAGCGTGGTAGAGAGATGTAGTCGTCTGCGTGCTGCAGGAGGGCATCGAGCACTTGCAATAGTGTCCGTGAGAACAGTGGCTGAGAAATGCCATGCAACTGTCCGACTGTGTGCTGGTAGGTGCCTGTGGCCAGGAAGTGGAGTACAGACACCACCTTCAGTAGGGGTGGGATGGCGGTTGGGCTATCTATCATGCTGACAAGGTTAGCCTGTGTCATGTCCACAATGGCGGCTATGGTGTCCCGGTCCAAACGGTAGAGGGTGTGGATCTGCTCATCAGTGAGGTTGAACGGATGTGCTCGGAGGCGTGGGATTGCGGGCTGCCTGCGTGGTGGGAGTGGCTGTGCTGGCAGCCCTTGCTGGCCCTGCCTTGCCCTCCTCCTCCTCCTGCGTCTCCTCCATGCGGCCCGTTGTAGTTGGTGTTCGTCTTCTTCTTGGAGTTGGAGTACTTGCAGTGCTATCAGGTCCCCCAGGGCCAACATCGCGAGTCCTGCCGGTAGCATTTCGGAGTGGTTGTGGGAGGAGACTGGGCGTGCAATTTATGTGTTTTCAGGCTGTATGGCCTCCACCTGTGGTGATTCATTCCACCTGTGCAAGCTGCTCTCCCCTTTGGGCGAGCACGTCCCGCACACAACGCTGCAATTCGAGGAATGGCATCTTGCCATTACAATCATGTATTAGTACCCGATGGCCGTGTAACATTGGTTGATATGTTCATTCGGCTATGGTCCCATTGTTTCACATGCATTCTTTGCAGTCGCGAACAGACTTGTGAAGGGTCAGTGGAACGTAGTACTCGAGTAACGGTGGACCCTCATGCATCACTGTACCGAGGTTCACCGACGGGCGGGGCGTGCCATTTGTGAGTGAAGGCAGTTGCCATTTTCACACACAGCCGCACTAGATGGATTAATTTGTGATTCCAAGCGGCCACAGATGCCTTTTCGACGTGATGTTGCAAATGAGGAATTCGAAGGGCGGCGCTTTCGGTCTTCAGCTAGCGGCGAGGAGATGCCCACAGGTCTGACTGCAAATATAACGTTCTATTGTTCAGTGTCCTTGGGACAGGGGCCATGGCGAGGATGCAATGATTGATATGAATAGTTTGGGATGCGCAATAGCGAAGTGGATTGATGAGGGCGGACGTTCCCATATACATGTTACTTCACAACACTGGAATTACGGGCTGGGGCACAGTGGATTTTGCAGGCTGCATAACGCACAGACTCAATGGAATTCTCACATGTTATGTGAGTATGGTAACAGGCGTTCTCATTACGGGATGAGGGAATGATGAATGGATGCATGGGCAGATAATTTGATACGGTGTTTGCCATGTACAGGGCTTCTTGGAATCTGTCCGCCTCCCCTGCGCTATGTGATGCAGGGCTGCCATAGTGGGACCATCGTCTATCTGGCCTTGTTGAGCCCTCCCTGTCTCGACGCGCCTTCAGATACTTGTGTCCATGCACGTTACCAATCCCATCTGATGGATTCTGTTTTCACAGACGCATGCACAGGTACACTCGTTTGTGATGGTGTTTTCACCTCGATATGGATAGTTCTGAGTCGCAAGTGGTTTTGGGGTGGTGATGATCCTTTGGAGTGGGCTAGCATGCATATGGCTGTGGATTTAGTGTGATCATTGAGGTGAGTTGTTCGGATGTAGTTCTGATGGCCATTCTTTTCTTTTTCTTTTCTTTTGGTTGACAGGTATCTCCTCCCCTTTTGCCACTGCCATCTGTATGCCACTCCTGCAGATGGGTTTTACTCCCGACACCTGCTGCTTCGTGTTAATCAGTGGAGCAGCATTACGATCTTATGGGACGATCGCCAATGGGCCACATGCCCTTACGCAGTACTAGTGGCTCGGAGCAACATTTCGGCCTTTCAGCTGGACTAGTGCCTCCCTATTGGGACGGCCCTGCGGTTCTAGGCGCTTCCATGTTGCCTTTTCGTACGGAATGTAGACCCTGTGTACCATGAAGGAACAGGGCGTCACACAAGAAGTAGCTGGTCATTTCTTGCGGATGCAGCCCACAATGGTGAAATGTGTTTTGGAGTTCATGGCCTAATGGCTGTATGGGCTTGGTGAATTTGTTGTGCATTAAATTTCTATTCTGATATGGGCCGTGTAGCGTTCTTCTTTGCAAGTGATGTGGCATATTCCTATTTGGGGAGCGATGTATTGTGAGGAGATCTGCATTGGGTTCCAGCTTCGGAGTATAGTTGCGTGGTACTGTGCTGGGCGCGTTTGCCTACGAAGCCCAGTGAGGTCAGGGGTGAGGGCTGCCAATATGACTGTTTGGATGATGTCATGCTCAGGGGCGGGGGATTTGGTTTTGTGTAACAGATGCCGGTCAGCCAGGTGGATTGGTGGAATGATGTGATTATCGGAATATTGCTGGTCACAGGTGCCTGTGTTTGCGTGCGTTTCTTGGTGGGAGACTGAGGGCATGTCCATTGGTATAGCTTCTGTATTCGTGCCATCTGTGCCCTGCAGCTCCCATTGGCCCCTCTTGTGATTCTTTTGTTCGTTGGCATGCATGGGTGACTTGTACATTTCACTGGTTGCATTGTGACTTCGTTGCACCTATGGGGAGTTGTACTATGTGGCCAGGGAGCGGTGTACAGGCACTCAGTGGGGCCGTTTACGGTTGATTCGCGATGCCGTACTTCTCACCATGGCGGAATGGTACTTTCCGCCGTGCTTGATGGCGTTAAGTACATGTCCGCTAGGGTCGGAATTCGCGTACCCTTGCGCCATGGTGCTAATTACGGTTTGGCATGGCGCGCGCACGCGTACTTGGTGCAGTTAGCGTTGGCGTTCACTACGGTGTCGCTAATGGCATCGTACTTTACGGTGACGGGTCATAGTCGCACCGAGCGCTATTCGATGGCGGTATTGCATTTCCGCCATCGTTTTTCGCTTTCCGCCAGGGTCGTAATGAGGGCCAGAGTCTGTAGTATACATAAATAGCAGGGTTTTGCCCCAGAACATCACACAAATTGGAGTTTGGGCTTGAATCGAAGGTACATTTTTTAAATGAAGGCTCTCAAAGTTGATTACAAAGAGTTATCAGTGTTTCTGTAAAATATATATTTTGCTTCCAATTCAGTTCTCAGAGTGTTGGAGTCCGCCTCCAAGACTTGGGTGGGTCAGTGATCACATGTGTCTTCTGGCAGGCAAGCCTTTGTTGACAGGAAACAGTCAAAATAAACATATTCTATTCAAGTGCAAGAGCCTATTGTACGGTCTCCAGGAGGCTCCCAGCCAGTCTGCCTTCTATCAATCAAGAGGTCATGTGAGATTCTAACTCCTGGTGTGAATCTCTGGAGGTGAGAGGTTTCCCAGCCTTTGGCCTGTTAATTAAATCAGATTTTCTTCTGGGAATATCATGTGGTTAAGATTTTAATTAACTCCCAGCCTTTGATGTAAAGGCCTCTCCTGCAACTCCTGACATGCAGTTTCCCTGTCAGAGTTTAGACCGCTAGTGCCGCCCTCAGTCAAAAGCGGGTACTGCATGCAATTTTTTTGGATCAGTCTTGAATTCAAGCATTTCAAACAAGAGATATTACATGGAAGTATATTGTCCAGGTTCAACAAATGGCATTGGTGTAGTTCTGCAGTAAAATAATTTTGTGCCCATAAATTAGCCATGTTTGACCTGAAGAAAACAAATTCCCACCAGTTATGGGTTGCTTTTGGCAATCAGCATTGCCCCTTTTACAATGGTTTTAGGCTCTGTGCCCTTCTGTGCTCACAACATAGGCAAAAATGGGTGGCAGCCTATTCTTCATGCATTTCCCTGTGCATTTTCTAGGAAGTTCTGGCCATCATGATGTTTTCCATGCCAGTACTGCACAGTTTTTGTGGTAGGGCTTGGATGCATGGGTAAAAACATCCCACAAAGATGCCCATCAGCAATGTTTATTGAAGCTAGCAGAGGGCCCAGCCATAAGGGACATAACTGATGAGTTCCCCACCGACTCCATTGACACGATCCAAAGCCTCAAGACTGCTCTAGCCACCTATTTTACACCACATGGCGGATTACGAGAGTCATCTATTTCATACTACGAAACAAGCCAAAGGAGAAACAATGGATGCATTTGTATTGAGACTATGCAGCGAAATGAAGCACTGTGATTTCAACAATTATTCCAACACAGAAGTGCTAAGATCCCAGATCATCGCAGGATGTGAATCCCAAAGCTTCAGGAGGAAACTATTACAAAAGGCAAGAACGATAGAGAAATACTCATGCTATCAAGAGCAGAAATGGCGGTTGACTCACAAGTGGAATCTTTTGACAGCCCAAAAGGCACCTCAGCACACTCAGAGGGTGTACACAAACTAGTGGGGGCATCTAGATCACAAGATGAGCCATTCTGCTATCGCTGCGGATATGAATTTCCACATGAGGGCACATGCCTGGCGACTGGACAACGATGCTCAGACTGCGGAGAAGAGAACCATTTTAAGTCAGTATTTCGTTTGGGCAGAGGTTTCAGCCAAGGCAATGATGGGCGCATGACCAGTAGGCTGCACAGGAGACCCAGCACCACAGCTACAGAGACCTCTCACATGGTGACACAAGTCCACCATCGAGGGAAAGAAGGGGAGAGAAGAGATCACAGATCAGGAGATGAGAGACAAGGAAGAGAACCGAAGGAAGCTAGGTTGGCAAGGGAAGGCAGACGTTATCCAATGTCCATGACACGACTGGAACGTCGATCACAGTGCCATATACGATACCTAGTCGAACAGTCCCCAATGGATACAGAACTGAGATCCTCAGAAGGGGACAAAGACACAAGGGTTACCTCTACGTGTTGGAAGCCAACATGCGATCAAACATAGTTCAACCCTTCTCATGCACCTAAATGAAGCACAAACTGAATTTCTTATCGACACGGGTGCCACCTTAAATGTAATTAGTTAGCAAGTTTACCAGGCATTACTGCACCCAGCCAACGTGGACATTTACCCTTATGGCTCAAAGAGTCCACTAAAATGACTGGGACAATTCGAAGCACAGTGTTGCTACAAGACGCAAACAAAGAACATCCCAATACACGTTATCTCCACCCCCACAGAAATGTGGTGCATCAGGAGTTTCAAGATGGCCATTGAAATGGGACTCATTCATGTACTTTACAAATTAATGGTTCACAAATATATCGATACAGTGGAACAAATCAATCAAATATACCCATCGTTGTTCAAAGGAATCAGAAAACTCCAGAATCGTCAAATCAAACTGCACATTTATGAAAGCATTCAACCTATAGCCCAACATTACAGAGGAATCCCTGTGAACATCCAATACCAGGTGCAGGAGGAACTACACACGTTTTTAACTCAAGACATCATAGAATCAGCAACAGGGCCCACTTCTTGGGTGTCCCCCATTATACCCATCCCGAAGAAAGGATCCGATGCCCAGTGATAGAAGTGTACCAAAAAAGTAGTGGAACTGTGAACCCAGCAGGGAATAGAATAGGGAAGAAGGATGCAATGTGCAACACATTTCTCCAGTTTTTCAGTCATGCTGGTTGACAGCCAATTGAGTTGAAACAGATTTCAGTTTAGCTATAACTGATATCCGGTGATAAAATAGAGAAGAGTACTTTAACTTCATTAAAATGAAATTCTGGAATGGTGGAAATGTTTGCAAAAACTAGTGGAGCTGTTAACAGCAAAAAATAAACATAGTGGAAGACCGCTCACAACCGTTGCCGCTCTCTTCGAACCACTGCCGATGCCATCCGACTATGTCTGGACATGAAGAGACCAAATTAGGCCATCAAAAGGGAATGACATCTGGCCCCCTGCATTTCGGACATGGTTCATCTTTTAAACGGGGCTAAGGTATTTTTGAAGTTGGATCTCAATAAGGGGTACCATCAGCTGATCCTGAGCCTAGAGAGCATGTACATTACCACATGTGTGACCCATCTGGATTTATATAGATACAAGAGGTTGAGTTTAGGTGTCTCCTCTGCAGGGGAGTTATTTCAGGCCGAAATACACAATGTCATAAAACATATGCTGAACTGTATAGACTACAGTGATGATATTTTAGTCTTTGGCACAACAACAGAGAAAGATGGCATTTTAGGCCAAGTGTCCATGGTACTAGAAGCAGCCAACCTGACATTGGATCACAACAAATACAAATTCAGAAAAGGCACCCTTTTTTCTTTGGCTATATTTTCTCAGAAAATGGAATGACACCTGACCCTGAAAAAGTGCATGCGCTGAATGAGACACAACCACCCACAAATGCCTCAGAGCTCTAGTCTTTCTTAGGCCTGGCTAGTTATTGTGCCCGTTATATCAAAGAATTTGCCATGGTCAGTGGTCCTCTGAATGTCAAGCAGCATTCACATCAATTCATGACAGGATAGTGAAGGTGGAGAACATGGCCTACTTCGACATGGACCAGGAAATGGAATTGACAGTTGAAACTAGCCCGGTGGGCCTGGGGGCTATCCTTGCTCAGTAATGCCCGGATGGCTCAGTTCTTGTGTACGAGCGCGATGTATATCAAATATCAATCAATTGCCACCTTTCTTCTATGTTCTTGTTACACATGTTCAAAAGCAGGTTTTCAGAGTATATTTGAGCCAGTCTCCATCTAAAGGCTCTAGCCCAGGTCCTGTATATCAGGCGTCTTTTTTCAACATCACAGTGGATAAAGAGCCCTGTTCTTCCTTTATTTGACTTAGGTCCAACCTCAGCAGCCCTTTTTCCCTCACAATGTCAGGATTAAAAAAGTGCTTCAGAGCACATTCCTTTCTTCTACTTGGGCCCCCTGAGCAAGAAAAGGCCAACAGAAATCGAGTTAATCGATGTGTGAGGGCTTTATCTCCCTCTCCAGCTCCCCTCCATAACCTAATCTATCTTGCAACATTTGTATTTCTTGAGCTGGCATACAAAGTTGATTACAGCCCTGCATTACCTCCAACACCAGAGGAAAAACCTTTTTAAGCGAGGTGGTACCGGTAGACCAATGCATTTGTAGAATATTATGGTCGCTTCTTGTAGAAGCTAAAATCTCAAACTTTTGTAACACCGTCAAAAGATTCCCACTTTTGCCGCCACCTTCTGTCCCCCCTCCACCTCTGGCTGACTCAGATCCTGACACAGCCCTGTCGCTGCTCTACTCTTCTGTTTCTGATACTCTTGATGCTCTTGCCCCTGTCATGAGGATCCATTTGAAGTCCAAAGTCAAGTGCAATTCTTGGTATGACTCTGACCTAGCTACACTTAAACGTAAGTGTAGAGCAGCTGAGAGGAAATGGAGGGATTCTTGTTCATCCTCTGACAAACTGGCCTGTCACCTGCTCCAAAGGCAATACCGACTCTCTGTCCACACCAAGAAGAGAGCCCACATCCATTGTGTCCCTGCATTATCTAACAACTAGGCCAAACTCTTTAAAATCTGCAAGCAGCTGGCCAACCCGGCTGCAGTCTGTGCCCCTCTTGTCGCCTCACAGGATCTTTGCAATGCCCTTCCCTCTCACTTCTTCACAAAAACTCAGGACATCCTGTCTCCTCCTCTCCCTTCTGCTTCTGTGTAACACTGACCCTCCTTCAGCTACCCCTATCCTCTTTCTCGTCCTTTCCTCTTTTCTCCCCGACAAGGTCGCTGGACAAGTCCGATCTATGAAAGCCATGTCAAAACAGGTTCATCCATGTTCCTCTAAAACCATCAAGGGCCACATTGATACCCTCGCTCTGGATCTTGCCGACTTCTGCAACCTCTCCTTCCCCTCCCCTCTGAAGGACTCTCATGTGCATCCTCTTCTCAAGAAACCCACAACTGATACTTCTTGCCCGGCTAACTCTTGCCCAATTTCCATTACTCTTTTTCTGGGCAAACACCTGGAAAAGATGGCCATCTCTTAGCTTAACCTTCATTCTGATTCTGTTGGCTGTCTCCTGCTCTCCTAAACATCTGTGAATATCTGCTCTCCAACCTTGACTCTAACATTCCCTATGTCCTCATCCTACTCAATCTCTCTTCTGCCCTCGACATGGTCAACTATACCATCCTGCTCAACTGTCTCTGTGACAACCTGGGTATCACCGATCAGACTCTGGCCTGGCAGACCTCGTTCCTCTTTGATCAATACTTCCAGTTCCAACTTGGGTCCTTCCTTTCATCTATCTCCCTTTCTATCTGTGGTGTTCCCCAGGGTCTAACCTCTCGCCCTGGCTTTTCAACCAATACGTAGCAACCCTCGCCCACTGCATTGCCATTTTTGCTCCAATTTCCAGTGCTATGCTCACAACACTCAATTCATTTTCAGGCTTCCCTCTGCCACCTCCTCTCCTTCTCTCATCTCTGATTGCCTAACTGCCATTCAGGGTTGGTGTGCTGCCAACGATCTCTGCCTGAATGCCAGCAAGACAGAGATCCTCATCAGCACACCTTCACCATCCTTTCCCCTCACTCTCTGGCCAGCCTCCCTTGGCCCTCCTCCTACTCCCACTTGCGAGGCTAAGAACCTCTGGGTCATCTTTGATTCCACGCTTTCCTTCTCTGCCCACATCTCTGATGTCTCAAGTCAAACTTCCTACTGCACCTCCTGAGAGGTACTCTGCATTTCCTCTCCTTTCCCCAGAAGCTCACTGTCTCCCATCCCTGCTTCTATCTAGGTTGGACTATTGTAACGTCTCTTTCTAAATCTACCTGCCTCTACTCTCTGCCCTTTGCAACACATCCAGAACAGGACTGCGAGACTTGTCCTTGCCCACAAGTCTTGGGACCGTATCTCTCCAGCCCTGAAATCTCTCCACTGGCTCCCAGTGGATGCAAGGATTAGATTAAAATCCCTCTGCATTGTCCACAAGGCTTTCTGGGGCCTGGGTTCAAAATACCTTCAGCTATCCCTTCATAAATACCCCCCTCTTGAGCTCTTCACTCCTCTACCTCTACCTCCCTCAGGGTCAGTTGTTTTTCAAAGTAACAAGCAGAGGGTAGATCTCTGTATTCGGCTGTGGCCTCTCTCTGGAACAGCCTCCCTGCCACTCTGAAACTTGAGGAGAACCATCTCTGGTTCTGGCAGCACCTCAAGACTTTCCTCTTTGCTTCTGCCTTCACCCCTCTTCTCCCCTGCTGATCTTTTCTCTCTGCACAGTGCACCTGGCCTACCCTCTGTCTTCCGGTCCCAGGTACCTGCTCACCTTGCCCCCCACCCACACTGCCTCCGGGCAATCCCTTGCACTGTGGTCTGTATCTGTAACCATACAGTCCCCCTCTTTTTCCTGCACTTAACAGACATAGGGGGTCATCACGAGTTTGGCGGTAGCACTTAAATGCGGCGGTAACGCTATTACTGCCGCATTTAAGGGTCTACCAAATCACGGGGTTGCCAGGATTTACCCCCAGCTCTGAGCTGGGGGTATATCCGCTGCAATTTTGCCAATTTTTGGTGCACTCACCACTGTGGTAATACCACAGACCGTAGTCATACCGAAAATTCCACATTGGGCCTTATGGCAATGGGGAATTCCTGAATGGGCCCAATGGGGAATGGGGAATTCCCATTCCGCCAAACCCGTGATCCGGCGCTAATAGCGCTGGGGGTTTGTCAGTAACACTATTAGCCCCGTTGGTATCCCGGCGGTAACACCGCCAGGATACCGCCCAACTCGTGATGAGGTGCATACCCTGTCTGCTGCCTTAAACCCAGCACTTGCCACTTGCTGGCTGAACTACCACTGTTGGTTGCCTTTTATTATTTATTTATTGTATTTTGTATCTGTTTTACTTTGCTCTGCACTTTCCACTTCTCCCCCCTTCCATGCACTTTTCACCTTTCCCTCTCCCATGCACTTGTGCATTCTCAATGTCACTGGGCCTAGTAAAATCGTTGTTTTTGTTCTGACTTGTACCCCTCCCTTGCCTTGTCGCGCTCTGAAACATTTGTGTATGAGCGCGATACAAATAAATATGAATATCAATATCAATACAAACACATAGTCAACTGTACCTGATATCCCAAACTGTTTCCATTTCGGTTGACCCAGTATAACCCCCTTCTCTTTAGAACTTCCTGTGCCAACATCCACTTCCTCTGCTCCTTTACATTTGGCATAAAAATCACCCCCTCCCTCACCTTCTCCACACATTCAAGGTTGGGAATATTGTGGTCCCCACAGACAACAAAGTTTGTGGCTGAGTGGGATTTAGAACATTCATTTAAAAAGTATCTGAACATTCCTCCATTCATCTTCATTTACTCATGGTCTCTAATACAGATTGCACACTATATACCATTCACTAGGCTTATTGGGCTTAACTTCAAAAATCACCATTTGGATATCTGGTATGTGGTGCTTTATCCACACTGCCACCATGTTACACCCATTTCTCACTGCCAGAAGAATCCTGAGGATGGTCTCCCTTTACTCCATTTATATCCTGGTTAAGAATAACTGAATAGCCCTCCAGTATAGGTGGTTCACACAACAATGTTTATTTTAGGCATATCGACGTTGGGGACCTAATTTGTGAATTGCTCCCTGCAAAGAGGTGCTTAAAACCTCTTGTGTTCCATGATAATAGGCTAGTGTCCCCCGACAACACAGCCTTTATATGTTAATATGACCGTTCTTAACCACTAATGCTTCAGATAACCAAGCCCAAGAATTGATACTCTTCAACCTTGAGCAATCTTCCTTCCCCCACACCACTTTACTTTGTGCACCATCCTGCTCCCCTACCGTAAGGGTGAATGATGTTGTTGAGCTTAATCCCCCATCCTGATATTCAACAGTTGTTTCATTGTCTGCCTCGGCACACTGTCCATCCCCTGCTAGGTGTGATGTAGGTTGATTCTGGACTTCCCCTCGCCATCCTCTATTATATTTCTTTTTACCTTCATTGCCGGGGCCATATCTGTCAAATCAAACACCACAGGGAGCAGACATTCAGCCTCCTCCACCAACAATCCTTTCACCAGGCTTGACGTAAGATATATATGAGCACTTCACCTGTGTATAAGCGCTGTATAAATAAACTATACATAAATAAAATAAAATAAATGAACCTCGTCTAGTCGGTTTCCGTTAGTAAATTCCACCAGGTCAATATCCCTTGTTTCAAGAGACCTAAACCTAGGGATACAGCGGAAAAGCCTCAGCACATTGTACCTGTTTAGGATTAGCCCATCCTCCAAAATGAACAATCTTTCCAAACAGATGCAATGGTTGTAATCATCTCTGATCTTGTGCACACCCTCTCTTTTCTCAATTATTTATTTCAGCTATTTCAGGCAGACTACTTCCACTTCTTGAGCCCCCTCTCCTGGCAATGGCTCAGACCTCCCTCAAGTTATTGTGTCTTTGTAGAGAAGAGAGCCCAGTTGAATCATCTCCACCGCCCCTCGCATCCTTTTCAACATGTGGCCGAGAACCATATTGAGCATCCTAATAGTCTCTTTTTGCTCCGACTACTCCAATACTGCTGTTGCCTGGACCGCTGCTTTATGCCTTTACTCCAATGTTCTGAAATGGCTGGGATCCTGGGCCTCTCCTCCAAAATGTTTGGTGGTCTGATAGCTCTTTCCTTCGGGCTTCAAACTCCTCATTCATTACCCCCATATTAAAAGTTCTTTGTTGTTTTTGTTCCAGGTTTATAAATGGCATGATTCCATCCTTCTGTTATTTTGTTCTTTTTCTCTCCACCCTTATCTTGAAAGACCAATGAAATATCAAGGCTTAGTACCACAAAATGAAATATGCCAATCACTGGTTGAAAAGACACAAGTATATTTTATTACTGTACAGTATTCAAAGCAAACAAATAGCTATCTGGCTCCCAACATGTTGCAGTGTGTACCAGCAGACACGGTGAGGGGTGAGAGTGCTGGACATCTTAATGCGGACGCATTTATACAATTTTCCAAACACTTTCCAGCCCCTCTCCAAACTAATAATTTACATGCTAGGGTTCGAGCACATGGTTTGAGTTTGCTCTATGTTGTTCTGCTGTTTAGTTGAGGATGAGGCTTGTGAGCGCAGACAACACTTGGATTGCAGTTCATACGAGTCACAAGGTTTCTTTGCATAGAACAAACAGCCTGCTCTCGGTCAGCCTAAATGTTGACACAAAATGGTTGTTCAGCTTGGCTGTAGTTGAAAACACAGTCCACCATTTTAGAACACAAAGCAAGAGTCAAAATCAAAATGGCGGATGATTCTTAAAATGGCAGCGAAGTTGATCAGAAATCGAAGCATTTTGAATGCGGTTTTCCATGCAACGCGAATGGGCTTAGGCCAATATTCATAACAAGGTGGTATTATACAAATATAGTTTAACAATCTCTCCCCTGACACAACCACCAGATTCATTATGATTTATTTGTGGTGCACCCATTTCTTGTGTGCCTTCCAACAGATCATCAGTTAATACCATAGACAGACTCATCAAAGGTTTTACTTAGGCCGTTGGTGAATCCTCTCCTACAGAAAGTTCCCTATCATTCTCCTTCCTAGGGAACTGATGACCCTGCCTCTTTTTGGATCCATTAACTAGAGGGCTACCCATATTTACTTTTTTTTTCTTTCATTTTTTCTGGTGACAATCGGAAGTGACACATTTCATAGGAATTTTCGGGAGCCATTTGATCTTGTTTTCTTCCCATTAGACTTGTTTTTGGATTTCCTTGGGACGCCTCATCATCTGTTTTTTCATCTTCTTCCTTGAAAAGAGTGGGTAGTCTCTATTAATAGACACTGTAAAAAACTGGGGGTTTCTGTACTCCTGCCCTCTATATGGCAGAATAGAAGCACAGAGCACCCCAGTCAAGATTATATATAGGATAGCAATGGACGAGCAATCAAGGCTTTGTTCTCAGGAGGTGATGCAGGCTGGTTCTTAAGTACAGTGTAGTCCCCAATCCCCCACAAAGGAATGTTCACACACTATGTTAGTGAAAACACAATTCTTTATATAAATAAGGTTCAGCATATATATATTGGCAATACTAGAATGATAACTATGTACAATGTCTATGTGGTACCACAGTTGACTCTTGACACCTTGAAAATGCACCAACTGCTGACAGTCTCAATGTCATACAAATCAAACAGTAATGTGAATCAACAATAGACATGAGAAGGAAGACAGGTTGGGTTAAACAATGGCAGAATACTTTGTCCTGTTACCAAGACACAGTTCTGTGTGAGGATTCCCCCACCTGGGCAACCTGTAAATAAAGTGTATCAACAAGCCCAGTCCATATATTGTTTAAGATAGTCTTGGTTCCTTCTAAAAAGGTTCTACTACCCCAATGTGCCTGGTTTAGCAGAGTTCTTCGATGGGTCGTTGAAGGATCCCTGACTGGACTCCCTTTAAGGCAGGAGCACGGGTTGTCGAGATTCATCGAAGAAAAGGTGAACAATGTCTATGAGGAAGCAGCTTTGGCCTTTGCGGTGCTTGTTGATGATCGGTCGTGGATGTCCTGTGAAGACGAGGCATGCGATGCATCTTGCTGAGAGTTTGTTGCTGCAAAGTCAATGAAGAACGTAGGTTGATGTTGACGATTGAGACTCAACCATGGCTGGCTTTCGGATCTTCGTCGGCATCTTTGAGGATGAGGCGGGATACCCACTGGGGGATTCTCCTCGGTTCATCAGCGACCTTGACTTTCTTCAGCGGGACAAAGCAGTCGACGGGGATGAGCAAGGGAGTCCTTGATTTCAAAGTGTCTTAGGCAATGGCACATAGCAGCTACGGTCGACGAGGTTACAATGGTCCTCCAAAACTTGGTCGACTGTGATGGTCGTCGACAGCCTCGACCTCCTGGCTCTTCACTTCAGATTCCTCAGCGGCCCCCATCTCTGGTCGGCAGCCTTTTGAGGACTGACTTCCAGGGAGCCTTGGTGAAGATAAGCTGGTGGACGATGGTCCCTCACAGCTTGGGAAGAGGTCTCCCAGCTAGGTGCTCTCTTGGATCAGTTCTTGGAATCACAACAACTTTTGGATTGCGTCAAAGGAAAGCAGCAGCAAAACCTTCTTCCTCTAGCTGGTCTTCAAAATAAAGCATCACATTTTGACTTCAGCTTCTGAATGATTCTAGTGAATGAGAGACCCCCAGATATACTGGTCTGCCTCTCATTGTCACTGCTGAGACATGCTCAGGCAGCCAATCATTCAGAATGGCATTCAGCAGGCAGGCAGCTAATCAGGTGCACAGTGCATTCAGGCCATTCACTTCCCTCCAAACACTCACAACAAGGAATGTGGATTGGGGCAAGTACCCACCTTTTCAACACACCACACTGTATTCATACCAGTTTCAGGCAGGGCTGTCTCATTGTGTCATACACAAGACAACAGACACCCATACCAGTAAATGTATATTGGTCACACAATCCATTCACCCAGGTCCCCCCCCAAGTGTAGCCAAAACATACAATCATTGGGAAGGCCCCAGCCAGTCTGGCTTGGACTTCCCCACAATACCATATATGGAACTTCCACCCAACAGCCAGTCAGGGGAAAGGACAGCGTCAGGGCTTCCCAGGTCTTTGGGAAAACAAGGTAACAGGTAATAAAAAGTAGGAGGACCGAGGGGCCATCTTGTCTCCTATCGGGAATCAACTGATTCCAATGGCAGTGCCTGGGTACCCCAAAACAGAAAATACTCAGAGCACATGTCAAATTCAGCATGGAGCTGCCACCAGCCCATACCCTGGTCTGTGGGCCACACACACAGGTGCCCAAAAACATACACTAGGGTTACAGAGTTGAACCCACCACCCATGGGAGCCATAAAGGTATCCAAAGGGTCTGTTCACCACGACAAGAAGAGGAAGAGCTGCACTCCCAGGAGTCCCACATGGACTCCTGTGCACAAAACAACACAGAACACACATGAAAAAAGAGTACAGAATAAGGGCAGGGAGGCCCTGTCCCTCCAATGCATTTCCAGCATCACAGACACATCCCTCCCAACCTCAGAATCATTTCTTTCTACCACCTCATCAGCAGAATCGCCAGAGGCTACTATTCCAAGGTCTTCCTGACTTGTTTGGTCTCCATTCGTCAGTTCGACCAAAACTGACCCTGATGGGACCAGTTGGGTGGTTGCCGCCTTTGACTCCAGGGTCATTGGAGGTTTGCGACCCCATTCAAGTGTTTATGACAACTCACCCAGACCTTGCCTTTTATGAATATCCCAATATTCATGGAGGCTTTCCTCCACTTCCACCACTTCCACTACTGAGATGTTATCACCTGACTGTTTAGCAGACTGGGGGGGGGGGGTCGACACACCCCATGGGACCTGTACTACATCCAACTCTCTCCTCCAAAATACCTTCCTTCTCGAGCCCTTCACTCAGCTACCTCCAACTCTCTAAGGGTTAGACGTTTATCCAAGCATAGAGTGGGGGGTAGATCTCTCTCTTCTGCAGATGTGTCCCTCTGGAATGGCCTCCCTGCCGTCTCAAACTTGAGCCAGACAACCTGAAGTACCGGAAGCAGCTCAATACTTTCCTCTTCTCTGCTTTCTCTCTCTCCCATCCGTGCTGACCTACCTGACCTACCTGTCTGCTGTACTGACTGGTTGCTTGGCTACCCTCAGAGTCTCACTGTGTACCAGGCTCGTCCCTGATCAGTCACCCTTGCACTGCCTGCGGGCCTACCACGCACTTTCGAACTGTAACTGTAATCATACAGTCCCTTGTTCTCCTTGCCTTACCCAGAACTGTGCTGTCCTGGCTGCACTTACTCAGAGCATTGCTACCCTGTTTTCCCCTCCCCTCTCCCTAGCACACCCCCCTCCCTTTCTCCTTGCACTTCTTGTTCTTGCATTCGCACAATCTGAATGACACAAGGCCTAGTAAGATTGATTTTCTGGTCCACCCACTGTCTTCCCTCCCTTGTCTTGTCACGCCTAGAAACACTTGTGCACAGATGCGTTATAAATGACTTCTCATATCATCCAGGTCGTCTTTAAGGGTGTACTTTTTAGGGCGACTCTGGATTCGAGTCTAAGACCCTTTGCAGGGTCCTAACATTAGCCTCTGTGCTCTTCTCCAGATTGCCCTGCACCAATGTCACATAACCTTCTATAAAAAACAGTTTAGAATGCATCATGGCTAGCATTGTCGAATTATCTTTTTTGTTTCCCCTGTAGCATCTGTTTTCCTAATATAGCTGTCTCCTTAGAGCCGCTTGGACAGTTTCTGCCAATTGTGTCCTCTAGAACAATGTGCAAGCAAACTACCTCTATATTGTTTATTCAGGTAGCAGTTGTTCAGATTTACCCTCATCACCACCTTCAAAGGCGATTCTCTTCTCGGTAGTCATGAACTTGGCACCACCTCTTCTCAAATCAATGAAGACTGGTTTATACTGGTCTTTCACAGGTACAGAGATCTCGCCTTCCCTTAATGGTGATGCCAATACCTTTTCCTTAAGGCAGTTCTTGCCATTGGCCACCGCCACTGCTGGAGCGTGCTGGGCTGCTACCCACACACAGCTCTCACTTTAACTGATACAGTCATCCCATGAAGGACCCACACCTTTTTTTCGCCATGTACCCACAGTTCTTTTCTCCCTGCTCCTCTTACATGTACCAATATTCTTCAGGAGTGAAGAATCACTTAAGAGGCGCAATTTGCTGCTGGTGTGAGGTTTTTGGCCGCGTTCCATATTAACAGATTAAGTACTCACAGGGAAGGCCCAGAATCCAATTCACTAGATTGAGTGGGCTTAGCTTCAATAATCACTATTTGGATATATGGGATGCGGTGCTTTATCCCCAATGCTTCCATGTTACACCCATTTCTCACTGCCAGAACAAGCCCTGAGGTGCATATATGGGGTGGGGTGCTTGATCTCAGCGTAGCTCTCCCTTCGCCCGGCCCTCGGCGGACCACAGCAGACCATGCTTCACTCTGCCCCACTCTGCTCTGCTCCACGGTGTGTCAGCGCTTAAGAATCTCAGCCTGCCGCACGAGAGAGTTCTTTGCCCCTTTGGTAAAAACAGTAAAATGACTCTGGCTCTGGATAACGACCAGAGGAGACCACACTTCACTCTGGCCCACTCCACTATAATATTTCGTGTCAAAAAATGTGCACTTCCTGTGCATAGTCACTGTTGTTAAGTTTGACAACATCCCCTCCATTGTTTGCGGGTGTCATTGTAATACTCTGAATGTTGTTCGCATACTTGATAGCCTTCTTTTTTGTAGGTGTCAGGATAAAAGACTGCTTATTGCCTTTGTCCAGTATGACAGATGTTGCTCCATCTCTGAAACCCTCAAGGTGTATTTTCCAGTTTTGTACCGTGTTTGGGTTCTGGTGTCCAATTGGAGTTCTGCTTCTTTTGCTGGCCTGGCTGTCATTCTTTTTGTCATGGAATAATTCCTTCAGTCAGAGTCATTCGGACAGCGCCTCAAGATCACTGCACAGTTCTATTTTGTTGAGAGGTTTAGAAGGGCACTTAAGATGAGCCCCCTGGAAAGTACACCTGTGTTGGGATATAACTTAAGAAGTTGTCAAAGCAGTCTTGTTGTTGGATAGTCTCTCTTTTACCTGATGTCCCATTTCCGTGGGCTAGCCTGTTATTTTTCACTCTCTGACTTAATGCTTTGAGCTTCTTCGTCTTGTTTAGAAGAGAATCTTGCTGAATTTTTGTTGAGGCTTGCCTTTCTTTCCATATACAATGTGTATGGAGTCCCTCTGTGTCCAAGATAGTTCTGATTTCTTCTTGTAGCATCAGACTCCAGTAAGGCAGAGGGTAGTCCAGCAATGTTGCTTGCATATAGTTTGCAGCTCCCCATTTAAATCTTTCAGACAGACATATATGTGGGTATCTTCTCAAGTGAAGGAACCACAAATCTGAAACATAGCCAGAAACAGATGTCACTTTCCAGAGTTTGATTCTGAAACTGGCATCCTTTTCCCAGAGCTTCCTTCTTCTTATGACTGATGAAGAGATCTGAAGATGATTAAAGCTCTCAAATGAATGGCCCTGTTAGCCTAACTAAGGTATCACCCTTTTGGTTGTCTTTTGTGAATCAACACTTATGTGTGCATTTCACAGCTTGCAGTGTGTAATGACAGTGGAGGGTGAACTCTTCTGATTTGCGCATGTGAAACATAATGATACTTTAATAGTGTTTCTTTGTTTATCTTTGTAGCATCAGAATCATAAATATTCAAGTTGGAAAAGCACATTGGACGTTACCTTTTCCCATATGAGTCTATGCCCTTAAGATTTGTGTATTTTGCACTGCAGAGTTGCAGAAGCCCCTTTCTGTAAAGGGAATTATGAGCCAGTGATAACATACATTCAATTGAAAAGAATGAAGCAACAATAGCAGTATATGCAAATGTGACCTTTGCTTTCTCTGGACTTGAACTGGCAAACATGATACCTACCCTCTGGGAAGTAAGAGGCACAGCCATTTTCAAATATGGCACCTGACCAAGTTGCTTTAACGATTTCAAAAACAATATTTTAAAAAATAAATCCTGGTACAACTGTTTTATCACTTACTCTCAACCAAGTGAGCAGCAACAGGTGATCGAGGGGCTAAGGAACCAATTTATTTAAGTTATAGGGGTGTACGAGCTGGGACACTTGGTTGAATACTGTTTGGAAAAGAGTAACTTGTAAACACTGTGGGCCTCATTACACGGAAGGCGGTAATGGTTAACGGCCAACGCTAATGGTAACGGTGACCATTAACCATTACCGCCTTACTACGAGGTCCCTTAGCGGGCTGGTGCTTTAACGCCTGCTTTTTGCAGGCTTTAAAAACCAACCCGCTAAGTAACCTCGGAGCTAATTACGGCACCGCAAAATTGCGGTGCCGTTATTAACGCCTTCCCCATTCCCATAGAGCCCTATGGGGCAGAAATGGGAATGGGGAAGGGCAATGGCGGAAGGGGGATTTACCGCCCCACCAACCTTGGAGTGGGGCGGTAAATCCCCTTTCCGCCAAGGCGGTGCCGGTATTTTACCGGCATGAGCCATAGCGCTAATAGCGCCATGGCTCACCGCCTTCCGTGTAATGAGGCCCTATGTGCCCAATTCATGGAATTGTTTGGTAGGTGAAAGGTTACTTTGGACGGTGCAAAGTCACTTTGCACTGCCTTTACAAACCCTGATTCATGGAAGTATATTTGTTCAGGGTAAAGTTAGTGAAAAAGTCATTTTGTACTGTGAAAATAACTTTGCCTTGACTTTGCACTGAAAAAATACACTTTGCACAGTTCCATGAATCAGGGTTTATGTCAGTAGTGCAAAGTCACTTTTCAGCAATCCAAAGTCACTTTGAACCTTGCAAATATTCTCTGAATCGGGCCATGTGTTCTGGCCTCTCCCTTATATATACTAATCATAGAAAATACATGATTGTAGTAGGTTCATTCGTTATAAAGGAGGAAAAGCATTTATTAGGCATGAACCACAACCAAAATTGTTTTTAGTGTTTTGAAAGCCTGTACCTGTATTTGAGTAATGAGCCAAAGGACGCCAAAGGGCACATAAAAGGGCCCAAAGGGCCGGACCTGGAATAGCCTGGTGGCACCAGGAAGTCAGGCGCCAGTACTGATTTACGGGACCGGCAGCAACCCGCCGGTGGCACCGGCAGGGTTACCGCCAGATCCGTAATGAAGCCCATTGTCATTAAAAACCATCACAGTCCACTCCTTGGGTAGTAATGCAATTATGATTTTGGTCAAGGCTCTCAAGACACACAAACATGAACCAACTAAGCAAACTCTTGAGTTACCCCATACCAATTCAAAAGTGAGAAGTGTGATTCTTTGAAGACAAGTTGTGAACAAGTGGTGCATACAACTTGTGCTTCCCGTTACACCCTTCTCCCCTCCCTGTTTGCTTCCACCCAACAGAAGCAAGTGTGGGAAGGGCACAGGGTAGAAGAGGCCATGGAGTCTTTCTATATCATGGCCACATTTCACGTCAGCAAGGGCAGCAGACACAGGGAAACACAGAAAGAATGACTGAAATGTGAAAATCAGGAGATACGCAGCAGGGATCTCATGATCAGTGGAACAGGGGTGGAATGTAAACCAGCAAAATGGCAGACAAGGCTTGGTTTGTGTGATGAGCGTATATAGGAGTGGTTTCTAGAGCTCAGAGAACCCCCAACACAAAAAGGGAGTCTTGGGGGAAGTATTTGGTGTCATCCCCATTTGAAGATACTGCATGCATGTCGAAGACAACTGTCTAGACATTTGGAATTTTCTGACTTCAAACGAAAAAGTGGTATGTATTTATATATTCATGTATTTTATTTATTGGTCATTTGTAAGGCGCACTATATAGCAGCTGCGTTTCAAGGGGCATCAAGACAAGGGGAGAGGGAACAGGGATGAGGAAGGTAAAAAAATAAAAACTTATTAAAAGGTCTTGAAGCATTCAGAACATGTAAGAAGAAAGGGAAAACGGGGGTGGGGGAGAAGAAACAAACAAAACATTCTCACTACGTCGTGAGACGATTTGTAATGTGCAAGTATAGAACACGAAAAGCAACAATAAGACTGGGGTCATGTGGAGGGGGAAGAAAGTGATGGGGGAAGGTGAGAATAGTCAAGATACAGCAGTAAGTAGACAGCAATGAAGTAGCAGGCATGCAAAGGAAAAGCCAGCAATCAATGCAAGAATAACAGTATGCTGAAAAAGTAGGTAAGCAGCAGAAAAGCCACATCGATACAGAAATAGAGTGCAAAAGAAATGCAGAGAACATTACAGCCATGAATGAGCAAGACACTGAGGTACGTTAGATCACGGAAGGAAATAGGCCTAGAACAAGGCAGGAGAGTAAAGATCTAATTTCATTTCATATAACTTTGTTCCGATCCGGTAGATCACAAAACTCATATAAATAAAATTGATCAAGAATAAATAACATATTTATAAATAAGTGATGGCACATATAAAAAGGAGATAACACATAATATACTTTAGTTAGACTTCCTAAAAATATTACAAATACAACCAACTAACTATACAGGCCTAGTTCATCTTCATCACACAGGCAACATGCTTCGATCTCTTCCTCCAAGCCTGGTATACGTAATTCCCCATATAATGGGTCACTAGTTCACCCCCTTCACCCCCTTCACCCCGCCAAATCCAAATAGAGGACATTGCTCATAGAAAAATGTTTAAAACACAGCAGCATGCATGATGGAGGTAGGTAGCAGAAGGTGACATCAGCCTGTTGAGTTACAGTTAGTGGAGCATTCAACAGGTAAGACTAAACAGTCATTGTGCAGGCAATGTCTGGCTGTGGCTCAAAGCGCAGGGAGAGACTCTGAAGAAAGGGTCTGGAATCTAAGATAGCCAAGGTGTGGAGGCAAGGCTAGTAGGCTAAGCTTGAGTGCAGGGTGTACAGCCAATGCACGGATAAGGATGAGGCAGCGCTTTACCTTTTGGTGCAAGGAAGAAAAGGTGCAGCGAAGAATCAGAGTTGCTGGTCTTGAGGGAGCATCAGGCAGGTGGATGGGGGCAAGAGGAATCCGCACAAAACACCGGCCATGGCCTGACAGGCCAGACAGGCAACAGCCTTGTTGTGGGCCTTAGTGGGGACCTGCTCCACCTCCAGGCTCCCGGGGATTGGTCAAGAAGAGTGGAAAGTCGGCCAATCAGCTTAAGGCTGCACAAACAACAGTGGCAGAGACAAAAGTGCAAGAAAGGCGGTGGCTATCTTACAAAGGCACAATGCCTTGTAAATATTCACTATTCAAGCCGGGGGGACTTACCTCGTAGCAAGTGATTCTACAGCAGACCTGAGCAGAGGCTGGCTGTGAGCTGCCTTGAAAATGCCATTAGAAGAGGCGTATGGAAGGGGTCATTAAATGTTTGGCGGTCCCGGAAAAGTGTCAATCAAAGTGTCCGTAAATCAATTACTGTCAATTATACTGGACTAGCAGACTACAGGTTTGTTAGTGGGGGTCACTGATTTACTTCCAGCCAAGTGTAATACCGGTGCTGGTAATGCCGGCATTCTCCTGCTTGGAGACCTATGGGCAAACATATAATGACCCACTTAGCCTCTGATTTAGACTTGATAAAATAAGTGAGACTCTGTACAACACTGAAGAATACCGATATTGATGGGAACCTTTTGGGGGCATGTATGACCTTTTAGACTGATACCAGCTCAAAGGTGCAGTTGAATGAAACTGTAAAAGAGGGGAAACCATCCCCAAAACAGGTGGAGTAAAGTATTAACTCCCTTACTCATTGCAATATGTTAACAGTGTGTTTTATGCAACGTACGAGGCAGCAGTTGAAGTAAGAAGTGTAGAGGGTGCTCATGGAGATGCTACTCTTCTATGGCAACACATTGATGCTAATTGAAAGAACTGGAAATCAGTTGAAAACTGTGGCAATATAATGCCAACAAAAGCATCTAGTCAGAAAGTAGCTCAATCCAAAACACTGATTTCCACAGGTGGCAAAACGAAGATGGAAATCCGAATGAACAATGAGAAGCTAGAATATGGGGAAATGACCACCTGCTTGGGAATCACAATTGCAATAAGTGCAACATTGGGCCTCACATGAAGATGACAATTTACAGATCAACAGCAGCCACTAAAGGAATACAATTAGGTGTGTTCGACAGCACAGGAATAAAATCCCATCCAATTTGGATCAGGTGATGCAACCCAAAATAGGAGGAATTCTGGCCTTGAGATGGGAGCTTTGAGGGTTCAACACAAAAAGAGAACAATGCAGCGTATGTGAATGGAGGTTTTGCAAGAGTCTGTCGCGGTTACCAAGGTCATTTACATCACTATAGTTCAACAAGGGATAAGCAACTGTGATATATATCATAAAGTGGGCAGCATCCTCAAACAAATGAAAATGAACTGGGCAATACAGCGTGGAGGGAGCACGTGGCGATAGAAAGCCCAGCAATCTCATTGAATAACATGAAAGAGGAGATTGCATTAATAGGCCTGGAGTAATGATCACAGAAGGGCACCTGGTTGATGCCTTACTTTGCCCAGGTGGGTAATATCGTGGGTTAGAACAAAATTGAGTAAGGTCATGAGAGTCTGACTGCTGAAAGCCGGATGAACACACTCCTTAGTGTCAACCACCTTTCCGTGGTGGGTGTCAACTAATATCAATAGTTCGTGACAAACCTGTGACAAGACAATTCTGTGGGCTGTAATAGGGTTTTAATTAAATTGCAGTCGGTGTTTCAATACACATAATCTGGTGCAAAAGATACATCAGCCAGTGTACATTTTCAAGGTTTAGTACCTAGTTTATAGGGAACAAATGCTGAATATTTGTGGTGTCAATCTATTGCTTCTGTGTCCACTAAGGAGTCCTTGGGAAGGAGACTAGCGGACTTAGTAAGGTGATAGCACATTTAGCGGCAGACAATGCGTCAAAACAATGTAGGGTTGAACAACAACAACACAAACAATACATTAGGTCAACACGACAGAGTTTTGGCCAGAAGGTGAGCTAAGTGGGCTCTAGTGGTGTGGCCTTCATCAGGACGGGATGTTTCCATGGGTAGAAGTATCTTTTGAGGTCCGTTGAAGTAAACAGACAGGAATGTTTTAGGAGTGATTCAAATCAGCAGGATCTAACAGTAAGTAAGTGACAGAGCCCACAAGAAAAAAGAACCAGTGCTTACTGGATCTTTGGAGCGCAGTGGCTCGGGAAGTAGCAGTGTCTAAGTTCGAGGCCTTGGTGTGCCCATTCCTGCAAGAGTAGGATGGACAAATGGCATTAGTTGCCTGTGCGTGCAAATTAAGATTAATGCAGCTGGAGGTATAGGCTTACCTATGGGTGGCCTGAAGCTGGGAAGAACATCTTGGGTCAGGCAGGCGTTTAGTAACGCTGTATCAATCCGCCGAGGTGGATGGCTGCGGATAACGTAAAAATGATGCTCAGAAACTGTGCGCCAGGGCTACATGGGTGCCTAGGTGCACGTATGAGACGGTGTAGGATTCACGGGTAGGTGTAGTGTGGCCTATGTTGTTCATTGCATGCCCTATAGTGACAAATGCTGATGGGTGCATCTATCAATTTACAGTACTGTTGTGCAGCGGAGTGGAAGAGTGCTCATAGGCGCCTATGTAGTTGCCCGTTGGGTAAGCATCCATGTTATTAAAATACCATGGGGTTATGGTCTGTCCCTGTGTAGTAAAAGGGTCAATTTCCAGTCAAAATTATGTGATTGAATGGTGTAGCTCCCATGCGTGCATGTAGTTCACGGTGCCGGTGCTGTGCGTGGCCTTGTGCGCAGCAATGTGATTTCAAAGAATGGGACTGGTCTGCTCGCCGAATAAGCTTACCTCGTAGGTCAGAAGGAGGGAGCTGCAGCAGGTTTTCTGTAGACATTCGCGAGCCCCACAGGTGGCGCACAGTGTAAGCACAGAGGTTCCATGCAAGATTAAATGCAAGCGGCCATTTTGGGGTGTTCCCAGATGGGCTTGCCCACACAGGTGCCTGCGTATTGCGGGGATCTAGTTGGAGGGTGATGCCACTGCAGGGACAATGGGTGTTACTGTGTAAACACCCATTGTCTGCAAAGTGGGTACAAATGTATAATGAGAAGTAGCTCACTGGTGATCTAACTTACTGTTAGATCCTGCCGATTTGAATCACTCCTAAAACATTCCTGTCTGTTTACTTCAACAGACCTCAAAAGATACTTCTACCCATGGAAACATCCTGTCCTGATGAAGGCCACACCACTAGAGCTCACTTAGCTCATCTTCTGCCGAAACACTGTCGTGTTGACTTGATGTATTGTTGTTCAACCCTACATTGTTTTGACGCTTTGTCTGCCGCTAAATGTGCTATCACCTCACTAAGTCCGCTAGTCTCCTTCCCAAGGACTCCTTAGTGAATGCAGAAGCAATAGATTGATACCACAAATATTCAGCATTTGTTCCCTACAAACTGGGTACTAAACCTTGAAAATGTACACCGGCTGATGTATCTTTTGCACCAGATTATGTGTATTGAAACACTGACTGCAATTTAATTAAAACCCTATTGCAGCCCACAGAATTGTCTTGTCACATGTTTGTCATGAACTATTGATATTAGTCGACACCCACCACGGAAAGGTGGTTGACACTAAGGAGTGTGTTCATCCGGCTTTCAGCAGTCAGACTCTCATGACCTTACTCAATTTTGTTGTAACCCACGTTAACAGGCCTGAGACATGAAATAATATGCCCACCCAAGGAAGCGTTCAGACCAGGCCTACTGATAGTAACATCAAAGGCACAATTCATGAAGGTGAAATGGCAGAGCAATAAGAGAATCAAGAACGATAAAGAAGAAACATAACATGGGCAGGTGTATTTTCAATGGTCCAGACCCTCAGATATATCTGGAAACCTGCAGGAAATACATTAATTACCTTCGGCTCACCTAGACACACTGGGCCTCATTACGAGGAAGGCGGCCACGGAATGAACAGTGCCAGTAAGCGACCGGCACTGTTCATTCTGGGCCGCCCTATTACGAGGTCTTCAGCGGGTCCCACTAAGGACGTTTGGTCAGACCAGGCATCCTTAGCGGGACCCGCTAGCAGACCAGGATGCTAACAATGGCCCTGTCATTAACGGGCCGT
The DNA here is from genome assembly GCF_040938575.1 of Ambystoma mexicanum. NCBI lineage: Eukaryota > Metazoa > Chordata > Amphibia > Caudata > Ambystomatidae > Ambystoma > Ambystoma mexicanum. The sequence goes on along the minus strand of NC_090941.1, from coordinate 815,502,410 downwards.
TGTTAGCATCCTCCCCATTCCCATTGAATGGGAATGGGAATGTACCGGGTCTTGGTCCCGAGAATGGGAATTACTGGGCCCGCCAAAGTCAGCATCACCCGGTAATTCCCTATTTCTGGAACCCAGACCCGGTACCCGGTTTGGGAGTAGCCATGCCGCTAAAAACAGCATGGCTACTTCCAAACTCCTAATGAGGCCCACTGACCTGTAACATTAGAAAGTCTAAACATGCCCCTGAGAAGCTTCCTACAATTGGAGAGCGACTCTAAAAAGAGTTTAAAATGATTCCTGTTGTTTTGCCCAAAATATACAGGTCTGTGAAAGTTAAAATTGGCCAGCATCCAGCAGAACAAAAGATGTAAGTGACTGAGACTCAGGGTGCTGCTCCTACTGGCCGACCACTTATCAAGAGTGCTCAGGGCAGCAGCGCATTCTCTTCCCGCTAACTGGAAGGTGAGCAGCGTAAAAATAAAACCCAGAGAAAACAAGCAATCTGACCACAGAGATATAGGGCCTCATTACGACTCAGGCGCTCCCGTAATAAAGGGTGCCGGTACGGGACCGGCAACCTTCATTACGGGAGCGCCTATTACGAGGTTCCCTTTGCAGGACCCGGAACAGACGTCTTGTAAAACCAGAAGTCCTTTCCGGGTCCCGCAAGGGGAACAGGGAGCTAATAACGGGCCATTATTAAAGTGCCCGTTATTAGCTCCCTCCCCATTCCCATTGAGCCCTATGGGGGCTCAAATGGGAACGGGGAATGGTTCCTTCAAGGAGGAATTACCGGGTCCTCCAATGTTGGAATGTCCCGGTTATTCCGCATTGAAGGAACCCGGTATTGGAGACCGGTATGGAGGCAGCCGTGGCGCTAATAGCACCATGGCTACCTCCATACTCGTAATGAGGCCCGTAGTCTTTGCAGGTGTTGGGCACCAACACCTGGCAGCAGAGGGAGGTTTGTGGTGTGATACACAAGAATATAGGGTTGCCTATCAAAATACTTCCCTCTGTTGCACCTCATGGTCTGAGCTGTGGGTTCATCAATGTATAGGCACCCCAAAAGGACAACTTGTTGGGAACAGAATCACCTGCCCATTAATCGAAATTGACCTTGCTCGTATTGTCAGCACAACACATTGGGCCTAATTATAAGTTTGCCAGTCCGGTAACAATGGTACCGGTAAGCTTGCCGGTACTGATGTTACCGGACTGGCAAAATACGAGTTCTGCTCACGCGTACCTTCCCACCTGCCAGGTCTGAACTGGTGGGTGTACCGGCACCCGCGAGCAGAGCATGTCGGATGCACCGGTACCATTCTGAATGGTGCCGGTGCATCCGACCTCCCCATTCCCATTGAGCCCTATCGGCCTGAAATGGGAATGGGGAGAATTTTTTTCCAGCGCCCGCAAATGGCCAATCACCGGGTCCGCCGAGTCCGTAATGACCCGGTAATTGCCCATTCGTGGGTGCCGGAAAAAATCGCAAGTTTGGCGGCAGCCTGCAGGTTTTACCGTCAAGGCTACCGCCAAACTTGCAATGAGGCCCATGTTATTACAGGATTTTCAATGTATGAATTACACACATATCAGATAGTTTTCACAAACTGTAGATGGGAGAAACTTAAAGACATGTCAGTTTGCAACAATAATTGAATCTGCACTTATCTACAACAGTGTCAAACAATGAGTTCACCACTGGACCTACCGTCCTCTTCGTTTGTTACCTCGGAGCGAACATCCTCTTGTACCCAATGTCGTAATAATTAACAAACAACATATTACTCCAATTATTAACCTTGAAAGAAAAATAAAAGGACATCTCAACGGGACTATGCAGAGGAAAAACTGTGGCCTGCTTGCCTCTTTGTGGGTACACCTACCCACCAAGATATCAGTAACAATGTTCAATACAAATATATACGTTTGCGTCAATAACATTTTTGACTTGGGAATCAGTGTACCAGAAATACATGAATGCATTTGTGAATATTAACATTTTCATGAGAAAAAGAGAGTTCAATAGGGAACCTCCTAGCATTATGCAATACATTTATTTATTTATTTATTTTATTAATTTTGCAGTTATAAAAGTGCACCAAACCCTCATGTATCAGGGCACAGTGAGTGCAAAGTGACATTTAGGTTACAACATACAGGTGGTTCTTAAAAAGCATAACCTGGGAGAGCCATCCCTCGTGGTACGGGGGCTACATCAGGCATGCAGATACAAGAAAGACAAAATGAGGGTACACATTAGATAGGTTCCAGGTAACAACCATATACATTCAATTGTTGCAAAGACAAGTTAGATAGGTTGCGAGTAGCATTCAAGAAAGCCAATTGTTGCAAAAGATCAAGTTAGGTGCGCTACTGGTAACATTGGTGTGCAACAAAATGCTGTGTAAGGTCACATTATATAGATTGCAGGTAACAACTATATACATCCAAATGCTGCAAAGACAGGTTAGATAGGTTGTGAGTAGAAAAAATGGCAAACCTCTTAAGTGGACATACTGGAAAAGTCACGCCCACGGTAAGTTGGGGTTACATCAGTTATGCATATTGTTGTTTGTGGTGAATAGTCCATGAAAAAGAAAGTTGTGAATGCATGTCAGTGCTAAGTACAGTACAGCAGCGGGAAGCGGTGTGAGGCTGAAGTGCCCCCAGGTATCTCAGCTGGCCTCAGGTGGCAGGAAATGGGTGGGAAAGGGCTGAAGGATAGGGGATTTGGAGGCAGCGGACAACAAGCTTGGAAAACGAGTATGCCATGCATCCGGGCCTACTGGGATCGTCGTGGCATACATAGCAGTCCAAGTCTGTGCGCTCGTTGTGATTGGCGCGGTGGCTTACCTGAAGTTGCAGCTGGAACAGTGGGCAGTGCGACATGGGGAGATGGGAGAATGATCCGCTGCGTTGTCGCTTCACTGGCTGAGACAGGCAGAGACGATGGATTGGAGCCTTCCCGGTAGGCTGGCTTTGCCTCCCAGCTTGCTGGTGTGGCACGGGGTGGTCCAGGCATTAGCCAATCGGCTTTCAATAAGCCCAGGGACGGCTGCCCTTAATTTTTATTTCTCCACTGGTAAATGGGTTGAATGCAACTTTATTATCACTATAATTGTGAACAAACAGGCCAGCACTGCAGCGTGCACTTCATCCACAGTGGTGACAAAACATATTTCCCGAAAGAAAAAAATAAATGAAAAATGCGATATCCTCGCAGATTTAGGTTTAGTGAAGAATACATTCTGAAGCAAGTTTAATGCTCTGCACACACACGTGAACTAGCCTTTCTATAACTCGATATGAAAAGGCCACATGCTCCACCAGTGTAAAATATATTATTTCTTAAAATATATATATATATATATTTTTTTTATTAAAATGTTATAGTTTAGTTTTAAACTTTTCATTTGTCTCCAGTTTTGCAAGGTTTCCTTTCAATTCTTTACATATTTGCCAAGGTTTAGGAGTTCCTGTAGGAATTGGCATATTGTGCAAATGAGTTTGTTTGATCTGCTATTTAGCATCTGCGTCCATCTGTCTTCAGTTTCCATTGTCTGCTCTCTGATCTTGTAATAAGTCCCAACGACTTCAAATATTTCAGCAGGGCTCGAAACTATCCAAAGGGCAACAGAGCACTGTTAAAAAACCTCATAGCACACACATACTATAATAGTGGCAAAGGGCAATGGCACGTTGTAAAACATCAAATAGAAAAGCAGAACACACACCTGCCACAATAAAAGTAGAGGCAACGTGAAATTATCCAATGTTCGATAAGCATAATCATAAAACAAATATATGACATCAAAATGGGGACACAACGAACACACTAAACGAGACACTATTCAGTCATCATTAATCATCATCAGCATCATTAATTTCTCTTTAAAGGAAATCTTCTATGAACAAGGCCAGAGGAGGGGCCGAGTAAAGTCCCCTGAAACACTATTCCAGACGCATGGCCCATATGGCGAGACGTTCTGACTTCTAGTTTTGCTCCCCAAAGCAACATATGAAATCTCAATCGAAAGAGACGTAAAGTGTGCAAACCTGAAGCTCTCTGTATTTAACCACCTAAATAGAAGGGTTGCATAGCCACAATGCTGCTAGCACTAGACAAGCTGCCTCAGTGGTGATATAGGGAGATCTTGGAAGCCAATGAAGCTCAACCAAGATAGGGGATAGTCGGTAGGCCATCCAAACGCCAAATCGAAGGCAGCCTAAAGAGGACTTAGCGAGCTCTGTGGAACGCTGGCTATTGGGGCATTCCCAGTATCCATAATAGAACAACCAAAAGTATGGTCTGCCAGATGGAAATCACCAGCAGGACGGTGTTTTCATTATCTAAGCAATGATAGCAGATACATTGGAGTTTATTCTTCATACTTGAAGGAGGAGACACCTCCTGCCTTGTAGGTTATATTTTGGTTTGCCACGTGTTTAACTTTTTATTTTAACCTTGGTTTCCTTGTAGTGTACCTTAAGTATGGGTTACCTGCATCCAACCTTTCACATTGCTGTTCTTTGTATGGCCTCTGTAGGTCTCTGGAGAGTGCCTCGTCCCCTCACTGACTACTGCTAGTTTAACCTAATCTTTCGTTTGGGTCAGATAGGGTTACGAGGACTTTCAGCTTGTTCTTACCAGCTGGTCCACTCCAGCTCCCATAGGATTACCACATGATTTGCTCCTATTCACGGCTTTAGTCACTTGAACGTGCAGCAGTCGGCATTATCTTTGCCGGAGTCGCCCCTGTGTCACTGCCCATCCGCACCCATGCGCATTTCACACATGCTTGGGGTCAATGTTCTTTCCTTTACATTTAACATCTTTAAGTGATTAATTTGAAACATTATCTTTCTACTGGCAAAACATACATCTCTCTAGTTCCCTTAAGGACTCATGTCCAGCAAAAGTAATACATTGGCCCTCATTACGATACCGGCGCTAAACCATGGTGCTATTAGCACCATGGTTGGTGCTGGTATCGTAACGTGTCCGCCATGGTGAAATGGGGAAATACTGCCCCATTCCAAGGTTGGCGGGGCGGTATTTCCCCATTTCCCCATGGCCCTTCCCCATTCCCATTTTTGCCCCATAGGGCATAATGGGAATGGCGAAGGCGCTAAGTACGGTACCGCAAATTGCAGTACCATACTTACCGCAAAGGTCCCTTTGCGGGTCCCTACTTTAACAGCTGGTCTAGACCAGCCGTTAAGGTCGGGTCCCGCAAAGGGACCTCGTAATTAGGCGCTAATGGGTTAACGGCGCCGCAGCCTTTTACGGCGCCGTTAACCCATTAGCGCCAGGGTCGTAATGTTCTGTGAGCAGTAGAGGACCAAGTTAGGATCATTGTAAAGTGCCTTTATACCTGGAAACTAAACTTTCCCGATGCATTCAAACATTCCTCAGCCCTACTGCCTATAAAAAAGAAAGGTGTTGACCAATAAAATCCAGTGTTTACTAGTTGTAAGGGAGATGGTTGCATACATGCAGCGTTCCCAATATATTCTGGGCACTGTGGGAGTGCTTCAGTGGACACAGATCCTCTTGGCCATGCTTAGCATCTCATCTAGTGGCCGGTACAGGCTTAGGAAGCAAATCACCACAAGATGGAGAACATGGGTAAATAATGGCAAGTATTTGGTTTTTCCTATACTCAGGGCAGCTACAAGATTATATACTTTGTCAGCTGGCTCAACGCTCACTTGTAGACCACAACATGTGAGTCAATGTGCCACAGGCTCCTTTAATTTCTCTCCGAGATCAACTTCCCTTTGGGACCTGATGTCAGAAACTTCCATGCAGCTGGCCAGAAGGTGACCTTCTGGTGAATGCCATTTGGATGTTGGTGTCCTTGGTTTTGCTGATGAGAGTTATAGCGGAAGAGGGTCTAGTGTATGCTAATGATCATTGATGCTGTGCCTTGGGCCCTGGTTCACATGTTCATTGTGAGATGGAATCTCTTTACCTCAAGTGTCATTCCACTGCTTTCACAAAATGGTTATGAAGGCATTGTACTGAAGATCACATTAAGATATGCAAACTCATCATTTCCCAGTGGGGATTAACACGGCCAATGAGCCAGCCATCAGAATACATATATTTCTTTTTCTTTTTTTTCTTTTTTTTTTTTACAAAGGAATAGGGCAGTACATCTTTTGGTAAAATTACTCCAAGGTTGTTATTGAAAAGACGGAGATTGTAATGTCTTTGTGATTTTTTTGCAAAACACTCAAAATCATCTGCATTAGTGGGTTGGTGCACTGAAGTTATTTACATGCTATCAGATCTGCAGGCAAAGACAGGGTACTGACAGAACTTGTGAAAATCTGTAAATCATTTGTGTAGAGATGTGGGAAGGTTGAGCAAACGTGCCAGTTTGCTGCAGTTGTTTGGGGCAGGGAGGATGTTGCCATTTCATGTGGGCCTACAGGAAACAGGTGCACAAATGAGTGTATAGATTCCCTCTCAAGACCCTTTTCTCTCATATGTGGCAGGTGGAAAGATGAACTTGCTGCTTTTATGATGTAAAATACTTGTACACTCCTCCATTTTTTGTGAGTAATTAAACATGCCATTACCACTACTCCTTTTTGGGGTTTGCTGGGTGTGCAGATGTTCTTGGCTGAGGACCCTTGTTGATGAGACTGTCTGTAAAGTTGTACTACCACGTGTTTTTTCTGGCTGTTTTTAGAAAACAGTGTACACCAGGCTTGCTTGTGTGTGCATTGCTTGCACTTGGCAATTGCAGGGGTTTGTCAACGTCTGCACCCTCTTCTTTGGTCTCTTGATCTCCCTTACCATTTGTGGTATCATTGAAGCAGAGGTTTTCTTATCTTTAATCAGGGGATTGAGCATAATCTGCATCATTCATTGTAATCTGTTTCTAAAGACATCCAAGGTGGGAAAGGTTCAAGAATCAGCTCTTCTTCCTTATCCATGGATTACTCACTTTGTTGGAGAGATGAGTTCATCCCCGTCTTGCACAAATGTTGCTTAAGGATTGACTTCCTGCTCTCCTGTGTTCCATACGCAAGCATGTGATGGAAGCCAAAAAGTGCTGCTGGCACAATTCTTTTTCTTTTTGATGCCCCAGATTCTTTTGGGAATGATACATCTCTTTGTAGAGGAGAAGACATGTGGCTTTTGGTTGATGAGTGGGGCTGGTGCATCGACCCATTAATTATCTGAGCGTCCCAATCCAAACAGCTGCTGCTGGATGAGGTAAAAAAAAAAAACATATGCATTCACCCCTCTCCCTGTCTCCATCCCCTACCATGTTCGGTACTGCAGATGATTTCAACAATTAATGTAACTTAAATGTCCCTACAATAAATGCTTGGGAGTATTAGTGTCTTGGCATGCTCCTCTGCCTAAAAGTGCACATGGGGTTCTCAGTACAATGGGGGTCTCCTAAACCCAGATCCTGAGTACATGATCGCACAACCACTGATGCCTGATGATTGTTAGGGAGAATTCTCTGTTTAGGCTGAATTTCCTAACCTAGTGAGTCCCCCAGCAGCTTTGCTGGATTTCTGGAGTTTGTTTTTTTCTCCTGCCAAGAGTGAGACTCTTTTTCTCCCACTCTTGGACATGATCTGTGGTGTTCCTTTGAATGTTAATGTGTTTTATGGGCTATGGGGTCCTTTACTCCATAGGGTCTCATGTGTTTTTCCTATGTGTGTTACACAGCACCATCCGTGCCGTAACACCGGGGTGTCATATTGACCCCCCACCATAGACTCCATACCCTGGGATTGACTACTGTCTCCCAGGGCATGTAAAGTCACCATTGGCTTTATTAGTCCCAAATTACTAACAGAACCAGTACAAACCATCCTATTGTGGACGTGCTGGTAGGGGCAATTCGATTGCCCCTGGGTCTGTTGTGCGAGGGGGCACTGTCCCGTCCCCCCTCGTCGAGTTTTGGCTGGTGGCAGTGGATACTACTTTTTATATTCAGACACGAATATATCTCTATGGGATTTTCCCATTGTTCGAGGCTAATACTTTTTTAACATAGCCTCTAACATACCACCGGTTTATTTAATTAATACTAATTCACCGGTTGGTATTTTCTGCTAAGACTCGGTTTTACAATGGCGTTTGTGCTCGCCTCTGTAACTTCAAACCAAAGGTCGAGCCCTTTGTCCCACTTTTTGGCGGGCTTCTCCACAGAAGCCTCCAAAAGTGGTGCCACTCTTTCTGGGTACCACCGTGGGTGTGGAAGGGGTATTAGGCACCCTGGACTGAGTTGCCTTGGCAACTCAAATCGCACTCTTGTGTGAATGGCCAAGTGGTGAGCCGGCCGGCTCACCACTTAGCATGTTTGATTGACAGCTAGGCTGAGTGAATGGGGGTGTGCTGCATAAAAGCAGGGCTTTTGGGACTGGAACTTCAGAAGTCGCCACAGAACCTGAAAATCCGATGAGGGAGAAGTTGAGCCGACCTGCTACGACGACACCATCGGTGGAGCCCTGCTGAACCGATTCACCACTTCCCAACGACAGAGGAGATCTCCCTGCTGGAGAGTCTTTTTCCCTCGACTGGTGGGCACAACCAGTTTACCTTCTTTTCTCGCATTCCAGGATGTCTTGTGGTCGAATTGCCCGTGCCAAGCACCCCGGCAACCGGATAGCCACTTACCACTGGACCGTGAATAAAAGGACCGCTCCTTTTAATTGAGAACTCCGTGGCTGGTCTCTTCCCTGGCAGTGCAACGGACTCCTGTTTTCCTCCCCGACGAGATCCTCTCTTCCCCGGACGAAGCACCGACTTGCACCCGCTGCCAGGAACAACTGCTCCGCTGGAGCGTTCTCACCATTTTAAGGTACCGTGTCCGCCAGGCCTCCCTTTCTAAAGATTGCTACAAGGTAGCAATAATCCCTTAACCTTCTGGACTGGGCTGACCTTGGACACTTTTTAACCGGAGCCTCTTAAAGTGGGTCCGGCCTTGTTAACTTTGACTTTATGGTTTTAACCTGCCTTTCTCTCCTACTGTGTTTGTCCGAAAGTGTTGGGATCTGTTTCTATCTTTGCTCTGCCTTTCTCTTCCTCTTAAACCTGATTGATTAGAGTGCCATCTTCGTTAAGCGCTCACCGCGGTCTGAAAATAAGTTTTGCCTTACTTAAGACTTGTCTAATAATCGTTGAAGGGAGTGTATATCTTTTAGTGACCGTGCTTCTGAACTGTTTAACATTAGTGCCAGTGTGTTTAACTAGATGTGTTTTTAAATAAATAATTATATCTCTTTTACACCGAGGTCTGGTCAGTGTTTGCTTGTTCTACTGTGTTCTTTTGACCTATTGTGAATACTCTGTATACTGCCTAACTCTTCTTGAGAGAAGTCTGACTGCTCGGCCATAGCTACCAGGTAAATCTGGGTGGTACAGACTGCTACCAATTGGGTTTACTGCCAACCACCTGTAGTCTTAAATCTTTTGCAGTGGTCCCAGAGGGAACTGCACAGCTTTCTGCCTAACAATGATTTTGGGTAAATTTGCAATTTCATGTGTAGGTGGAACAACCCTTGGTTCCACAGGCCCTACAAGGTGGTCTTTTGCACTCCCCTCGCCATGAAGGTAAAGGGTTGCGATATTGGGTCCACATCTCTGACATCCGCAGGGCACCTCCAGACAGCATGTCTGCACTTCAGTTATCTTAAAAAGAGAGGCAGTAGTATCTGCACTCTATCCACCTCACTGGTCTGTCCAGGCACGATACGTGTGCATTGTCACACTCCATTGATGGGCCGAAGCTCAGCTGCTAGCTCCATAAACTTCTTTTTTCAGGAGCTCTTTTTCTCTTTTTTTCTCTCTCTCTCTCTTTCTCTCTCTCCCTCTCTCCCTCTCTCTCTCCCTCTCTATCTCTCTCCCTCTCTCTCTCACACTATCTCTCTCACTCACTCTTTCTCTGTGTAAAAGTATGCCTGCCCTTTTCTTTGTGTTGTCTTTTTGCGCTTCCATTGAGGAGAGAAGATGATGAATCTCACAAATGTAAATAAATTTAGTGTAGATGCACACATGACAATATATTGGCCTATGCTTACTATTGTGGGCTGACCATTATTGCATATCTATGTATGATATTGATGACACTATTGGGGCTGTATTGGGGAGAGTATGTTATAAGGGAAGGTCCTATAAAGGGGGGAATGGGACTGTATATTTAAACGGGACAGTTATAAATGTTAATAATATTCACAAGTTTTACATATATTAGTAGCAACATGAATGCTAATAATATCAATGAAAATGAATATAGGAGTAGCAATAGTGTTGATATAAGTGTTAGAGATGATTATAACAGGTACAATATGACATTGAGAGTATGTGCACTATTGTCAATGAGTGTAACAGTGAAAAGGTTGTTTCCAGCAAGTCACGGATTGTTTAATACTTCAAAAAAGTATGATGTGATTTTTTTATAGCACTGTTACAGCTGGCACCCATAAGAGCATGTATAGAATAATTAAAAGGGAAGTACGAAAAAAGTATTATGCGTATCAAGGGCTGGGTTTGGATGTGATTGAGGATATACGCCATCCTGATTTTACCAACTCTGGGTATAGCGACATGAGTGGCATGGGAAGAAATGTTGAGAATGGAAGCTGTTATGTTTTTTCACTCATCCCACACGTGCCAGGGGCTCACAAGGTGTTAATACTGCAAGCAGTCCCAATTATAGAGGCACAATGTCTAATTCTTCATGCGCCATTCAGAATAAAAGTAAAGTTCCAGGCACACAGTGTGCAACTGCAATTGGTGTGTCCAGATCTTGTGAAGTGCAACAACAATCCAAGCAACATCAAGTGTCTGGAGTTACCCTATTGTATGGTGAAATTACGTAAACATGTCAATAACAAATGGCAGGACACTACACTACCTTGCCTGGAAGAAGGACTGGTAACATATAACATGATCATGATGGCACGAGCGGACCATTTCTGTGCACAAATATGGACAGATCATATCACAAAGCTGGTGTGGATTGCAACACTGGAAAAGTCAGTGTGAGTGTACAAGGAAGAAGTATATGCACTGTGCTTTCACAGCAATGGTACAGTTGTTGTCAACTCAAACAAACGTTGCAATAAGATTCTCCTGATTGCAGACATTAAGAAGGGAACACCAGTTGTAATGGATTACTACTGGGTCTGTGGCCAACAAGCTTACTTGCACTTTGCACATTCATGGAGGGGCTGTTGTTTGCTAGCCATGCTGCACTCATTGCTACTAGTAATCCCAGAAGAACACCTGAAGGGGGAGCTCTGCCTGCCGAGGAAGCAACTAGCCTTCCTGTATTTGAAGAAGAAGAGAAAAACCTGTTGTCCACACAAGAGTTCCGCATCCTGCCAGGAAGAGGACAGTTTCAACAACTAAAGGGTATGAAAAGATCAAGTTACAGATCCAAAGACACTTCTGCATTGCTTGCCAAAATACCAGAAGAATGCAGGCTCTTCAGCTCAGCAGAATCCTTTTTAGCATCTCTACTGCTGCCGGCAGTGCAGGCCGCAGCAAACACCATCAGGGTAATTCATAGAATTCAGCGCACAAGTAGCGCACGCGGCTGGCGCACAGCGTGCGCGTGCGATAGTCTGCGCCAGCCGCGTGCGCCAAAACCGAATCCGGCGCACAGCGTATTCATGGATTTTAGGCTCCCAAACCAGCCGTGGCGCAGAGTATCGCAGCGACCCTGCAGCAGCGCCAGTAACGCCCCCAAGAACGCCCTCGCGCAAGGAAAAGCCATCAAAATCGCTAAATCATCGCAAAGGGCTGCGCTAACCCTGGACCAGTTTACAGGGCTGCCAAACAAGGAACGCAAAGCGGGTAACGTGCATATCAGGGGTACGCGTGAAGTTATACACGCGATTAGCCAGGGTACGTGTATTACCGGGGGACGCGGGAAGTATAACACGCGATTAGCCAGGGTACGTGTATTACAGGGGTATGAGGTAAGTTTAACATGCGATTAGCCAGGGTACGTGTATTACAGGGGTACGCGGGAAGTTTAACACGCGATTAGCCAGGGTACGTGTATTACAGGGGTATGCGGGAAGTTTAACACGCGATTAGCCAGGGTACGTGTATTACAGGGGTACGCGGGAAGTTTAACACGCGATTAGCCAGGGTACGTGTATTACAGGGGTACGCGGGAAGTTTAACACGCGATTGGCCAGGGTACGTGTATTACAGGGGTACGCGGTAAGTTTAACACGCGATTAGCCAGGGTACGTGTATTACAGGGGTACGCGGGAAGTTTAACACGCGATTAGCCAGGGTACGTGTATTACAGGGGTACGCGGGAAGTTCAACACGCGATTAGCCAGGGTACGTGTATTACAGGGGTACGCGGGAAGTTCAACACGCGATTAGCCAGGGTACGTGTATTACAGGGGTACGCGGGAAGTTTAACACGCGATTGGCCAGGGTACGTGTATTACAGGGGTACGCGGGAAGTTTAACACGCGATTAGCCAGGGTACGTGTATTACAGGGGTACGCGGGAAGTTTAACACGCGATTAGCCAGGGTACGTGTATTACAGGGGTACACGGGAAGTTTAACACGCGATTGGCCAGGGTACGTGTATTACAGGGGTATGCGGGAAGTTTAACACGCGATTAGCCAGGGTACGTGTATTACAGGGGTGCGCAGGAATTATCACACGCGATTTGGCTGGGTACGTGTATTACAGGGGTGCGTGGGAATCATCACACGCGATTTGGCTGGGTACGTGTATTACAGGGGTATGCGGTAAGTTTAACATGCGATTAGCCAGGGTACGTGTATTACAGGGGTACGCGGGAAGTTTAACACGCGATTGGCCAGGGTATGTGTATTACAGGGGTATGCGGTAAGTTTAACATGCGATTAGCCAGGGTACGTGTATTACAGGGGTACGCGGGAAGTTTAACACACGATTAGCCAGGGTACGTGTATTACAGGGGTATGCGGGAAGTTTAACATGCGATTAGCCAGGGTACGTGTATTACAGGGGTACGCGGGAAGTTCAACACGCGATTAGCCAGGGTACGTGTATTACAGGGGTACGCGGGAAGTTTAACACGCGATTGGCCAGGGTACGTGTATTACAGGGGTATGCGGGAAGTTTACCACGCGATTAGCCAGGGTACGTGTATTACAGGGGTACGCGGGAAGTTTAACACGCGATTAGCCAGGGTACGTGTATTACAGGGGTACGCGGGAAGTTTAACACCCGATTGGCCAGGGTACGTGTATTACAGGGGTATGCGGGAAGTTTAACACGCGATTAGCCAGGGTACGTGTATTACAGGGGTGCGCAGGAATTATCACACGCGATTTGGCTCGGTACGTGTATTACAGGGGTGCGTGGGAATCATCACACGCGATTTGGCTGGGTACGTGTATTACAGGGGTGCGTGGGAAGTCACACGCGATTAGGCTGGGTGGGTCCTCACAGGTGTTCCCTGTACACCCTCCACGGCCCCTGCAGGCAGCCTACAAAACAGGGGACTACCCTGCACACCTGCTCATGTCCCCCTGCACCCCCACCCCCCAGCAGTGCAGGGGCAGCCTCCACCAGGCCCCCACCCATGCCTCCCACCACCCCCAACCCCCAGCAGTGCAGGGGCAGCCTCCACCAGGCCCCCACCCATGCCTCCCACCACCCCCAACCCCCAGCAGTGCAGGGGCAGCCTCCACCAGGCCCCCACCCATGTCTCCCACCACCCCCACCCCCCCGCCACCAGGGGCAGCCTCCACCAGGCCCCCACCCATGCCTCCCACCACCCCCAACCCCCAGCAGTGCAGGGGCAGCCTCCACCAGGCCCCCACCCATGCCTCCCACCACCCCCAACCCCCAGCAGTGCAGGGGCAGCCTCCACCAGGCCCCCACCCATTTCTCCCACCACCCCCACCCCCCCCGCCACCAGGGGCAGCCTCCACCAGGCCCCCACTCATGTCTCCCACCACCCCCAGCCCCCACCATCCAGGGGCACCCTCCACCAGGCCCCCACTCATGTCTCCCACCACCCCCACCCCCCCGCCACCAGGGGCAGCCTCCACCAGGCCCCCACCCATGCCTCCCACCACCCCCATCCCCCACCATCCAGGGGCACCCTCCACCAGGCCCCCACTCATGTCTCCCACCACCCCCACCCTCCCGCCACCAGGGGCAGCCTCCACCAGGCCCCCACCCATGCCTCCCACCACCCCCAACCCCCAGCAGTGCAGGGGCAGCCTCCACCAGGCACCCACCCATGCCTCCCACCACCCCCAACCCCCACCATCCAGGGGCACCCTCCACCAGGCCCCCACTCATGTCTCCCACCACCCCCACCCTCCCGCCACCAGGGGCAGCCTCCACCAGGCCCCCACCCATGCCTCCCACCACCCCCAACCCCCAGCAGTGCAGGGGCAGCCTCCACCAGGCCCCCACCCATGTCTCCCACCACCCCCACCCCCCCGCCACCAGGGGCACTCTCCACCAGGCCCCCACCCATGTCTCCCACCACCCCCACCCTCACGCCACCAGGGGCAGCCTCCACCAGGCCCCCACCCATGCCTCCCACCACCCCCAACCCCCAGCAGTGCAGGGGCAGCCTCCACCAGGCCCCCACCCATGCCTCCCACCACCCCCAACCCCCAGCAGTGCAGGGGCAGCCTCCACCACGCCCCCACCCATGTCTCCCACCACCCCCACCCCCCTGCCACCAGGGGCAGCCTCCACCAGGCCCCCACCCATGCCTCCCACCACCCCCAACCCCCAGCAGTGCAGGGGCAGCCTCCACCAGGCCCCCACCCATGCCTCCCACCACCCCCAACCCCCAGCAGTGCAGGGGCAGCCTCCACCAGGCCCCCACCCATGTCTCCCACCACCCCCACCCCCCCGCCACCAGGGGCAGCCTCCACCAGGCCCCCACCCATGCCTCCCACCACCCCCAACCCCCAGCAGTGCAGGGGCAGCCTCCACCAGGCCCCCACCCATGCCTCCCACCACCCCCAACCCCCAACAGTGGAGGGGCAGCCTCCACCAGGCCCCCACCCATGTCTCCCACCACCCCCACCCCCCCACCACCAGGGGCACTCTCCACCAGGCCCCCACCCATTTATCCCACCACCCCCACCCCCCCCCGCCACCAGGGGCAGCCTCCACCAGGCCCCCACTCATGTCTCCCACCACCCCCAGCCCCCACCATCCAGGGGCACCCTCCACCAGGCCCCCACTCATGTCTCCCACCACCCCCACCCCCCCGCCACCAGGGGCAGCCTCCACCAGGCCCCCACCCATGTCTCCCACCACCCCCACCCCCCCGCCACCAGGGGCACCCTCCACCAGGCCCCCACCCATGTCTCCCACCACCCCCACCAGTGCAGGGGCACCCTCCACCAGGCCCCCACCCATGTCTCCCAACACCCCCACCCACCAGCACTGTGGGGCACGTGGCCAGCAGGCAGTCAGGCAGCAGCAGATGGCAGGTGGGAGCGTGCTCAGGGCTCTGGGGGGCAGTAATTTGGCCTCCTGGCCAGGAGCGTGGTCTCTCGTGTGTGAACGCGTGGACAGCCTGATAGGGAGTGAAATCCCACACGTCAGCAAAGGCCCTTAGCGTGTAAACCCGTCAACAGCATATGCGCGCCTATAGTCACCTGCACGTGCAGGAAATTGTTGCGTGACACGTCCCAGTGTCAAAGCGTGTGATTGGTGAAAATGGATCTACACGTAGAAGTGACAAAGCGTGTGATTGGTGAAAATGGATCTACACGCAGAAGTGACAAAGCGTGTGATTGGTGAAAATGGATCTACACGCAGGAGTGACAAAGCGTGTGATTGGTGAACGTACACGCCGCGTAAGTGACGCTGTACGTGTGGGCCTGTATATAAGGTACATGTAGAACACCATTTCCTTGTACGTGCTTTTCGTGGAGAGCGAGTGGGTGAATTCTGTACTTCTTGTCGTTTCACACGCAATTTACTTCACGGCGTTTCCAGTTCGTATTCCCTGTTACCTCTGACAGCTTTTTCTCTTTTTTCTCTTTTACTGGTTTACCTGGGTCTGTTCCCTCAAACAGTGTCCCCTTCTACTGTTGTCCTGTCTTCTCAGACAGCGTACACATCTTCTTTTGGCGGGGGTTTAGCCAGCCAAATGCGCTCATTTTTCACGCTCTTTTACCTGGCAGACGGTGAGTCACGCACGTATCCAACTTCTGTGCTTGCCCCGTGTGTAGCCTACCCCTTCAGAGGTCATTCTAGGCTGCGTGTGACACGCATACGTTCATTCTTGTGTTACTGGGTGCCACAGCGTAGTGCAGGTTTTTCTTTCTGCACACGTGGTCTAGGAGGGGTTGCGTGCACGTCATCTCCCTTTTTTGGGCCTCCTGTGCGTTGCGTGACCCGTCATCTTTCCCCAGGGGTTACAATCAGCCGTGCTAGAGCACTAGGGTACAATTACCATCTGGTACCCAACCCCTTTGACCCCCAATTGCCCTGGACAATTGTCTACAGCCACTCCCATACGCACATTAATATCAGTGCCATGGCTGGGAGGCGAGGATTCCGTAAGGGTGGCAAAGGTGGAAGAGCCACAAGTGGTGGCCGTGGTGGATCCGGTAGGGGACGTGGTCGTAACTTGCAGGGTGAGCCTGTCCCCCCATGTGTGGAGGACCAGTCAAGGGCACCCATCATCCCCCCCCTCCCCCCCCCTCCCCCCTCCCGTTGAGGCTGAAGTGGCTGACACCATCCATGCTCAGCCCTTGTTGGACCAGCCCATTGTGGCACCAGACCTGGCTGACTCCATGGCTGACTTCCAGGTCAGCAGGGCTACGACACGTGCGCTGGTGCACGTTGATGCCATCATGCCACGTGGATCTGGGGCAGCAAGGTCATCTGCTGCACCAAGGAGGCAGGGCGGAGAGGCTGCAGGGGCAGCTGCGGCTCCATCCACCCCAGCCCTCACACACCCAGCCAGGACAGTGTCGGTCCTAGTCCATGCTGCTGACATTCCCCCTGACACCATCACACTAGAGCCAATGCCTGCACCAACTCCCATGCTGAGTGTGCAATCCCACACTCCTGATACAGAGTCCACCAGGGCTCCTGCCCCTAGTGTCCAGAGCGGCGCAGGACACTCAGGATCACCACCACCTTCCAAGCGGAAGAGGAAGAGTGCTCGTCCCGCACTGGCTGATGCCCCAGACACGGCTACACAGTCCGGCCCGTCCAGGAAGCCCAGCTTCACGGATGACGAACTGAATGCACTTGTCGAGTATGTGTCCGGACATGACAACGAGATGGTCATTGTTGCAGGATCCAAGACCACACCTGCACAACGCCAGGCACACTGGCAGACCGTTGCGGACATCGTAAGTGCCCTTGAAATCGTGAGGCGCACAGCCAATGATTGCTATAAGCGCTGGAATGACCTAAAGCGCAGGGCAAAGAGTAAGCTGGCCTCAAGTCATGCCGCAACTCTAGTGACTGGAGGTGGGTCTCCAGTAGTAGACATGGAACTCACTCCACATGAGTCAGTCGCTGGGACCTACGTCACGGAGGAACAGATCCAAGGCGTGGGAGATCTGCCTGATTACGAGGCATTGTCCGGTGAGTGCACATGCATGTGTGTGTCATCCATGTGCATGGTGTGTGTGTGAGGGCTTCTGTTCGGGTGCCAGGTGAGAGTGTGTGCGCCTGAGCCATATGGGTCAGCCATGTGCTTCATGCAATCCTTCCTGCGCAGCTGCATTTGGCCATAGCAGTATCCCTTCTGCCAACAGTAGACATCTAGCACAACTGCACGCCAGTTGCCCTTGAAGTGTCACCTTGACACAACATATTTGCTTCTTTTTCACTGTTCATTCAGTCAGTTTGTTTGCATTCCACCACTTTCACTAGGCATGTCGCTGTCCACTAGTCACATGTCTGACATGGGTATGGTAAAGTGGAGTGACTTTGTTACCTGGATATCATTTGTACACACATGTCCCTGTGCAATTTGACCATTTCAGACTGGCAGCTCCAGGTGAAAAATCTGACCTGTTAGAATTAGAAAAGCTATTACATGCGGGAACTGGACTGAATGAATAGGTGCTGCCCTCCTCTCCATCTTCACTCAATAGCAATGGTACATGCCATCTGTGTGATGGCATGTGTGTTTCACCTGCCAATCACAGGCCAATGTGTGATGCCACTGCCAGGCAGCATGCAGAAAATGTGTTCATCTTCCATCTTGGTGTCATCAGTGTGTGCCATTTGCCTGCACTTCATACGCAGTGAGGGTGCATGCATGGGAGGGTTTTAGTCATGTGGGACATGTGTCAATCAAGTACTGGTTCTCTTGCTTCTCAGCCCTCAATGTGTGCCATGGTGCTAATGCCTGTTTCCATTTCTTTGTTTTCATGTCTTTGCAGGGGAAGACGCACCTGATACTGCTGGGGTTGTGGAGATGGTGCAGACCCAGGAGGTGTCCCAGGGCCGACCAACCACCAGTGAGGGACGTGGTGTGGTGGTGGGGGAGAACCCACAAGTGCTGCAGGTCGTGCTCTCAAGGGGTGTCTCTGGCTGCACCTCCCCCGAGCTGTACTCAGGTGTTGATTCGGATGAGACCTACGTGCCGTCGCAGGTGAGTGTTCCAGGGAGGGATTCTGTTCTGTCTCACCCACCTGCACCAGGGTCAGTACCCTCCATGGGGATGTCAGTGTTGGCAGCTACGCCTTCGATGGTTACGGATGCAGGGTCACACTCCGCGACATCTGATCCTGTTCCTGGGCCAGCAGATCAGAGGGGGAATGCAGTCCTGCAGCCTCAGGCAGTGCCGGCACAGCAAGGCGCAGTTCGCCTTGCCCCAGACAGGTGTGGTGCCCGCCGACGTGGTGGCCGTACGCCACCCGGCAATACCGCATGGGAGCAATCCATTTACGGTATGGCTACCCAACAGGCTGCATCATCCGAGATGATGGCTCAGGCCATGGATAGGGTGGCCACTTCTATTGTCCCCCCAGAAAGGCTGATGGAGCGACTAGAGCAGGCAACCAACTCCATCTGCCAGTCACACAGGGAGGACATGTTGGGGTCCAACAGGGACAGGCGGGCGGCACTGGCGACTCTGCAGGAGGCCATCTCCATTGAGTCCCAGGGCCACAGGGAAGCCCTGAGGCAGGAGCTCCTTCACCTCAGGACGACTCTTGTTGAGCTTGAGGCTTCAACACACCAAAGGACAGAACAGCAGCTGGAGCTTCTCACCCGTACGCTCTCAGCTGAGATGCAGGCAACGAGGGCGGAGGTCCGGGCATCCCGTGAGTTGTTGCATGGGGACCTCCGCACACTCATCCTCCAGAACCAGACCTACCACACCCGCATGCTTGCAGCCATGGAGGAGCAGACTAGGGCCTTGCGTGGGCTGCCTCCCATAGTGCAACCACCTCCGGATGCAGCTGCACAGGGTGATAATAGCGACAGCAGTGATACTCCCACAATAGGGTAGCCGTGTGGGCCATGAGCCCATGGAGGTGTTTTATCTTCCCAGGATCCACGCAGGTGGGTTCTGGTGTGCATCCTGTCCTCGGACCTCCTGGGTGGCCTCCCCAACCCCCCCGGGCCCATCAATGGCCATTTTTGATTGTTTCTTATTTTTATTTTTATTTTGATTTCTTTTATTCCCAATTTTTTTGGGACAATCTGTTGGCTTCGATCTGTTGGCTTCGATCTGTTGGCTTCGATCTGTTGGCTTCGATCTGTTGGCTTCCGTGGTTCCTGTGGGCATACGCTGCATTGTGGCTGGGCACATGCAGGCTTGTAATGTATTTGGTTCAGATGCTTGGGTTTGAGTCACACACACCCCTCCTGCTTCCCGTTTCCATGGGCTTGCAAAGGGTGTGCCCAAGTGACAGTGAATTACACAGTGACGTTGGACTCCCATGAGCTGTGTGGCCAGTCTGTAGTCAATACTGTGTATACATTCATAGTGCATATTGCTGTTGTGTTGTACACTGCATGTTGCATTGATGTGTAACTCTTCTTCTGTGTCTACCTCCCAATTTGCAGGTCCCTTCCTCATGTCCACACAAGGACCTCTAGTCTGGAGATGGGGACCATGTTGGCAGCAGTGCACCTACAACTCTACATGGCGACAACACTGCACAGTTGGTAGTGGTGGGAGTGCAGGCATTTCCAGGTGGTGAGACTACTAATATGTAACATTTGTGATGTCATGTTAATGGTACTATGTGCTCAAGTATGTTGTTGGTCCGGCATTGCTGTGAGCATTTCAGGTGTTGCAGGTTTCTAATAGTGCCACTGTACATAGTGAGACTGATGTCATGTTGTGGGGATTACTTTGTTTACCTGCAATTAGCATGACATGGCACGGTGTGTCGTGTGGCAGTGCTGGGGTTGGGTTGGCTGACATGGCACTGTCCTCTTGTTGCATTTTGCAAGTGGGTATTCATTTTAGCTGCTTCAATGTGTAACTTCACAAAACTGCATTGGTGGTGTCTGTGTGGGTAGGGATGCACACATTGTGACACTTCCAGGTGAACAATCTCAGGCTGACATGGTATTCCCGGTTCATTCTCCAGACATTCAGGATCAGTGTCAGGTTGAGTCATCATTGATTGTCAGATGGAATGTGCCAGGGCAGTGTGCACTCCACAGGGGTGTGATTTCTATGTGAAATAATTAGCCACTAGCTGTGTACGGGCTGCCTCCCCCCGTGCCCTTTCCCCTCCCATGCGCAGCGGCTGTGCATGTGGTTGGGGATGTGGGGCCACCACCATGTCCACGGCCAGGCCCCGGCGTGTTGCAACGTTGTGCAGGACACATGCTGCCACTATGATCCTGCACACTACTGGGGGAGCGTATAACAGCTGCCCGCCAGAACGGTCAAGGGAGCGAAAGCGTGACTTTAGCACTCCGAATGTGCGCTCCACTATGCCCCTGGTTGTAATGTGGGCTGTGTTATATCTTACCTGGGGTGGCGTGGTGGGGTTCCGAATTGGCGTCATCATGTGGGGGCTGAGAGGGTAGGCACTGTCCCCTGTGGAGGTGGTGATTGGTATCATTGGTGGGGTTGTGACCTTGCTCAGTATCCAACATGCATGCATGTGCAGTGGCATACATACTCACCAAGCAGCCATGTATCGCCATGCCGCCCAGCATCTATGTCCCGGCATAGGGTGGACATTCGGTAAATGAAGCTGTCGTGGGTGGACCCGGGATAGTTGGCATATACTGAGGTGATGATTCCCTTGGCATTACATACTACCTGCACGTTGATGGAATGCCAGTGCTTGCGGTTCCTATAGATGTGCTCTGATGCCCTGGCGGGACGTAGAGCCACATGGGTGCAGTCGATGGCACCTAGCACTTTGGGGAATCGTGCCACTCCGTAAAAATCCAGGGCGGCAGCATGCCTTTCTGCAGGTGTTCTGGGCAGGTATATGTGCCTGCGGACTGATGGGCGTGCAGTCATGATGTTCAAGACCTGGTGTAGGCAGCGTGACTGGGTGGCCTGTGACACCCCACCCACTATGGCACTTGTCCGCTGAAATGATCCAGTGGCTAAGAAGTGCAGTACATTGAGGACCTTCTCCAGGGGGCTGAGTGCTTGGGAGCACAGGGTGGGTGATGTGAGGTCATCCTCCCACTCAGTCACCAGGTCCAGTATGATGTGTGGTGGAAACCTGTACCTCCCATACACCTGGTCATCAGGCATCCCGAAAAGGCTGGTTCTGGGTGTGAATATTCTGGCCCTGACTATCCTCCTCCTCCTCCTTTGGTAGCCCACTGCCACTGCTGCTAGGAACGGTATGTTCATCCTGGCGTCTGAGCTTGTTATTGTTAAAGTCCGCAATTTTATGCTTTGCGCGTGTTCTAGGCGAGCGTGTGACCCGCGCACCCCTGGAATCCAGTTCCCAGTCCAATAGCGTGTGGAAATTCACACGCACCACGGGATACAGCGTGTGACCCGCGCACCCCGGGAATCCAGTTCCCAGTCCAATAGCGTGTGGAAATTCACACGCACCACGGGATACAGCGTGTGACCCGCGCACCCCTGGAATCCAGTTCCCAGTCCAATAGCATGTGGAAATTCACACGCACCACGGGATACAGGTTCGCTGACGTACTTGCGTGTGTAAGTGGCCGCGCACCCATTAAATACACGTACATAGGCCAATCGCATGTACGCGCACTTTTGTCCAATTACACGCAATGAAATACACGTACATAGGCCAATCACGCGATGACACTCTGACGTGCAGTATTTCCACGTGTGTTCTGTCATCACGTGCTGAGTGGGGAACGCCCGTGCGGGTCACGTCAGACGCGCTTACGCGCTGAGGGACTCTGGTCCAATAGAATCGCGTATGCGTGCTGACGCGCTTACGCGCTAAGGGCCTTTCCTCGGATTTCACGCTGACGTGCAGGATTTTCACGTGCCAAATCACTCCGTATCAAGCTGGCCACCCGAAAACACACGGAACACCACGCTCCTGCCCAGAAGGCCGAGTTACTGCCCCCCAGTGCCCCGAGCAGCCTCCCACATGCTATCTGCTGCTGCCTGCCTGCCTGCCTGCCTGCTGCCACCGTGCCCTGCCATTTGGTGCCTGCACATCAGCCATCTGCAGGGGTCCAGTTGCTGTGTCCACCCCTGCTGGAACTGAAGACTCCCAACTGGGATTACATCGCTCCACAGCCCAGCCCCAGGACCCAGTTGCCCACCCACACCTGCCTCTGGGGTTGCCATGTCGGGCACTTCCACATCTGGCACCAGTGGCAACCCCAGGCCAGAGGGGCAGAGGGGCACCAGCTTCACTGCCACCGAAGTTGGTGTCCTGGTGGAGCATGTCCTGGGGCAGTATGATGCCCTCTTTGGATCGTCCCGCGCCAGCAAGGAAGGACGGGAGAGGATCTGGGCCGACTGTGTGGTTGCCATCAACGCGGAGGGGGTGGCAACCCGCAACGTCCAGAAGATCAAGAAGCGCTGGGAGGACTTGAGGTCCAGGACCCTTGTGAAGGCCCGGCGCCTCGTGGAGGGGGGCCGGGGCCGCATGAGTTCCATCCAGAAGAGGGTCCTGGAACGTGTACGCCCAGCGCTCCACGCCCAGGTCCTTGAGAGGGAGGCCCGTCTGGAGTTGAGCGGTATGTGTCCAAGCATTACTGTGTGAGACAGGGCATGTTGCGGTGTGCTGGTTCTATGATACTTGCCTGTATGTGTGCCATGGGCCATGTATGCATGTATGTGTGCAGGGACATCATGGTAATGCATGTGCGACCAGTGATGTGTGACCCACATGGTTGTTGCATGTGTTGAAATGCGGCATGGGGAGCCCTATGCAGATTTTGGACATGAGAGCATGCCAGTCTCTGTACCTGGACATGGATGGGGGTGAAGGATGGGTGCTGATGCCAGGTACATATATGGTAGCCATGTCTGTGTGCCTGACCTGCGTGTCTGTGACTTGTGCATGCCATGGATGCATGACACATGTGTGTGACAATGCACAGATTCAGTGACGCACCCAACTTACCCTTGTTTCGCCTGTGTTCGGTGTGTTTGGGGCCAGATGGATGTGACTGAGGTGAAGTGTGTGCATGTGATATGCATGAGCCATGATGCATGTGAGTTACATATCATTGAATGTTTCTAGAGTCCATTGGACATGCATGGAAATGTCCATGGCATGCACCATGCCTGTTACTGTGTGTGTTTTGCCTGGACTGACCCATGTGTTGTGGAGGGACATGATGGAAGTGTACTTTGACAGTGGTGCTCATCTGCTATTGCTTCCTGTCTAGGGGACCATTGTACAGTAGCCTGATGCTTGTGTCCTTTGTCTCCCTCTACGCAGCGGCTAGTGAAGAAGAGGGCGGAGACGGCGCTGTGGAGCAAGGCGGCGGGGATGCCCCCACGGCTGCAGCGGAAGGGGTGGGTGAGCCCCCACAGGGGCCTGCTACGGCGGGAGACGGTGAGGAGCCATCCAGGTTGGTGGTTTGCACAGAGGAGGAGGAGGCCGACACTGGTGCACACATGGGGCCTGGTGGGAGCATCCCTGCTGGTGCAAGTGGTGCAGTCCAGGGCCAGGGGCAGGAGGCAGCACAGGTCACCGTGGAGGGGCCTGTGCATGTCACTGTCCCTGACCCTGTGAGTGCACCACCATGCACCAGCATGGATGCCCCGTCCCAGGCCCGTCCGCAGGTAGAGGGGATGTCCATGTCACCTGACTCCCCTCCACCTGCGGACGTGGTAACCCCTGGCCGCGTGGAGAAGGTCCTGATTGGGGTCGCGATGCGCACGGCTGTGATTCGTGATGACGTGCGTGCTTCCCGGGAGGAGCACGCACGTCATCACGAAGTTCACCGTGCCGACGTGGCCCAATTGGGATCGGCCATGTTCGGGGGTTTCCTGCATGTGTTGGCCAATCTGACGGCCCTCTCCTCCTCTGTGCAGGCTATCTACCGGTCGGTCTCCTTGCCGTCTTCCGGGCCAGATGCCACCAGGGCCCCCTGTGGACCTGCCCCGACCAATGCAGCCAGCTCGGTGGGGATCCCATCCCTGCCACAGTTGGGAGTCGGAGGTCCAGCAGGGGTGGACAACACAGCAAGTGGACCCCAGCAGATGGAAGATGTGACGGCATCATCGGGCAGGGCACGTGCACGACGGCGTCGGTGGTTTCCATCAGCCTGGATGCCGTCGTGCTGGCAGAGGCAGTGGCGTCGGAGGCAGCAGCGGGCTCGACGTGGGAGGCATCATGGCTCGGGGCCATCAAGATCCGAGGGGCAGGCATCGGCCGGAGGGCAGGGCAACCCTGGGATGGTGGTGTGTTCCGTGTGGGAGGAGTTTGGCCAGCGGATAGGTGCGGAGCGGCAGCGGGCGGAAGAGGAGCGGCTCGCCATGGTCAGGGCGGAGTTCTCCATGCGTCGGGCATTGAGGCGGGCTGAGTGCCTCGAGGAAGCTCGCAGGGAGTTTGAGGTGGACATGGGGTTGTCCCTGCGAGACCTCGGGGCCAGGACAGAGTCCCGCCTCCAGGACATCGACATGGAGTTCGATGATGCCCTGGCCAGCAACATCACCAAGTGAGCCGCAGGACTTGCCCGCTGCCTTTGTATATAGTTATTTAGTTAGTTAGTGCTAGGTTTCCTTTATTTATTTTTATTATTTGGACCGCTCGGACAATGGCCACTTTTTTGTACATATATTTTTCATTAGTTAGTGGTAGGTTTCATTTTTGGTGTTGGGCTCATGGACCCTGGAACATTCCTGTATATAGTTTGTTTTTTTGGGAGATACATTTTTTTAATTTCTTATTGTTTTCACCATGACGTAATGGTTTTTCATTAATTTCCTATTACATGATATTGCTTTGGACAAATTCATTTTAATTTTTTTTTCCTTTGTTTTTTTGTTTATCACTTTTGTTCTCGGACATGGACCATTTATTTACTTAGCCACATCGTTGTATGTTTGAAAATTTAATTTATTTTTGGTATTTAATACATTTTTTATATTTTCTTACACTTGTGTTATTTTCTCATTGGTTTGTTACATGTCATGATATGGGTTTTGACATTCACTTGCACCCATTGTGTATGTGTGTGTGACGGACATGTGTTCTTTTGCATACTTGGCATTGGGGTTGTGTCATGTGATTGCATTCACTATGTGGGTGGATGCAATCCTTGCCTGGGTGTTTGTGCTGGGTATGCTGGCCATTACTGCCATGATTGTGTATCATCAGGACCTGGGGCCAGGGGGACATGTGTGGGGGCCTGCTGGCAGGTTCGCCACAGTGCTGGGGTGTGGGGGTGGTGGGAGACATGAGTGGGGGCCTGGTGGAGGGTGCCCCTGGTGGCGGGGGGGTGGGGGTGGTGGGAGGCATGGGTGGGGGCCTGGTGGAGGGTGCCCCTGGTGACTGGGGGGGTGGGGGTGGTGGGAGACATGAGTGTGGGCCTGGTGGAGGCTGCCCCTGCACTGCTGGGGGGTGGGGGTGGTGGGAGACATGAGTGGGGGCCTGGTGGAGGGTGCCCCTGGTGACTGGGGGGGTGGGGGTGGTGGGTGACATGAGTGGGGGCCTGGTGGAGGGTGCCCCTAGATGGTGGGGGGTGGGGGTGGTGGGAGGCATGGGTGGGGGCCTGGTGGAGGGTGCCCCTGGTGGCGGGGGGGTGGGGGTGGTGGGTGACATGAGTGGGGGCCTGGTGGAGGGTGCCCCTGGTGGCGGGGGGGTGGGGGTGATAGGGGACATGAGTGGGGGCCTGGTGGAGGGTGCCCCTGCACTGCTGGGGGGTGGGGGTGGTGGGAGACATGAGTGGGGGCCTGGTGGAGGGTGCCCCTGGTGACTGGGGGGGTGGGGGTGGTGGGTGACATGAGTGGGGGCCTGGTGGAGGGTGCCCCTGGTGACTGGGGGGGGTGGGGGTGGTGGGAGACATGGTTGGGGGCCTGGTGGAGGGTGCCCCTGGTGACTGGGGGGGTGGGGGTGGTGGGAGACATGAGCAGGTGTGCAGGGTAGTCCCCTGTTTTGTGGGCTGCCTGCAGGGGCCGTCGAGGGTGACAGGACCCACCCAGCCTAATCGCGTGTGTAACTTCGCACGCACCCCTGTAATACACGTACCAAGCCAAATCGCGTGTGATAATTCCCGCGCACCCCTGAAATACACGCGCCCAGCCTATTCGCGTGTGGAAATTCCCGCGCACCCCTGAAATACACACGCCCAGGCTATTCGCGTGTGGAACTTCCCGCGCACCCCTGAAATACACGCGCCAGGCTATTCGCGTGTGGAACTTCCCGCGCACCCCTGAAATACACGCGCCCAGCCTATTCGCGTGTGGAAATTCCCGCGCACCCCTGAAATACACGCGCCCAGCCTATTCGCGTGTGGAAATTCCCGCGCACCCCTGAAATACACGTACCCTGCTGTAATCGCGTGTGGGACTTCGCGCGCACCCCTGTAATACACGTACCAAGCCAAATCGCGTGTGATAATTCCCGCGCACCCCTGAAATACACGCGCCCAGGCTATTCGCGTGTGGAAATTCCCGCGCACCCCTGAAATACACGCGCCCAGGCTATTCGCGTGTGGAACTTCCCGCGCACCCCTGAAATACATGCGGCCAGGCTATTCGCGTGTGGAACTTCCCGCGCACCCCTGAAATACACGTACCCTGCTGTAATCGCGTGTGGGACTTCCCGCGCACCCCTGTAAATGACGTACCCTAGTTTTTCGCGTGTAGGATTTCACGCGCACCCCTGGAATTCCCGTAGCCTAGCTTTTCGCGTGTGAAACTTCCCGCGCACCCCTGTAAATGACGTACCCTAGTTTTTCGCGTGTAGGATTTCACGCGCACCCCTGGAATTCCCGTAGCCTAGCTTTTCGCGTGTGAAACTTCCCGCGCACCCCTGTAAATGACGTACCCTAGTTTTTCGCGTGTAGGATTTCACGCGCACCCCTGGAATTCCCGTAGCCTAGCTTTTCGCGTGTGAAACTTCCCGCGCACCCCTGTAAATGACGTACCCTGGCTTTTCGCGTGTGGAACTTCACACGCACCCCTGGTATCGACGTGGCCAGGGCAATCGCGTGTGGGACTTCCCCGCACCCCGGGATACACGTACCCAGGGCATTCGCGCGAGTGACTTCTCGCGCAACCCGTTGTACACACACGCGCAAATTTTTGAACAGTGGGTGTCCGTGTAAATGGCGTACACCTTTGCACATCATTAGTCCTTTGGGGTCACGGTATGGCCCATTGCTGTATGTGGGTGGTATTTGTTGGCGCAGGTTTTGGCGCACTTTCGTTGAGTGCGTCGGGACGCTACCGCCTGCTTACTTGTGGCGTACGTTTTTGGGCCTGTGCACTGGTTTGATCGAGCGCTGTTTTGCCCTGTTCGAATCCATGAATACGTGTTGCCGGAGAGCGTGTGGGCGTTCCGCGCACTTGCCTCCTGTACTTCCCCGTGCCGCCCACATTCTTCCCCATTCCGAGTGTTGTGCCCCATTTTATTCCCCATTCCGAGTGTCCCGCCCTGTGTTCCGCCTACTTTAGAGCTGTGCGCTGCGCTCGGAGTGATAGCGCAGTGGCCGTGGCGCACGCCGTTGGTTGACCTGTGCGCCGGCGTGCGCCGCGCACTTTTTCAGCGCACGTCCTATGCTTTTCTTACGCACGGACTTCCATGAATCGACGTGCGCTGGTTTCCCTGCGCTTTTCGCTATTTTTCGGCGCAGCGCACGTATAGGCCCCTCTGCGCCGGAATTTTCGGCGCACATTTATTCCATGAATCGGCCTCCATATGTTTGCAAATCGTACACTGGGAGCTGGTCCAGCTTGTGAATGATATAGTGAACAGGTTCAACCTGATCAGGGTTGAGTTGCGTGCATTGAGACTTATGACAATGCAAAACCACTATGTGCTGGACATGTTAACAGCAATGGAAGGCAGGGTTTGCAAATCATTTGGTCATTCCTCTTGCAAGTTTGTGCCTTCAGAGGATGCAGAGAATGCATCATTATCCCACCTCATTGCATCCATCTATGGCCTGGGTATTTGTATGAAGAAGGATGGACGAGTACAGGAGAGTGGCTGGATCACTATGACATTTGACTAGGCCCCGTCGTGGCTCAGAGCAATCATGAAGATGTTGATGCCCATCATCATGTTCATCCTGGTTATCTTCTGCACCTGCCAGCTGGGCCTTCAATGTTGTGCCAATGTGGTACCGAATAGCACACAAATTATGGTATCAATTGGGGTTTGAAAAGCACCTTGCAAGACAAAAGATAGTGAAGTATAGACTGATATCCCAAAAAGTGACCCTGAGTATGAAATGCTCCCCATCCCGTATGGAAATGAAGATGACCACCTAAACCACACTATCATAACTCCACCCATGGCACAGAACATTATACAGAGGTTTAGGTGGATCTGGTGGGGGAAGGGAGATGCATCTATATGGCTTGCTCACCTGAGGAATATGCGCATAGGGGGAGAGTTTGCGGTCAGTATGCAGGGCTTGGGTACCAATAAGGCAAATATGCTATCCCTATCTGGAAAAAAGTGAAAACTCTTGGTATCCTTATGAACGCGGATGTAAACTCCACAGCTTATGTAGACAGAATTACTCCGGCACACAATACCACCTTAAAGTGCTAAAACATGCCAAACCCCTTCTATCTGAAAGAAATTGAGCCACGCTGACCAGGGCAATTATACTACTACACCTTGACTACTGCAACTTGCTGCTGTTGTGGGCGTCATCTCGTTGCATCGATCAGCTGCAGATTGTACAGAACATTACTGTTCATTTCATGTACGATCTATCAAAAAGAGAACACATACCCAGCGCTTGTAGAGAGCTACACTGGCTTCCCGTTTCGGCAAGGATACGTTTCAAGGCCATGACCATGATTCATAAATGTATATTTGGTTACGCCCCAGAATACCTCAAAGAGCATTTGATGACACACATCCCACTGAGGCCCCTCTGCTCCAACACCAAGGAGCTGCTAGTGGTACCCAGAGTTTAAAAAAGCATGGGATTGGGAAGATCCTTCCCGGTCTGGGCCACTCAACTTTGGAAGACCATTCCCCTTGGATTAAGGAAAGAAGTTCACCTACCCCATTTTAAAAACCTTTTGAAAACCCACCTCTTCACTTAGTTTCCCTAACTGCTCCTCAAACGTTTTTTGTTATGTCCTGTATTTTCCACTGTCCTGCATGTTTTTGTGGCGACCTTATGCCTACAAGCTTTCGGCGCTTGATACATAAGAAGATAAATAAGAAATAACAGCCATATGTGGAAGCGGAAAGGAGACAGCGGGAGTGCAGTGGTATTAAGGAGTGTGTTACTGTAGAAGTAACAAAAGAGGGGTTATTGGGAAGGGGGTGACCCCGTCCCACCCCCCTAAGCACTTTAGAATAAGGTGAGAGGCATTCAAAGCACTATGATGGGCCAGAGGGACAGGGGGTGGTGGTAGAACCCCACTCCAATATAACCAACCCCTATAGTATAGCCCAAAGTGTGAGCAAAACTGACATTTTTGCATAGATGTTATTGCACTCTGTGTATATATTAGTAACCATAGTTTGGAGACAAGGCCTGCATGGCGAATGCAGCATTTCATGCACTGGCCCTAATTGAGTGATGAGGGAAATCTCCAGCCATGCCCGAGCTCCCGTGAGGACAAACTACACCCCCAACTGCCACAAAGCTCATTCATTGTTCTAAACAGTGTTACAAAGATGTTTTTTCCATCCACAAGGAATGTGTCCTACAAGGACTGGCACCTGGCGTGCATGTTATCTCACACTGGCCAAAGCATGACCCAGCCCATCCCCAGGGGACCACAGGTTATAGCCCATGTAACTGACTAAACCTCAAGATTCCTGAATTTCATGGCACTAGCTGCCCTTTGACCACCAATCCCAAAGTAACAAGTCTTGAAATGTTCAAAGAGGATGGACA
This sequence comes from Ambystoma mexicanum, assembly GCF_040938575.1. NCBI lineage: Eukaryota > Metazoa > Chordata > Amphibia > Caudata > Ambystomatidae > Ambystoma > Ambystoma mexicanum. The sequence continues at coordinate 815,471,978 of NC_090941.1, read as the reverse complement.
GTGCACGTCTCTGAGCAACAATCGTATGACTTGTATTGCGAGATGCTGGGAAGGATACATTATAGTTCAAAATGAGGGTGGAGCCCTTGGAGCCGGATGGCGCTCAAGGGAGTGAGTGAAATGTATTTGTGGAGGTGAGAGGGCCCCAGAACCTCATTTGTGCCAGTCATAAAGACTACCAGGTGCACAGTATAATGATAAAGTAGCATTGTGTTTGGAGTTTAGTTAATTTGTTCTTTGACCTTTGTCAGCGAGAAGAGGATCTGTGTGGCACCCATGTGATGAAAGATGGACAGACTGGGCTGGGCCCAATTACCTGGCATCCCTTATCGGGCAGGTGGATCCTGCATAGGCGCACACCAACCAGCCGTGCTGGTTTTTCCTGTATGTATTGCATCACTATGACGATGTGTCTCTTCTTTAGACTCTGCTTGTACTCTTTCTGACTAGAACGTTCCTGGCAGCAGAGTTCTTTGCTGTTGTTCTCATCTGTGTATGAGATTGAAAGTTGTTATCCTTACAAGATTGACGTGGGCCTTTCTTCTCTAGCGGGTTGTAGCTTCTCTGGTGTGAGCATTCAGGGACTTTCCTTTACATGCCCAGTAAATGCATATAGGGCTCTTTGTGCTTCAGCCTTCTGTGCATGTTGAAAACATATGGTGGGGTTTTCAGTGTTTTGGTCTTTCCTTGTCCTTGGAAATGCATGTGGGGATCTCAGTGCGTTGGCCTGCTCCTATGCCTGCAATATGAGTACTGGTTGCACTGCCCCTCCACCCACAATTCACTCCCCACCCACCAACAAAACATATAATATATATATATAATATACCCCAACCCCACCTTGATAGAAGTCTATAGAAAGAGTGCCCTTTAGGTATAAACACTATGGTTAAGTCACTTGAAAGAAATGCACATGCCACATCATACTAAGTACCATTAACAGTGCGCACGTTCTTTTGTGCATCCAATGTCACAACATTTTCTTTTGCCATCTCTTCTCGGCATGGTTTGGTCACTTACATTCTCTCATTACACTTGCAGACGTTCATGTGTGTGCTGTCCTCCTTGTTCACTCTGATATATAATACTTCCGAGTGAGTGGTTGAGTGATTATATTGAGTCCGACTGGATATGAGAATTTCTTGACAAATAAGAGGGCAGTGTTTTAAGAAATTCACAAAGCATCTATTTAAAATTCCCAAGAAACCCCAGAATACGTGCTTAATTTTTAGATTGAACCAGCCAACAACATTTTGGTGAGACAAGTTCTTTGGAAGATGTTGAAACCTAAACTCTCAAAGAAAGCACCCCGCAGACGGGAAACCATGCAATGTCGTGAACAATGTAAAATGACGTGACCAGTCTCCCACCAAAGAAAATACCAGACACCCTGACTGATATAGCCCATTCACCCCAAACCTTACTTCCTGCTCCAAGGACCCGCTCTATTCAATGTCTTAAAAGCCCACCCACATCAGGGAAGCAGCTCTCAATCACACCTTACCACTTCCTCTGCATCTTTTGATTGGTTCCAAGTTCATTCATCCCAGGTTTTTTTTGCAGCATCTTTTGCGTACGTTTTTGTCTGAAAAAAAGTCATAGATTTATTTTTATGTTTTATTTGAGAAGACCTTCCCAGCCTCCCCTACCCTATTATTTATTCTCTATTCCCCAACCCTTATATGCCCTTGGCCCCCACATATTTTTCAACCCCCACATATTTTTCAATTCGTTTTTCCGGCCAAAAATCTTCAGCAAAAAATGCAGCGCAAAAAAAAATTGCAGATTAATGAACATCACCCCCTTTCTTCATGACCCACATTTGCCGCATCTTCTTTACTTTCCTATGTTAATATGATATGATATGGCATTTATAACGCGCCTATACACAAGTGTTTCAAGGCCCGGCGAGGCAAGGGAGGGGGAACAGAGGGAAGACTGAGACAACAATCTTTGCTAGACCATAGGGGAAGCCAGGGGTGGTCGCCCACCTTGCCCTCCCCCTGGCTTCGCCACTGCTGGGGGAGCACCTGGCACCATGATATGGTATGATATGATATGCCATTTATAACGCGCCTATACACAAGTGTTTCAAGGCCCGACGAGGCAAGGGAGGGGGAACAGAGGGAAGACAGAGACAACAATCTTTGCTAGACCATAGGGGAAGCCAGGGGTGGTCGCCCACCTTGCCCTCCCCCTGGCTTCGCCACTGCTGGGGGAGCACCTGGCACCATGATATGGTATGATATGATATGCCATTTATAACGCGCCTATACACAAGTGTTTCAAGGCCCGGCGAGGCAAGGGAGGGGGAACAGAGGGAAGACTGAGACAACAATCTTTGCTAGACCATAGGGGAAGCCAGGGGGTGGTCGCCCACCTTGCCCTCCCCCTGGCTTCGCCACTGCTGGGGGAGCACCTGGCACCATGATATGGTATGATATGATATGGAATATACAACGTGCCTATACCCAAGTGTTTCAAGGCGCGACAAGGCAAGGGAGGGGGAACAGAGGGAAGACAGAGACAACGATCTTACTAGGACAGGTGACATTCGATTGCACAAGGGAAGGGGGAGAGGGAATGGGACAGTGCAGTACAAGGGAAACATAGAAAGAAATAAAACAATAATAAAACAATTAAACAAAACGTTGCGAGGCAGCATTTGTGGCACTATGGAAAATGACTAAAGTAATAGTGCATTCATAATACTGACAGGAACTCTGAATGTGTAATACTGCATTTGATTTGCCACACGTATCCCCTTAATTCTTTGGAATGCATGTGATTCTGGTTATAACTATTGCATACTCTTATTATATAGTTATCATTCAATCCCAATGGGGGCCAGAACTTCGTACATAAGTAATCACATGCGGAATGAGCACGTGCAGGCCATAAGGGAAGGTACAGGGCAAACATATAATATAAAAGAGAAAACTATTGATGAAGACCCCGCAGTGCCGCCGAGTTTTGATGCTGGTCAGTGAAATGGCTGGCGATTAGTAGAGGGCACAGGGGGGTGCCACGCAGAGCTAGAGAATGGCATCTGTTTGGGAATGTGACTGGCAAGGCCGGTCGGAATCCACATGGCAAGATTGAAGGACACAGCCTTGGCTTGCAGCGAGCAGATATCGCGCTTAGTGGCGAGGCGTGCACTTCAAGAGCTAGGTCGACTGTTACCTTTCTGTTCCTGCGCACAATAGGATGGAAGAATGAGTAAGGCCCCGTGACCTCTTCAGTTGTTAGCTGCCCTTCAAGTGAAGAAACACGTGACAACTGAGGAATATGTACCGAGCAAAAAGATACAGTGAGCGCTGCATTTCGTAAGGCGGCAAGCTCCCTGCATACGAACGCAGATGGTCCATTGCATCATCGTGTGTGCCCAGAGGAGGCCCGCATCTAGTTTTACCTTGGCTTTTGCGGGTGGGCGGGGACATACACCAGGCAGTGCTTTCACCAGTGCCTGTTGCCGAAGCTGATGCTTTCCCATTGTTGGGTGAGAGGTCAGGGATTGCACGCCCACCATTGCATGGGCCCATTGAACCTGGTGCATAAAATAGGCGGGGCTACCAAATGCACCCGGAGGTGTGTTGGGGCACAGGACCGCAGTTAGTAGCCCCCAGGAGGAATCTGCACGTTGGGGACCAATCATGCTGTTATCTGCGAAGGTCTGGCCCGAAAGAAGAAGCAGTGTCTACTGCATGTGTCCTGGGGTGTGGCACGCACCAGCTGGCTGTTCCTCATTTGCATGCAGAACATCCTACTTCAAAGGCAATCCCACTTACGAATACACTGGCGCTTCTTGTGCTCAGCCACCTGAAGTGCTGCGCACCGGGCACTTGACAGCTTCTATAATTATAATGGGCACAGAAAATAAACACAACCGACAGCTTGTGAGGGTTTGTCCTCAACAAAATAAAATGGAATTGGTGCCTGCGTTTGGATGCAGGGGTCCCTCTTTAAAATCAGTCTTATTTACTGGTATGAGCATTTGGGCGCACACGTGTGTGTGTGTGTGTGTGTGTGTGTTTGATTTCATACACAGAATTCACATGTGTTCTTAGTATGGAAGAAGATGACAAGGTCATTCCAGTCGATCATTCGATCCACTTATTTTAGCCTGGGTTTTCCTGTTGCTGTGACATGAGCTTGTTGAAAGCAGCAATTCCTCAATGGACCAGATGTAAGATGCAATGTTGCCTCCTGAGCTCAGGCAGCTAATTACGTTACAACAACATCACTCCCATGAGAAATGAGCACACACTGCACAAGATTTCACATAATATTTGCTTGGCTGATACATTCAGTTCCTCACCATTAGGAATTCATAAGATGTTGATTAATGCCTGTTACTCTGGGTAATAGCCAGTAAATCATAGAGGAACGGTAAATCTTGAAGCTACTTGGCTGTAATAAATTCGTAATTCCTCTATAAAATGTAAAGCGCAAGCACTCAGCTAGCCAAGAGCTACACGCAGACCGAGGTTTCTTATTAAGTCTTACTTGAACAAACTACACATACTGTGGCAGGACTAAATTGCTGAATAAAACAGCAATGATACCGAATCCCTTTGTGATATTGGAGCGACAATTTATTCAGAGGATACTCTATACAGCCTAATGCTGCTCTGTATTTGTTCAGAAATGTTCTCAAGGTGGGTTTCTCCCCAAAAATCAGTTCATGGGCACTTACACTATGGGCATCATTGCTAGGCGTGCATCTTTTCCCTGCTGCCATTGCCAATAGCCACTTCCAGAAACCACCAGCTTGATGTAAAACCCCATCAACACAGACCAAGAAAGAGAGTCAACTGCAGTGCCCCATAGCAAAACCACCTCAAGAAGACACAACCCTGCCAAGCACCGGTTGAGGAGAGAGAAACCGGCAGCAGACACAGCATGGAGACCCACGTCATAACGGGATCGGCAGAACCCACTGGAGAGTTCACACAAGCAGTTGCAGCTCCGCTAACCCACCAGGTGCAAAAAGGGGGGAAAAGAACCCTCATTCCCCAAACATACCGGGAATAGAGTGCGGAACACAAACTGGGACATGAACTTTCTACTTTGCCATCTCTGGTACGCGGCGAGCCAGCGCAGCGAAAGTGGGCGGGGCTTAGACCGCTTTTTATTCATTTTCCTTGCACCTGCACACCCCAGGTCGTGGAAGACAGTGTCAGATGGGTAAGGGAAAGCTGTCCAATCCTCACATGAGGAGGGAGAGTTAAATAGGATACAGCAAGCTGGAATAGGAGGATTTTTGGGTGATAGCAGAGTGGAAGGTGGTGGACTACCAAGAGACCAGCAGGGGGGAGGCAGCGGCTTATGGAGGAGGTTCAAGGAGAAGGTGAGTTATTTGCTGAGGAGTGGTAGTGCTTCTGCAGTGTGAATGTGCGTTCTTGTGAGACGAGTGAGTATAGATTAGTGTAAGGAGTGACAGGGAATTGAATGGTACAGGTAGAAAGGATAGTGTTTTAGAAGCTGGTGGGAGGAGAGTGGAATTGGAAGTGGGAGAAGAGAGCAGTAGTGGGAGAAGGAGTGTATTAGTGGGAGAAGGAGTGCAGTAGTGGGAGAAGGAAAATAGTAGTGGTAGGAGGAGAGCAGTAGTTGGAGGAGGAGAGTTGTAGTGGGAGGAGAGTAGAAGTGGTTCGAGGGGAGTAGTAGTGTGGAGGAAGGTACAACTACTGTTGAGGAGGGGAGTAGTAATGGAGAAAATGGGAAGTGAAGTGGAGTGGGAGGAGGAATAACATCAAAGGGTGGAGGCAAACACTAGGAGTGAAATAGCAGAGCGGCTGAGGTTTGGTGGGATGAATAAGGTGGGAGGTGAGTCAATAAGAATAAAAAGGAGGAGGGGCGCCTGGGCGTGACTGAACCAGCCTGAATTCATTAGAGTAAGTGCAAGGCAATATCCCAAATCACATTGGAATACAAACCTTTGGATATAAGGAGTGATTGTTAGAAAGTCCCAGATGGAGTTTAAATAGATGGTACTTAGGGAACCACCCTTAGTATAAGACAGTGGCCTTTGATTCCTGTTTCCCAAGACAGTCCCTGCTGGGAGGTTGTCTTGCTGGGGAGAGGTTTTACTCAACCTCTCAAAGGATCACAGGAGAGACATAGCCAGCCAGTCTCCTACCTTGCCTGTAGGCAGAATCAAGCTGTCTGGCAAGAATAAACATAACCCTTTCACAGCTGAGCTGGGCTGACAGTGCTGGCACAGTGCTGCATGATATCAAATTGATGTGGCTGCAGTAAGGGTGAGAGTTACTAGCCACCATACCTTGAACCCAGTTATGGCTTACATTTAAAGTTTACAACTGCCACCAGAGTAGTCTTTTTCATCGTTTTATGGTTTGGCAACAGATCTCAGGCATCCCTGGCTGTCAGATTTGTGGGTGACACCACTGGTCCCGCGGTCCCGTTTGAGGGCTTTGCAGGATTACCCAGGCCTCGCAGGGCTATTCTGAGGGCTTTAAGTGCAGCACCGGGGCTAGCTGGGGCCAGTTGCTGGCAGTCTCCAGAAAGAGCTCCCAAACTGGGGCTCTGCCGGGGCCCACCCTTGACTAGCCCCAGTCATGCCATCACGTCAGTCAGTCTGTGTGTACGAAGAGCTGCACTGTTAAATGGGCTACTTGCAGGTGTCAGCACTTTGGATTGGAAAAAAAAAGAAAAGGCATCATCTTCTGTTTTTTTTTTCCTAAAACAAGGTACTGACACCTGCAGACAATCCAAGTAACTGGTTTCGGCTACATGGGCTTCCTGATGACTCTCACAGAAACATGAGGTTGACTAGAGGGCCCGGCATATTTTACTCCCGTTGTGAGATAGAATTATCCGCTTATCTGGAGTTTCTACACTCTTGCTAGATGGCAATCCTTCACATCATGCATCTCCCACACTGAGCGTGCTCAAACATATGCCAGGTACCACCTGCTTGTAATTGCACTTCATTCTACCACACACTAAATGAAGGTTGTGTGACATTGTTTGGCACAACAATATTGCCTAGAAATGTCCTCCAGCACTTGGCTCAGAATCCAAGGTACAAGGTATTGCTTATGTGTGGTGTGTATGCACTGAGACATTTTCATGACACTTCAGTTTATATGCAGAGGGGGGCTGTCAGCCTGGGCGTTCTGTCTGGTCCCCTCGAAGCTCTTTCCGCCTCCCCCTCCATGGCTGGTGTCTCCTTGTGTCTCCTTCCCTATTCTGTTTCTCTGGTAAGAGTGTTCCATGTCTTGGGGTGGTAGGTTGTCGTTGGTGTCCATGTGGGGGTTGGCCATGATCCAAAATAGTGGGGAAGTTGGGGACACTGCCAACAGCATCCCCCATGCACCATCAATTCTGCAGTGCTCTTCCTGTCTCCAGGCAGGGACTGCAGTGGGCTGCAAGCACTGCCATTGGACCAAAATGTCTTGATGGGTGCTACAAAAGTTGGGCATCTGACCCGTCGGTGTATACCCTGGTGGTCCGATTCTCTGGTGCAGTTCTTTGGTGAAGATAGGCATTCAATATGCCCATGAGCTCTCAGGCATCCCTGGCTGTCAGATTTTTGGGTGACACCACTGGTCCTGTAGTCCCGTTTGAGGGCTTTGCAGGATTACCCAGGCCTCGCAGGGCTATTCTGAGGGCTTTAAGTGCAGCACCGGGGCCTGGCAGTCTCCAGAAAGGGCTCCCAAACTGGAGCCCTGCCGGGGCCCACCCTTGACTGGCCCCAGTCACGCCATCACCTCAGGCAGTCTGTGTGTACGAGGAGCTGCACTGTTAAATGGGCTACCTGCAGGTGTCAGCACTTTGGATTAGAAAAAAAGAAAAGGCATCCCCTTTTGTTTTTTTCCTAAAACAAAGTACTGACACCTGCAGACAAACCAAGTAACTGGTTTCGGCTACATGGGCTTCCTGATGACTCTGTACTCAGAAACAGGAGGATGACCAGAGGGCCCGGCATTCCTATTGTTTTTGAGCAAAGAATCATTAGGCAGCATGAAAGCCCTTTAACTCATGTTGCCTGATGACTCTTACTCAAAACAATATGAGAGCCAGACCCTCTATCCCTCCTCCTGTTTCTGAGTACAGAGTAATTAGGCAGCAGACATACCTTTAATTGAAGGAGACCGCGGTTTTCAACCACACGTCTCCCTGAATGAAAGTGCTGCCTGCTGCGTATGAGAACTGGGCCGCACTGATGTCACACCTTTGGTGCACTCAGCCCCTTCTTTTTTTTTATTTTTTATTAAAAAAAGGCACTGGGCACACCATAAGCTAACAATGGGAGGGCGCTCCAGCTCCCATGCTTTCACCACCCGCCCCCGGGCCCCACCCCCCTCTCGATTTAGCATCCGATTTAAAGCACTGGGTATCCTGCAAGCTGCTTTTGTTTCTTCTCCTCGTAGTTCCTGTCTGAGAACCAAGTGACCTGCGAGGACGGTATGCTAGATGCATGTCCACTTTACTTGTCGGATCCTGGACCGCGTACGTTTTCCTAATAAGACAAATATGTTTTGGCTGAAAATCTCTGTAGCATTTCAGTTAAAAGCACACTTGTCACTTTCTTGGTCATTAATGTTCTTAAAATGTAAACATAGGACTAGTGAAGTGAATCGCAAAAGTATGTATTGAAAAGCTACTGTCACATTGATTAGGAAAAACGTTTTTCTGTTCTATTGTTTCTTGTACACAGATATACACAAAACATCTCTGTAGCGACACAACTGTGATAAATCTTTAAACACTGTGGTAGCTTCACAAAGCAGTTTTGCGGATTTTCAGAAAAATTGCGCTCTAGCTCTCGGTTAAAAATATCGATTTTGTATTTATTTTTCTTAACGTTTCCCAGGCAGCATGTTCACAAGAGACTTAATAGCTTGTTTTCGTGGTAGTCTCAGGGGGAGTAGACATCTTGCAGACAATGCAGTAAATATCAGCACTATTAGATGAGCCATTACTCTTAAAAACAAAGAGAATACAGATGCAGGGCACCATTTTCCGAGGGATTTATCTCGCTTAGTGGCAATATGAAAGTATATTTGAAAATATGGCTCCTGGGAGCTGTGCGCCATTTTTAAAGAAAGAATTGGAAGACTGTAGATTGTGTTACCTTTATCAAATATTCCATTGTTTGGGAATGACAGATCCCACCTTCACTGTAAGGAAAGAGAAAAATACTTACGCATTCACTTCTGTAAGGAAACTTAACTTTCAGTCTTGCAATCATAACGTTGTAAACGTTTTCGTCCAGCCTTCAGATGGTGTTTGCAAAGCAGCAACACGAATTATACATGACCAACATTGAAACACATGTGATTAAAGCAATCCTTGCTACATCAGATGGCTAAGACAGACCATTGTGCAGCAACGTTGCCATTCAACTGTGATTGAGCTATCCTCTGTGGATGTCTGGCCATCGGTGATAGAGCAAGGAAAATCATACTTACAGTGAGACATGGCTTTCCATCTCAGCTCATCCACTAATACAAATGTGTGCAGATCATTGTTACAAACATTTGAATGTTACATTGACGGTTGTGAAAAATGAAATGGGCACCATACCCAGTGTTCATTATCAACTTAATGGTTCATGCATATAGCCCTATTATCATCGACTTAATTGACAAATATAAATATCTCTGGCCATTCCTGTGTGTCCAAAATGTTCTTTGATTTTATGCAAAGCGTCCAGGAACTGAAGCGACTCACCTGCATGCTCACATTAGAAAGAATACAGCCCACTAGGGAAAAAAGGCCCAAGACACTCCTGTAAGGATAACAAGTATTCATTCCTACAAAAATAGGAATGCATCAGCAAAGAACTCTGCTGCCACAGAACGGTCTGATGTCCATTGGCATGTGTGATACATTTTAAGCACAAACAGCGTCACTAATGACGCAATCATATATAGCACAATTCTACAATACGGATTAGCAGAGGCCTATAGATGTAGGGCTTGCTCCATATGGGATGGCAGGCCATTGGTCCATCTTCATCTGCCCATCGTCGTTCACGTGGGTGCTGCTGGGCTCGTCATCTGTGGTGAGCTGAACTAAACATTAACTAGCTACTCTGACATATAATGTTATTCTTACGATTGTAACAATGCACCTGGCAGATACAGAGATAAGTTTCGGGGAGAGCCAAGGTCCCACTAACTCGCACACACTTCACTCATTCCCAGACAGATCAGCAACCCCCCAGGTCCTCCACCTTAGTTTTGAGATCTAATTCTGATGCCACCATGCACCAGGCTCCACAAATCACGTGACCCATTCCTGAAGGCACAATAGACTTGCCTTCTGATCTTAGTGATCAATCGAGGGGTGTAAAAGTTTTATGGTTGGTGGTCTGGGCTTGGTAGGTGCTGTGGCATGCAGGGGTCATGGGATGAAAGCATGGCAGAGCCATATTTCTCATGTGAGGATTGTTGGGGGTAGGAATATCTATCTTGCTATCTGCTTTGTGGGTTGGTACTGCCAAAAAGCACTCTGCTCCCTTCTCATGACCTCGCAGGGTTCCTTCTTCCCAAGGCGTGAGGGCCTGTGAGTTGCTGAACAATGGAGGAGGTTGTGGATCTCTCAGACTTGGCCAGGGTGGGGGGTGGTGTTCACTCTCATGCAAGGGCCCTAATACTAATACACAAAATACCATTTGCCACGATTGGGCCTACCTTCTAAGATGGCTGCTGCTTGCCAAGATGGCATTTAAACCTGAATCTACCATAGTGGGGACATCCGAGGCTCATCTACAGGCCTTGCAGGTCGCACAGAATGCCACCGTTAGAGCCGTCCTTGAGTTGTTCTGCAGGGAACACATTACTGATGCCAGACGAAGCCTTCACTGGCTACCAGTCAAACATCGGGTCATGCACAAGTTACTTTCCTTGACTTATAAATGAGTTCCCAAGGAAGCCCCTCAATACCTCATGAACTGTCATACTATTCCCCTAGCAGGCCGAAATCTGCTGTCCCATGACCCATTAAAGCTCTCTTAGCCAATGTATAATCGTAACACCTTTGGCAGCTCTACTTTTGATGTCCAGGCTCCCCTGTCCTGGAATAAATTACAGTTCGATCCGATCTTGGGCATGCCAAGTCTAGCAGTCAGTTTAAGAAACATCTTAAAACACACCTGTTCAATCTAGACCCAGATTAGGCTTTGCACCAAGTTATCTTTTCTATTCCAGGATGCTTCCACCCTGTTCTGCTATCTGTTAGTATGTCTTGTTCTGTTTTCTGTGCGCTTTGAGGCCCATGGGCGAGTAGAATTGCAAATAAATAAATAAATCTTATAATGCATGCACTAAGGTGATCGCGCAACCCCCCCCTTTATGTGCGCCCCCCTGCTCCCTGAATGTGGTCTATTATCGTCTAGTTCTTGTTTGGAATCGCGTACGTGGTGAGAAGACCCTCTCTCCTTCCGAACATTACCCCCTTTCATTAATCCTAAATTAACAAACCCCCCCTCAGTGTCACTGGCAATTAAATTCCAGTATATGTTTTTCTCCCCCCTCTGCACCCGATCAAACCTTTCAGCTTACAGGTATGATGGCGACCTGTTTTTTGGAACCCATGCTCTGCAAACATCTCGTAAACTTGCTCCAGACTGGGCATATTCTTCTGGGGTACATGCCATATAAATACTCCCCCATGCCCTGCTAAATCTACCCAGTGCTCTATGTAATTCTTGGGGTCTGGTGGGGTGGTGGTGATGGGGACACAGGGTTGTAAGAGGTGGTAAAGTTCTACCATGTGGGGTTTGTTAGGGTTGTCTGTTTGGGTCCCATTCTCTGTGGTATCACAAGGATCTTTGGCTGCCCCCGCCGATTGAGACCACCATCATTGCGCTACTGGGCATTGCTTTGGCACAACAATGGAGTCCCATTTGGCACATGTATAGAATGACCAGGATGAAGATGATGACCGGCATTAGCATTTTTACAATTGGCCCCATGCAGGATGAAGCCCAAGAGAAGGGGAAATCAAACCACTCCTCCTCCTGTATGCCAGTTTCTTTCTCCAGGCAGACTGCCAGGTTGTTCACAGCTTCAATTATGTGTGGCAAAAAGCCATTTTTAGCATCGTCGGGAGGTAAAAATTTGCAGCATGAGTCCCCGATTTATTTGCACATGCCTCCCTCCATGGCAGTTAGCATATCAAGGACATAGCGGTTCTGCATCGTCATCATCCTCTAGGCGTAGAGTTCCACCTTCATGACATTGAACCATTGCTATTAGCCAGCTGGATAAGCTCCTAGCAGACACTCTGCAGCCATTTAGCATTGGCCACAGCTTACACCCCAGGTAGCAGTAATGAGGCAAAGAAAGTCTCTGCTTTGGTGAAGAGGCAGTATTCATCTGGTATGTCATCGAGCAGGTTTGACGAGTACTTGGACGAATGATTTGCTATTTTCTTTCTTCACAGCGTTACGCCTTTTTCTTTCACTGGGAAGGTGTGGGACTCTTGTGCTGGCAACATATTTCTAGTTTCTTCTTCAGATGCTGGGAGGGTGGTAGGGGAAACTTTCTCTGTCAGCCCCCCTTGCAAATGTGCTTCAGGGATTACAAGCAGGGCTAAGTGTAGCATGGCCAGCGAACAATAACCCCTCCATGATGGTGGGAGGTGCAAATACGCTTGTTGGCCGCACACTCAGTAGTAATCCATCACTGCCACTGTGCCTTTTTTGAGATCAGGAATGAGCAATGTTTTGTTGCAATGTACATTGACCCATACAAATACTGTTCTGACACTGTAAAATCAAAGTTCAGATCATATGATTCTTCTCTGTGTACTTTCACCGGTTTCTCCATTGCCTCAATCCATGTTAGTTGTGTGATATGTTTAGTCCAGAACGGTGCATGCACTGCTTCCTCTTGTACCCAAACCCCTACTCCATTTCCTATTATACCCTCTGCCATGCAGATGACTGTTGTTTCTTGCCTTTTGTTATTTGTGTATTTTAGTCCTTGTATCACCAAGTAGGGTCGTTTTAGGCATTTGTTTCCTTTTTGATTTTTGTTGCATTGCAGGCGACCTGGATCAACGATTTCGAGCCTTACAATTGTGTGCCTGGAAAGTGCCCTGAGCCTACACAGAGCATGATGCACTAGGCATTGCGCCTCTAGAATTGGTACTTCCTGTGGCACTAGGACCTTGGGTGCCCCTGACACATGCAGTATCAGCGAACACACATAACAACTTCCATTCACTTTATTCCTACCCACTGAGCTCATGTCCACATACCAACTGTTTGACGTTTCTGGGTGATGCACATCTTCTATGGTGTTAAAACCGAGGCTGTGATAGGCATCATACTTCATCTTTCATGCTTGTTTGTTTGCTTTGTTTATTTATATAGTGCGCAAAACCCTGAGGTATCTAGGCACTTAAATGTAAGAAATTGGTTTCAGTGCTTCAGGTTACAGAAAAGGAAGCATAAGTGGTGAACTACAACATCGTGGAACCTGCAAAGGTAAACATCATACGCAAAGTGCAAAAAAGAAGTACATGGTGATCACATCCATCGAGCCTGACCCCATGTTGCATGGCATCAGCAGCACACAGATGAAAAGTCAAACAATAGGCAAATTCCTGGTGCCTACCCATGTTGCGACATGTTGCGGCAGCAGCACACAGATTCAAAAGTCAAATCAGTGGGCAAATAAATGCTGCCTACCCCATGTTGCAGGGTGACAGCAGCATACAGATACGAAAGTCAAGCAATGGGCAAATACATGGTGCCTACCCTACCCCATGTTACAGGGCGGCTGTGGCACACAGATGCGAAAGTCCAGCAATGGAAAAATACATGGTGCTTACCTCATGTTGCAAGGCGGCAGCAGCACACACATGCGAAAGTCCAGCAATGGTTAAATATATAGTGCCTACCCCATGTTGCAGGGCGGCAGCAGCACACAGATGCAAAAGTCCAGAAATTGGCAAATACATGGTGCATACCCCATGTTGCAGGATGGCAGCAGCACACAGATGCGAAAGTCAGATCAGTGGGCAAATACATGGTGGCTACCTCATGTTGCAGGGAGGCAGCAGCACATAGATGCGAAAGTCAAAACAGTGGGAAAATACATGGCGCCTACCCCATGTTGCAGGGTGGTAGCAGCACACAGATGCGAAAGTCAAAACAGTGAACAAATACATGGTGCCTATCCCATGTTTCAAGGCGGCAGCAGCACACAGATGCGAAAGTCAAAACAGTGAGCAAATACATGGTGCCTGCCCCATGTTGGAAGGCGGCAGCAGCATGCAAATGCAAAAGAAATAATTGAGGTGCACTATCAGGCTTGGGAGAATGGGATGAGGAGGGGGGAGGACAACGAGTGCAAGGAAAGGGTGTGGGGGCCCACAAAGCATCACAAGCAACCAGGGGGGTGTGGGGAGTTCACACAGCATCACACAGGTGACCAGAGGGGGTGGAGGGCACACACAGCATCACAGGCCACAAGGGGGTGTTGGGTGCACACACAGCATCACAGGTGACCAGGAGGGGTGGGGGGCACACACAGCATCACAGGTGACAAGGTGGCGGTGGGGGGCACACATCATCACAGGCAACCAAAGGGGGGCACTCACAGGATCACAGGCGACCAGGGGTGGGGTGGGGGCACACACAGCATCACAGACGACCAGGGGAGATGGGGGGCACACACAACATCACATGTCACCATCGAGGGGTGGGGGGCACACACAGCATCACAGGTGACCAGGGGGAGCACACACAGCATCACAGGTGACCACGGGGTGGGGGCACACGCAGACTCACAGGCAACCAGGGGGTGGGTCTCGCACACAGCGTCACATGTGACCAGGGGCGTGTGGGGCACACAAAGTGCCACAGGTGACTGGGGTGTGTGGGGGCACACACAGCATCACAAGCAATTGAGGGGGGCACTCACAACATCACAGGTGACCAGGTGGGGGTCAGGGGCACACACAACATCACAGGTGACCGGGGGGGACACACAGCATCACAGGTGACCAGGGGGCATTAAGTGTACGTTTGGGGGCGCCTAGATGTTCATTAATAACATCATTATTATCACTTTCATTTCTAAAAATGTGTGTTATAAAAACAGTGTGGAGTTTGGGAAACGATAGGGACCTAGCAATATATTCTTACAATCCAGTGCGAGGTGGTGGGTTCTTATTGTGTTCAGAATTGTTTACCTGTTGATGCAGAAGTTTGGGCCTTGTGGACAATACATATTCAGTTCAATTGAAGTGGTGTTCAGTTTTGTTTAAGTGGACATGTGACCTATTATTGATAGTGAAATTAAAATGCCCTTCGTTACCCCCTTTTTATATGCCCATTTAATATAAAAGATGACCCTAAATAAAACATAGACATAGGAAACATAGACATAGAAAACATACCCACTTTAAAATGCATTGCACACATTTATGTATATGGTAACCTAGGCATACTACTGTAATAACACATTTTCCTAACATATAATGAGTAATTTGAGAGCGCTGGTTTCATCTTCTTGGCAATCATTTTTGCTAAAACCACACATACTTGTAAATCTAGGGACTGTATTGTACCTGCCGCCATTTCAGGGGACACAACAGGATGGAAATTAAAGTCTGTGGGCACTTGCCAACACCCTTTGCCAATATGAGGAACCGCCTCCACAATCACTTTGATTCCATATGCAAACATGTCCGGATCTATGGGGATGCCATGAAACACCACCTCTCCTCCCATTACATGAATAATTAACATTGCTCTGATGGCGTACATCCCTGGCATTGCACAAACTATGCCACTGTCTGTGAATGATATCATCATGTTGAGCTTGCTGAGCAGATCCCTGCACAGCAAGTTCACTGGCAAGCTTCCCAAATAGAGTAGGGGGGCTGCACCACCTTCCCTCCTTTTTTGATGTCAACCTCTTTAGTATATGTAACTGTGGAGACAGCCCCAGAGAAGCCCTGTGTGATAAGAGTGTGGCCCGATAACGGGAAGTCTCCCGACTGATGCATGATTTTGTGGGACCTGTGTCAACCATAAAAATGAAGTGTTTGTCCCTGATCTCTGTGCCCACCAGGGGATCCTCCTCTGGGTGAACTGTCATAGATAACACTGGGCACGCAAGCGCTCTCTGTGGACTGTCCTAATCTGGGTACATGTTCGACCCTGGGAATGTGAAATGGGTGTTTCCTATCAGAATCACCCCTCCGTATGGCCCTATGGAGCCATTGGGCACTTTGTTGTATGTGTGAATGTTTCCATTACCATGCTGTGGTATTGCTTATTGTGGGTACTGTTGCTGTGGGGGCTGCTGCTGCTTTGTTTACTGTTGTTGTGGTTCCTGTTGCTGAGGGTACGCTCCCGGGGGCTGGGGCATGAGCTGTGTGTACGCTTGGTGTATCTCATAGGGTATGGAGGTCATTCTTGGTGTCAGCATCTGCTGTGTGTTCTGGGATTGTGGGTGATAAGTATTGTACAGTTTGAGGAACTCATGCTCTGTTCTTTTTGTCCCATACATCCAAAGCCCCCCCACTTCCCCCCCTGAAACTGCCCCTCCCCCACTGCTGACCTCCTTGCTGCCACTACTGGGTTTGGTACTGCTCTCTGCTTCCCGACTGTCCTTGTCCTCCCTCTGGCTAAAATGCTGCTATTCTGACATCCATGGACCCCTGCATGCTCCTTGTTCCTTCTGTCTGTCCTGATGTGGACCCCGTCCCTTCCACAGCTATCTTTGCTAGCTTCCTCTCTACCAACTTTGCCTCATTTGCCTGCAACTGCTGTGTCCTTTCCCTTTCTCGTTCCTGTATCCATTTTCAGTGTTGTATTGTTATACTCTGAATATTTGCCCATACCTTTGCTTCAATGCCCACAATTGTGTCTAGTGCCTTCTGCACCTCCTTTGGTAAGCCCCTTTTGATAAAGAAATAAAAAAGG
The DNA here is from genome assembly GCF_040938575.1 of Ambystoma mexicanum. NCBI lineage: Eukaryota > Metazoa > Chordata > Amphibia > Caudata > Ambystomatidae > Ambystoma > Ambystoma mexicanum. Next base: position 815,455,060 of record NC_090941.1, on the reverse strand, counting down.
AGGAATAATGTACTGTGCAGGGTCTTGGTCATCGCCCATAGTGTTTTGCATAATTGATTGTAAGTCTGGGGTGTCAGGGTATGTGCACCGATGCGTGCCCCACACCTGCGCTCTGATGTTTTTGAACAGTGTGCCATTATGTGTATCATTGTCCAACCTTACTCCGGGGTACCCTTCTTTGATCCACACATCCCCAGCCTGTTCCCCTATTATAACACTAATAAAGGTTTCATACCACCTACGGCAGGGGGTATCCCGACAGTTTGTTTTTCAAATGCATATAACCATCTCCCCAACCCCGTTGTTAATGGTGGGAACACTTTAATCAAATTGTTCTTGTCCATCTATGCCCAGTGTACATACTATGCTCTACCCATGCCCTTGTGAATCAAAGGCATCTGGAAGCCCACTTTCTTCCATTCTTTTCTCCCGGCACTTCCTATTTTCTGCGCTACTGCCATTAGGCCAAACCTCCTTAACCTCTCATCCCACAGACTTTCCACTTGAGGTGTTATTTGTGGTGGCTGTTGCGCTTCCTCCTCACCGTCGTCCTCAAACTCATCCACTGTACTCCACCCATCCTCTCCCTGATCTCCACCTAGGTGTCTTTCTGACCTTACATTTCTGCACCCTGTGCTCGTTCATCTTCCTTCTTCTCTATATGCACATCCTTTATTGCTTTGCTGCCTAATCTGAACAAAATGTCCCCCACTCTCCACTCGTCTAGGCCAGTCCCTTTTGCTTCACTATGTGCTGTTCGAAGTCGCTCTAGCTCTGCTAGCGCTGACTCTATCCCCTCTTCTAATTCTCTCTGTCCTGCACACTCTTGCAGTGGAGCGATTGCTGGAGTGGGTATATATAGGGGGTGTCGGGATCGCTGCCCGGGTGGACACATAGGTCATGTTCTGCCCATGTCACACCCACCTCAGCTTGCTTGCCCCCTTCATGGGTGTTCCGGGCCCCTTCCTCATTAGAGTCCTCTACATCCTGAAACATTTTCCATAAATCTAGAATTTCCTTTCTGTCCTGCAACTGTTTACCCTTGTATTTTTCTGCTGGAAATGTAGTCATGTGTTCCAGTATTCCCTTATTACGGGTGCCTTGCTCTGGCCAGGGGTGTGGCATCCTCCCTTGTGTTTCTGTCACCCACCTTTTGTGATACTTCTCGATCTTCTCCCGGTAGAAGGTAAAAGCCTTGTACTTGTACTCTAAAGGTGTCTCCCCTCCCATTGCAGCAATATACGGCTATAAGGTGTCCCTACTCTTGTAATCGCTCACTGCACATGCTGCAAAAATCACAACCACAAAATCAATGTATCATTCTCTCCTCCCTGTACGGCCAAGTTGCTTTTCCTCCCCCTCACACACACCCACTCTCGCACTCCATAATCCCAAAACACTCTGCTATATGCACAATGCCCCTCCTCGGCGCTCCACCCTAGATAATAAAAAACACAAACACAACAAGCTAAAATAACTAGCTAAAATAACAAACACTACTATTCCCAAGCCAACTAATTATGCGGGCTCCTATTCATTTCCTTTTTCTCCATTAGATAATACAAGTCTTAGTGTTATGAATTCTTATTAAGCGTTCGGTCGCCCGAAAGCATCATGGCGCTGGAGAGGAAGAGATAGAAGCCCAGGAATAAACAGGAAATCGACCATCAGCCACTGAGTTCAGAATAATGTCCTAAAAGCCAAATGGTTGGATAATTTTTTCATTGCCAAGGGAAGCTTATTCCACAGCTGCGCCGCAGCAATAGAGAAGGCACGCCCCCCGATCCGGGAGCAACGGAAGGATGGTACACAAAGCAGGCCGGCCGAAACTGACCACAGGGAACGCTTTGGAAGATAGCGTACACATTTAGTGCGAAGATACTCTGCCCCCTGGTCATGGAGAGCCCAGTGAACAATACATAGCGCCTTGAATTTGATCTGCTGGGCAACCGGGAGCAGTCAAAAGACGTAGAACTGGGAAAATGTTTGCCCCATAGGATGGTCCCATAGCCACACGTGCTATGAGATTTTGAAGGCGTTGAAGTCGGTGGTCCAAGCCCGTAGGCTGTGCTAGATAGAGAGAATTGCAGTAGTCCATCTGGCTGAACACCATCACAGCCACGTCTGGCGGGTGCAAAGGTGGTTTTATCATATGAAGCACCTTTTTTAAAATCTTCAAATGGAAAAACCTCATCTGGCAAACAGCCGGTACCTGGGCATCCATAGACAAGGTGGCTGTCATCACCCCTAAGTTTTCAACTTAGCCATGGGGAAAGGGAGAGAACCCAAAGAAGAAGGCCAGAAGGAGGTAATCCAGAGTAAAGGGTCAGGAGGGGATCCCACCACCAGCACCTCCGTTTTGCCCCCATTCAACTTCAGCCAATTAAGGCCCATCCACTTTCCTACGGCCGTCTGAAGGCACAATGACACCTCAGCCCGATCAAGATCTAAACAGATCAGGGTCTGGGTGTTGTCTGCATAAGAATAGCACCTGATGCTGAAGGAGAGGATGAGGCACACTAGTGCACAGATGTAAATATTGTAGATAATGGGGGACAAAGCAGAGCCCTGAGGCACACCACAACTAAGGTGGCAGGAATTAGAGGAAAAAGGGGGAAACAGGAGCGATTGAGATCTTTCAGCCAGGAAAGAGGAGAACAGGGCAATCCTTGACCAGATATACCAATTTGGGCCAGGCAGGAGAGCAGGGTGGTGTGGTTCACTGTGTTGAAAGCAGCTGATAGGTCTAATAAAATCAGTGCTCCAACACCCCCTGCATCCACCATCCTGGCCATGTCGTCCTAGACAGAAACCAGGACGCTCTCAGTGCCCCTGCCCAGCCGAAAGCCTGACTGAGCCGGGTTAAGTTGACCACATAACTCAAGAAAAGAAGGCAGGAGAGGGGAGACCAGTGATTCCAAGAGTTTCATAAGGGTAGGTAAGAGAGAGATAGGACAAAAGTTAGATGGTAAAGAAGAATCCAGAAAAGGTTTTTTTAAAAGTGGGATTACCGTCTTGGCCTTTATCTCAGGCAGGATAAACTCCGACTGGCAAGAGGCATTTACAGCATCCGTGATCACCCCAGAAGGTCAGACGAGATCTCCTTCAAAACTCTCAATGGCACTACATCAGATGGAGCGCTGGATTTGATCTGATGAATGGCCTTGAATACCGACTCCTCAGAAAAGAGAGGGAAAGAAGACGAGCCCGATCGTTTAGTACCCATAACAGAGTCAGAAGGTATATTGCCAAGGGTAGGTGTAATGGCAGCTAGTGCAGAGCTGATGGATATGTTGGCACGAATATTGTCAATCTTTCCAATGAAGAACTGGGATAAATAATCACAGAGCTCCTGGGTCGGCTTACCACTAGGTGTACAATTTACTGAGGAGGATAGAGAGTTAACAGCTGCAAAAAGGGCCTTGGACTGACACAAGGAGGTTTCGATTCTCTGGGCAAAATAAGATTTTTTTGCTACTAAAATAGCAGCTGAATAGGCAGCAGAGCAGGCCTTATACTGGATCTTAAGAAGAGGATCATAATCAATGCGCCATTTCCATTCCACTTGTCTAAGATTCAATCGAGTGGAGCTCAGTTGCTCCGAAAACCATGGCTTTGAGTGAAGCCTACAGAGTTGAGTAAGCTGAAGTGGGGCTAATTCATCGGCTGCTACCTGAAGAGCAGCAGACAGAAGCGGTATAAAGGGAACCATAACAGCCGCAAATTTGAATTTGAGAGAGGATGCTAGCCCTTGTAGATTGGCCGAGCGCCAGGCACATTGCCAAACCCTAGCCGGCTGAGTCTTAGGCTGTCCTTACACTGGTAAGAGTGAGCAGGTCACCAAATAGTTGTCTGTCCATAATATGGGCTCTGCAGATAGGAAGGTAAGTAGGGTTTTATTAGCCAATACTACGTCTAGAGTGTTACCCATTTTATGGGTAGGCCCTACAACGTCTTGGTAGAAGTCAAGATTAGACAGGCTGGTAAAAAATGCATCAAGGGCAGGAGCCCTAGGAAGGTTACATTGCAAATAATTCAAATCACCCAGCATAATGAAGTGAGTATGTTTGACATGGAGATCTGCTATAAGGTCAGCTAGAGGTTCAAGTAAACCAGCAAAGGACCCTGGAGATCGATAAACAATCAGAACATGACAAGAGAAAGTAAGGGAGATCACGCATCTCAACAGCATAGCCTCCACAGATAGAGAATGAGGACAACATAATTGAGTTAAAACAAAATCTGCTTTAAAAATGGCAGCCACCGAACCTCCATGCTGTGGAACAAGGCAGTCCAGATAAACAACCATCCAAAAGTGGTACCACCATCTCAGCTCACTCAAAGAAGCTCCCGACACACCTGTTTTCTTTTCTGTAATATACTCCTTAAAACTTCAATAATAATAATAAACAAAAGCATGCCCATACTATACAAATAATCTCGTTCTCCACTTGCACACAACCCACAGTTATTCCCATATACCCTTCCCCTACTTGTTATCTCTTGCAAGGGTATACTCACTTAAGCGTGTTCACCCGAACGTCTCCGTCACAGGGTTCCAACACTGGCCTGCACTCTCCGGAGCCACACCCACTTCAAAGAGCAGTCAGGCTCCTGCAAACCTCTGGGATTTTACCTGTTCGGGAAATTGTCGCTGCAGGTGGGCGCAGCCCCATGGGAGAAGCGGCCTGCAAGCCTCCATCAGTGCAGGGGTCACTGGGATCACATCAGGGTCACCAAATGAAGGCACAGCCCTCATGCTCACACCAGAAAAAATACAGCCCACTAGGGAAAAAGGCCCAAGACACTGTTACAAGGATAACAAGTATTTATTTCTACAAAAATTGGAATGCATCAGCAAAGACTCTGCTGCCATCGAACGTTCTGTGGTCCATTGACATGTGCAGTACATTACAAGCAAAAACAGCGTCAGTAATGACGCAGTCATACATAGCACAATTCTACAATACGGATTAGCAAAGGCATATAAATGTAGGGTCTGCTCCATATGGGATGCCATGCCATTGGTCCGTCTTCATCTGTCCATCTTCATTCACGTGGGTGCTGCTGGGCTCGTAATCCGCAGTGGGATGACCTAACAGTTAATAAGGTACACTGACACACAATGATATTCTTACGATTGTAAAAATGCACCTGGCAGATACAGGGATGGGCTTGGGGGAGAGCCGAGCTCACACTAACTCACACACACTTCACTCAGATCAGCAACCCCCAAAGTTATCCACCTTAGTTTTGAGCTATAATTCTGATGCCACCGTGCACCTCACTGCACATCTCACGTGACCCTTTCCTGAAGGCACGATTGCCTTCTGATCTTAGTAATCGATCTAGGGGTGTAAACGTTTTTTGGTCAGTGGTCTGGGTTTGGAAGATACTGTGGCATGCAGGGGTCATGGGATGAAAGCATGGCAGAGCCGTATTTCTCATGTGGGGGCCTTGCAATCTGCTTTGTGGGATGTTGCTGCAAAGAGGCTCTCTGCTCCCTTCTCATGACCTTGCAGGGTACATTCTTCCCAATGCACGGGGGCTTGTGAATTGCTGAACAATGGAGGAGGTTGTGGATCTCTCAGACTTGGCCAGCGTGGGGGTTGTGTTTTTGCTCATGCAAGGGGCCTAATGCTTATACACAAAAGACTGTTTGCCATGCTTGGGCCTAACTTATAACATGGCTGCCCCTTGCAAAGATGGCATTTGCACCTGCATTTACCAAATAGCTTATAATGCATTCACTAAGGTGATCACACCCCCACCCCCTTTATGTGCACCCCCAGCTCCCTGGATGTGCTCTATTATTGTCTAGTTCTTGTTTGGTATCGTCTAGGGGGGTCAGAAAATAATCTCTCATTCCCAACAGAAGCCTCAATGGTGATAGTTGTCCTGTTCCCTTCTTCATACAGGTATTTTGGAAGAGTGCAACAGAACTGAACGAGACTGTCCATCTTGGAATTAATCTTCTGTCAGAAATTATATATATGGCTATCTTTGGTTTTGGAAATGTGCTTTGCTTACTAAGACAGGCGTAACATTCCTATTGTGGTCATAATATATACTGGAAGTGAACATTGAAATGGTCAAATCAGTTTACAATTTAGTACAGCTAAATGTTTGTTTTTTCTTTGTGTTGTAATATCCTCTGTTGCAGCTCACACCCGCTTTTGAAAGATCTATGTTTGTTCTTTAGTTGCACTGCTGTCAGCAACAGATGAGCAACAGCTTAAGTGGCTCTACAAAATACACACATAACATTGCAACTCTACTCTCACCCATATAGAAAGAGAAAGCGGGAGATAGAGAGAGAAAGAGGCAGAGAGAGAGAGAGAGAGAGAGAGAGAAAGAGAAAGAGAGAGAGAATGTGACTAAACCACTTACTCAGTCCTCAAACTACTATAAATAAACAATGTTCCCAATGATAAAGGTGAAACAGCCACAGTCAAGAGACATACTTCCTTTTCCTTTTTGTGCTAACAGGAGCTTAGAGCAGGCTATACTCTTAGGGGGGTGTGACTGTGATAACAGTTGAAACCCGAACAGCAATAGTTCAAAGACTTCGAAATAAAAGAAGGTGTAATCAATGTTCTATAAATATATATGCACTTTAATTAAACACTTAAGAATGCAAATAGCTAAACTAAAAACGATAACAAAAATCCACCCCTGTTGAAAGAACACAGAAAATATAGACCAAACATGTCATAGCACTCTGAGTACTGACACAGACTGAACTGGCAAGACATTGCAGCAATGTCGCTTGAAAAGACGTGCAAAATGATGGCTTATCAGTCACTATGGTCCCAAATGTGGACATGAGGGTCTAGGACGCTGAACAGTACACTATGATGGTTCTTGGCCTGTTTGCCAACATTAAAATAGACTCTTAAGTGTTGTCCATGCAGGACAAACCATGTTCAAATGTGGCAAGTTGGGTTAATCCAGGAGGTGAGTCGGGTAAGTCCAGATTGAAGCAGAGCTCTGTGTGATTTGATGCAGTGTTTTAGCAGTGCAAGTCTATTGGTCCATTTGGTCAGTTTGACCATCAAACTGGAACGCAACAACGGGTACTGCATGGTCGAGTCAGCGCATGAGTCAATGCTTCCAGCATTTCAAGGCGAGTTTGCGGTTGTATTGATGTGAAGGCTTCCAAAGTGGTGAACTTTTGTTCAAGCCAAAGCAGTGATTTGCACTGCTGCTGTGGTGAAGTATCTTACCAGTTTGAAGATGCAAGCAATGGTTCAAATATCAAAGACATGCCTATAGCAGCACTGTGCCTCCTGTGTGGTTCAAAGGCTTTGAACAAGGTCAAATCAGTTTGAGGATGGTTCAAAGTGGCAGACACAGGAGTCCAAGCTGCTCTGAGGTTCACAGGGGGCCGCGAGTCCCAGTCCAGGGAGCTTGGCTGGCACCAGTAAGAGTTAATTTGCCTCAAGTGAAGCACCAGGTTAATCTGCAGCTATCAGAGGGCAGGCCTTGGTCTACAGCAGTTTACCTCCAATGTTCTCTGGTGATCATTATGGGACAGATCTCATCTCTGCCTTGGATGTACCTGTCTTCTATTCTATGTTAGAGGACTTTTGAAATGACTGCAATCCCAACCGGGTTCCAGATATATCTTCATCTAGGTGTCCAGGAAAGGATTAAGGAGGTAGAAATAGACCCCTTCCTTGTGAAGATAAAAGGACACAGGGAGTTGAACAAAAGCAAGCTTGTTGTTAGGGGTGAAATCCTTGTCCCTGTGGCAACTCAATGTTGCCTTTTCGCATCACACCTAGACTGCTTTCTTCTGCAGAAAGTGGAGGGGATAGGAAAGAAGGAGAGCCCCACCGAAAAGCAAGATGGGGATTCCATTTTCACCACCCCTCTTTCCACTCTGGCTACTCTAACACCACCACATTCCCAATGTGTAGCCTCAAAGGCGGTTTGCTAGCCATACATTTGTGAGTGTCCCTTGAAGTATGGTTTCAAGGAGATCTTCTGAAGAGAGCTCCTGTGCTTCAATGTAGGTGTTACCCTTCCTCGCAGAGGATGAGAGGAGACCAGCATCATGCCTATTGGAGATGCGATGGCCAGGCTGCCATGAATACCCATGGCCCTAAAGGAGCTTTGCAGCGTTAACAGGGTTGACACTTGCATAATATCAAATAATGTGCAAATCTAACAATTGTGGTCTCTTATCAGTCATCATGCACTAACCAGATATGGATCATTCTTAATGTTTACCCTGCCACCCGTCAGATAGGACCACAATTCTGGTATTTTGGATCAGAGATGCAGAAGTTAAATGCAGACTCTGTCTGCAGTAACCTTTAGATACTTCAGCTTTTATGAAGGTTCATTTGACCTTTGACCCTCCCCTGTGTGACTGAAGAGTAGGTACTGCAGAGTTATGTCAGGATAATGATGCAGCAGGGCACATGCATACACTATGCTTTTGGCATGGAACTTTATGATCAGCAGAGCACCCTTTCAGAGATGGATTACTGCACAATTGTATTTATTACAAATCAGCAAAGCTCAAGCAAACTCACCTTCACTAGATGGTAATCCTTCATGTGCAAGGGATAGGTGGAAAGCGAGAGAGAGTGCTTTATCTGGATATAGTACACCGCAAACTGCTAGTGTATTTAAATTTGCTCAGCAGTGTCAAATTGTTTGCTTTATTCATGGGCATAAGAATACTTTTCACCAATCACATTGTGTACCTTTTATTTACTTTCTTTATTTAATCATAAATGCTGCAAAAAGTGTATATACATAAAGCTTTTTTTGTTTGGTAACATGGGTAGTTTTAAGGTATTCAGGATTCAAGAGAGAAAACAAACATACAAGAGGACTTTGAGAAGAAGAGAAGAGAAATTGGGAATTGAAAGAGCTTTGTACCACTGAATAATGACTTCTGTAGGTTGTGTGAGTTAACCATGTGTTAATGTGGGGCGTGGCTAACTGGCCATGGAATAGGACGTGCTGCGTGAGGAGCTCCTGATGATCCGACTCTATTTTTGCCAAATTTACCTGCTGAAACTGCAACGAGCGCCTAGAACTTTGAGGGTCAGGTGTCGGAAGCCGCACGCTAAGTGAAGTTCGCTGGAGAAGCTCATAGTCCCCGAGAATCGTGAGATATACATGGTTTTGTCGGTGCGATTGTGTGGCTGCTTCGACACCAAGATGGCGGCTAACAAAGGAAAGGCCTCCGAGGAGAAACAAAACTGATTCCCCGGACCTGCGGGACGCGGCTGCGGTAAATTGCCTGGAGAAGTAACACAATTGGGTGATATGGCAGAGTGGTCGAATCCATGAGAGCGCCCGACCTGACACGCGTGAATGGAGCCTCAGCGATCTCACCGCAGGAGGAGATGACATTGGAGGCCTGGGTGACGAGGCCTACGGAAGTTGCATGGGGAGTGTGAGGCCATAGCCCATCCGCAAGATAATTCGAAGTGCCATCTCGAATGTGCGTTAGGTGACCTGGAAGCCAGACCATTGTCGGACCGAGGACGGTGCGACAGCAGCACTAAAGCGGGGGCGTACAGGAGCAGCGGGAAGCGCCATGTCGGCGAAAGGGTTGAGAGTCAAGACCAAGCAACCCACAATGGAGACTTTCTTGAGAACGCAACGGACCCCCTCAACATCAGTACAGAGCGCGATCGAGACCCCTGCGGAGGATGCCCCTGAAGGGGATAAGCACCAGATCCTAGAAGCTATAACGGGGCTAAGCGCTAAATGGGACTTGGCAATGGCGGATCTACGCACAGCTCTGGAGAATAAGATCGATGCTGTGGGTACAGAACTCACCCTGCTACGTCAAGATGTTAGGGCACTTGCAGAAAGGACCAGCGGTTTGGAAAGTGGGGTGAAGATTAATACAGATGTTAGCACGAGCAATGCGAAGGAGATTCATGTCTTAAAACAACAGGTCGCTAACTTGGAAAATCGTGTGGAAGAGGCGGAAGGAAGGGCGAGGAGAAACAACATTCGCGTGGTTGGCCTTCCGGAGGGAGAAGAAGGCCAAGATCCTACAAACTATGTTGAAAACATGATCCTGCAAGGGATCGGAGCTGGTAACCTTTCGCAGGGATTTACGGTGGAGAGGGCGCACCGCGCCCTGATGAGGAAACCCCGTCCGGGGGCCCGGCCGAGACCGATCATCACGAGGATCCTGAATTACAGAGATAGAGAAAAGATCCTCGAATATTTTCGTAAGGGCGGCACGATAGAGAGAGCATCCACCAACATCACAGCATATCCGGGCTACACGATGCTGGTACAGAGGCAGAGGTACAGCTACGTAGCCGTCAAAAGGAGGCTGAGGGCAGCAGGAATCAGATATATGCTTCTGTACCCGGCACGATTGAAAGTGCTACATAAGAACAAAGCGCTATTTTTCGATACCTCTGAAGATGTTGTCGCATGGCTGGACCTGCAGGGCTGCCTGGAACAAGAAGCGGATCGGGATCGTCAGGATCATACCAAATGAAGATTCAGTAAGGAGAAGGACCCTGATTGTATGGAGAAGCTGTGGCTAACTGCACTTTGTACACAATCTGAGCCTGGTGCTCGATTCGGACTGGAATATAGTGAGTGTAACTGTAATCGGTAACGGTTTGGCAATTGATTGTGTAATGTTTTTTGAAAGGAGCAACAGAATGCGGACGACCTACCCCAATAGACTATTAGTTTCAGCGGCCATTAGGGTGGCTTTATCCTACTGAGCCCTGAGTAGAAGCTTGCGCTCGGCAGGGCTAGATGTGGGGGTGCCTGAGATCCAGGAATGGAGCTGGGTAACGGTTGGGGAGGGTATTGTTGGGGGTGGGGTGGGTGGGCAGAAAGTTGGGGGATGGGGAGTTGAGTGTGTGCGTGGTTATGGGGAGTTTAAGTTTGGTTTCGAGCCTATTTGGGAGAATCAGTTTGTGGTTCTTGCGGTGCATGAAGGGACGTAATCGATGGAGGATCGGGTGGGTGCTTATTAACGACCTATGGGGGACCTCAGGATAATAACGTGGAACGTCAGGGGCCTTAACAGCTACCTGAAAGGAAACAAGATCATGATGTATCTGAAAAGGCAGAAAATAGACATTGCATTACTACAAGAAACGTACTCGACGCGGGAGAAGTTGGACCTAGTTAAGAGAAAGTGGAAAGGGACTGTAGTGGGCTCGCCATACTCTGCATATGCCCGGGGGGTGCTAATCTGGGTGGCACCGCATGTCCCGTTCAAATTGACACAAGAGGTGGTTGAAATGGATGGAAGGATGGCTATACTGCGGGGGCTGGTGGAGAGCAGGGAGGTATGCATAGTAAACACGTATGCCCCCAACCAAAACACAGCAGCATATTTCAGAGCCCTTTGTACCAATCTTAGTGTGTGTATGGGGAGCGCGTTTAACGCTCACCTGATTCCCACGGAGGCGCAGGTTTGGCTTCGAGTGCTGATGCTTCTTCAATGGTGAAGCGCAGGACTCTGAAGATGGACAGGAAGGGCCCCTCTACTCTGGCTTCTCTGGCTCGCAAGAATATTCCCCTGTGCGTGAAAAGGGAGTATTACCTACTGACTTAGTTATGCTCAAGCCTCCCACTCTCTTCCAACCCTCCTCGATACCCTTCCACGATTCCCTGTGAAGTCTCACCTTAGGGTCAGGAAGGATGAGCTCTCCATCCTGCTTCTGATGCAGGGGCGCATTGAAACCCAGTTACTTCACTGGATTGAGGATTGATGGGAGTTCTGGTAAACTTGACTATTCAGGTAAGGCGCTGTAAAAGTTCTGCTGCAAGTTCAAAAGTCCAAGCTTAAAAATAATGTTCATTGTCTTGTTGCAGCAAGCGCTAATGCTTATGTCTTTTTCCCCTTAGGGGCCGGGGTTCGGAATGCCCGAAGTGAAACGTGCAGTTCCAGTAAATGACAGGTAAGTTCTGGATGAGCGCTCGGGTAATGTCTTTGCATTCGCTCATTCAATGTCTTTGTCTTTTTTCCCCATAGGGGCCGGGGTCCGGAAAATGCCTGGAAGCGGCAAGACCCGAAATGAAATGGAAATGACCCAACAAGTAAGTCATAGAAGGAAACTGAGCTTTTCTTTCCTTCTCTCACCTTGTTCTTGTCTTTTTCTCTCTAGGCTCTGGGAAGTGGCTGTGGATCCGGATGATCGCTGCTGAAGATGGAGGCGTCCAGGATAGGTGAGAGAAATGCAGCGCTGCAGCGATCGTAGCGAAATGCTTTTAAAAATGATGTCTTCTTTTTCAGGTTCGTCGGTGTGATGTCTCCGTGGTGCTGATTTAGCAGGTAAGGTCTTTTGTCTCCCTTTGCAGGTGACCCAGGATACTGACAGGCATGGCTGAGGTCCAGATGCAGGTGCTGACACGGGTAGCGTCCAGCTGCGAGGAGCAGAACAACGCGAAGCGTGAGTTGCTGATCGGGTGTGGTTTAAATAGCTTTGGGTGAAGTTCCAAGTGTGTATCCTTCCACTGATCAGGTATGTATCCTTCCCCGACCACACCCGGGTGGAAAGTAGTCCCACAGGTAAAGTAGTTCCATTCAGGCCACAAGAGGGCCTGGATGTAGCAGCATGGTCTGCATCAGGTAAGTGCACATTAAAACACTTGAACACATGTCTAGCTTTATGAGCCTGGCGCCTAAGGTGCCAGGACAGGGGTCTAACATGAGCCTGGTGCCTAAGGCGCCAGGACTGCATCCAAAGGGCCCCAGCTTGGGCCCGCTGGCACTCCCCTGGGGGAAATGATGCCTGCCTCTGGGGTTGCTGGGTCGGACCTGGCTCCTTGGAGGTAGGCATCATGACAGCGCGGTGATCTGGGACGGGGACTTCAATTGTGTGTTGGATCCGGTGGTGGACAGATCAGATGACAAGGTGGGCAAGCCTAGCCCAGCGGCGAGAGCGTTGCGGAAGCTGCTAACTGATTTTGGTTTTACAGATGCGTGGAGGATGAAACATCCCTCTGAGAGGCAATACTCACACTATTCAGCCCCGCACCAACTGCACACTAGGCTCGATTACGTCTTTGTCACAGCAGATGTGATGTCCGAGATTACTCAAACCAAATACAAGGCCAGGGTCCTCCCGGATCATTCGCCCCTGATCCTCGGATGGCAATATTGCCCCCCGAGGGCGAAAACCCCTACATGGCGCCTCCGAGCGGAGGCGCTCAAAGATCCAATCTTTAGAGAAGATATTATAAGAGAGGAGATTACTAACTTTTTTGTGGAAAATATGGGAAGCGTTGACTCTGCGGGCACACTATGGGAAGCTTTTAAGGTGGTGATGCGGGGGGCGGCCATTGCTAAGTCAAGAGGGTTACAGGGTGGGGTCTTGGCTGACCTACAGAGGGCAGAAACTGAGCTAGAAACAACGTTAAAGAGGGAAGATGGAGACACGGAGCTGGTACTCCAACTACAGCAACAATGTGCAGGGCACTGGGAAAGACTCTGCAATCTTAATTATAAGAAATATGTTGAGAGGCAGCACGCGGGGGGAGACAAGACAGGCCGCCTTTTGGCCTGGCTATACAAAAGCGAGACCCCTAAGCCTCCGATTAGGACTATTATTAGGGAGGACGGAGAAGAGGTGGCCACGCAAGAGGGGGTTAACAAAGAATTTGTGGAATATTACAGAGTGCTGTATGGAGATGATGAGATAGGCGACAGCGCACGATAACTGAAACGTTAGAAGACATAGGGCTGCCCAAGATAAGCGACGAAGAGAGGGAGGAGTTAGATGAGCCAATCACGTTGGAGGAATTAGAAGAGGTAGTAAAGCAGCTGCCCACTTGTAAGGCCCCAGGGGCAGATGGGTTCCCCAGCGAATTTTATAAAGTATACAAGGAGGAAATCCTCCCCCCAATGCTGGACATGTTGAATGAAGTGTTTGAGATAGGACGGTTGCCTGAGTCACTTAGAGAGGCGATTATAATACCGCTGCCCAAGCCCAATAAACCGGAGCACAGATGTGGTTCCTACAGGCCCCTGTCGATGCTCAATCAAGACAGCAAGATTCTCACAGCTGTCCTTGCAAATCGATTGCGGAAAGTGATTGGCAGACTCATACATCCTGATCAGACGGGTTATGTCCCGAGCAGGAACATTACACATAACCAGAGGCAACTTCATCGGGTGGTCGAATGGGGTAATAAGAACGAGGGTGAGATGGCAATAGTGTCTCTAGATGCAGTCAAGGCTTTTCATTCGGTCAAGTGGTCATGGCTATTGGCTGCTTTGGAAGGATATGGTATGGGGCCGTGCTATATCAGGTGGGCCAAGATGTTGTATAGTGAGCCGCTTGCCAGGGTCTGAACTGGAGCGGTGATATCCGAAAGATGGCAACTTGGCAGAGGCACCAGACAAGGGTGCCCCTGGTCCCCGATGCTTTACATCTTGGCCCTGGAGCCTTTGGCGATATGCCTTAGGGCACAGTATGAGATGATTGGCATTGAGGTGGGAGGGGAACGACACTTGATATCCTTGTACGCGGACAATCTGTTGCTGTACTTGCAATACCCAGAGGAAAATCTCTTATACATACTTGAAGTGATGGAAAGGTATGCAGAGTTGTCGGGCATCTCGGTGAACCCCCAAAAGTCTGTCATATTCCCATTAGGTAGCTATAAGGGGATCCCTGCAGAAGGACTACCGGTGCTACAGGTACCGTGGGTAACAAGCTCTTTTCGCTATTTGGGCATAGATATATATCACACGGCGCAAGATGAACACAGACACAATACGGAAGTAGCCGTCGAGAAAATCAGAAACAGCATGCAGTTCTGGGCAAGATTGCCCTTGGAGATGATGGGGCGGGGGGCTATGCTCAAGATGGTAGTTCTGCCCAGGCTTTTGCATTACTTTAGTAATATCCCATACATAATACCCAAGAGGTTTTTTAGTAAATTGAACAGCAGGTGTAGGGATTTCTTGTGGCACGGTACCCGAAATAGGGTGGCGTTCTGGAAACTGCCGAACTTTTATGAAAAAGGAGGTATTAGGCTGCCCCATTTTGAGGTCTATTATTTGGCGGGACAGTTGCAATATGTGGCTAAGTGGCTTTCCGATGAAGGGACCCCTGAGCACAGGGTGCTTGGCCAGGACTGTGCCCCGTTTTATTGGAAAGAAATAGTCTGGCTGTCCGAAACTGAAATAAGGGGGCGCCCTGCGATGTTGAAGCTTGGGTGGAAAATTTGGCGTAGGGCTTGTCGCCTAATGGAGGTCCCATACCCGTGCCTCCCGCAGATACCGTTGGTTGCTTTGACAGGAGGGGATGATCAGCTAAGGGCAATTGTTAGGACCTACTGGGAATCGGTGGGGCTGGCAACGCTAGGCGATGTTTGGCAGGAGGGATCCATTAAGGAGTTTACAGAACTCAATGAAGAGGCGGGGCTACACACAGGGCAATATGTCACATACATTAGATTGGTGCGAATGATTAAGAGCACCTGGCCGGAAACAGTTTTGATAGAAGAACCAGATGCAGTTTTGGAAGCAATGTATGATATGTCTGAAGGGGGTCATGAGATCTCGAGACTGTATGAGATGGTGATGGCTAAGGTGGGTAAAGATTTGACGCATCTGAGACTGGACTGGGAGATGGAAGTGGGGGCCCCGATGGAGGATGGGATGTGGGAGCGTGCCCTGGGTTACCACAAAAAAGTATCTAGAAATGCCAGATTAAAACAAATTCAGCTGTATGTAACGCATAGGGCATACATGACCCCTTTGAGGATATCTAAGTTCCGAAATGCTGGCATACAAGTGTGTCCTAAATGTAACCTGGAAAACGCTGACATGACACATATGTTTTGGTCGTGCCCGATTATTAGGTGCTACTGGAGTGATGTGGCGCAGAAACTGGCCGATAAAGGGGTTACTCTTGTCATAGACACGGCTTGGGCCTGCTTACTGGGCGGGTTCCCTAGGCCACGGAAACTCAAACATATTGAGAAACTAAGAAATCTGGCGTATGTGCTTGCGAAACGTAGGATCGCCATGGGGTGGAAGAAATGCCACAAACCTAAGGTGGATGTATAGTGGAAGGACTTACAGAAATGGGCGGAGGCTGAAACGGTGGCATGGCAAGATGCGAGCAGCCGGGCTGATGAGGGGGAGGTGGGCACCCTAATGGCCTGGAAAACGCTAATAACAGAATTGTTTGGAGTAATATCAAACCCAAAAGACTCCGAAGAGGACGAAACTCGGCCGCATGTGCCAAACACTGAAAGAGATGGACAAATAGGCTCACGGGGGGAGGGAGGGAGGGATAATGGGAGCAGTGACTACTATAACTTGATGTGTAATTGAACCATTATTATTATGCTGCTTGTTTGGTTTTCATTGTTTTGTTTGTATAAAATCAATAAAAGAAATTAAAAAAAAACAAAAACAGGGGGTGAGGAAGAGGTGGGGACCCTGATGGCATGGAAATCAGTGGTAGCAGAACTGTTTGGAATGATACAAGATTTGTCAGAATCCACTGAAAATGAGACCCCGCCACGCGGTGCAGATACAAAGTGAATGGAATAAATAGGCTTGTATGGGGGGGTGGGATAAGGGGAGCAGTGATGAAAATTATGTAATGAACAATGTTATTGATATTTGCACTGCAAGTTTGGTTTGTATTGGTTTTGTTTGTTAAAAATGCAATAAAAAATGTTTAAAAAAAAAAAAAACATGTATTAATGTGTTGTTGAAAATAAAAGAGTTTCATATATGTTAAGTTAATAGGAAAATGCCGGAGAGTTTGGATACCTTTAGGAGCAGTTGATCTTCTTCCAATGTTTGTCTTCATTGGTAGGATTTCAGTAAAAGGTGGCCTGTCAAATGGAGGTATGCTCTTTCAGACACCCACCCATGTATAATAACGTGTGTTCAGTGCAAAGAAAAACACAATGATTTATTGTTTCGGAAACATTTTGTTTCGGAAACATTACTGTGTAATACTTGAACTTTTGCATTACCTAATAAATATCAAGAGTTAATGAAGTCGTTTATTCACAATAGTACATGACAGATGACTCCTACTAATTTCTGATACAATAATGTCCTTTTTTTAGAATCTTTAGATTACCTAACTTCCTTGTTTTCCAGATCAACAACCTAGTTCATTCATTTATTCATTTATTCATTTATTCATTTATTTTGTAATTTTCTATAGTGCATTTCACCATGAATATGGTCCCAACGTGTTTTTGTTTGAACGCCCTTGGGTAGACCAGGGTCCAGAAATTTGGGAAAGGTTTGGGAGGTGGTATTTTGGATGTGTGCATTTCAGCCATTATAGTTAAGCGAGGGTGGCCAGGACCCTGGTAGTCACATATGTCTAAAAGGAGTGTTTATGGGCGCAGCAGAGGAATACTATGGACTAAGAAGGGATTGTGTTTAAGGCGATAGAGAGGTATGTGGGAAGATACAGTTCACATTTCTGTCATTAAAAGTAGCTTCATTCTTATGACAGAGGTGATGTGCAGGAGTGTTTGTGTAATATGTTGATGCATGGTGTATGGACTGAAGCTGTGCCTTCCACTAAGCTTCAAAGTTGCAGTGTGTGAGGGGAGAAATAGGTTAATTGTACAATCAACATTTAGAAATTCCTGGGTTCCATTGATGTACAAGGAGCATTACTTTGTCTCACAAGAGATTTAAGTGCTTGATGAGTATAATACTTGCGCTGCGACAGGTTCTTAGAGAGAGAAATTGCCATCCTACTTCCTTCTATTGTGCGAACAAGGACCCCGTTTCAAAATTGTGTGTGGCGGCCTGGCCTACCATCCTGTGCTTTAGAGTTACCCGCCATGTCAACATTGAACGTCGGGTCTGAGGTGCATGGTTGTCCTCCTTCAGCACAATCAGCTTGATATTCTCTTTTTAATTATTCTAATTATTTTTAAGTGCGATACTGAAGAAGAGATTAGTGGCTGACATGGGCATCGGGGTGTGGGGTGCGGGCTGGGAGGGTGGTGGAAGGCGGGGGGACTACTGGCTGAAGCGGGTGTGCCAAACCCATTGGTGGGTGTGGAGGGGTGGGGGGTCATGAGGTCCGGCAGAATAGCCAGGTTTTGAGGGCTTTCTTCAAGGCCAGGTGATCCTCTATGATGCGGAATCCGAGGGGAAGGTGAGTTCCAGTGTGTGGGTGTGAGGACAGAGAAGCAGGCACCTCCTAGTCTGGAGAACCGGAAAGGACAGACTACCAGAAGGTGTGCAAAGCCTGATCGAAGGTGTCTGGTGCGGTAGTAGCAGGAGAGCTTGTTTTGGAGAAATTACGGTCCTTTCTTGTGGATTGCGCAGTAGATAATGCACATGGTCTTGAAAGAGGTCTTTAGCAAAACAGAAAGGTGATGGCTGGAAGGTTTTGAATTAATCATAACCATGGGCAAAGCTCTGGGCAACCCTCCAGACCATCGTTTTTCAGCCTGCCAAGCCATTACAGAAGGGGAAAAACCATATGCAAATCAGGCTTAGTCCTACCCCAAAAGGGGCAGTCCAGCCCGAACTGCTAGCTCACATCCCTTTTGCACGAGACCACAAGCATCCCCGGACATGTTTCAGCCTTGTTGGGCGTCATCAGTGAGGAGTAGCTTGGGTCTCTTGGCCCGGCAGACTCGCGACCCATGTCTAGGCATACCAGTTCCACTCGAGGTGACTTTAGCAAAACAGAAAGGTGATGGCTGGAAGGTTTTGAATTAATAATAACCATGGGCAAAGCTCTGGGCAACCCTCCAGACCATCGTTTTTCAGCCTGCCAAGCCATTACAGAAGGGGAAAAACCATATGCAAATCAGGCTTAGTCCTACCCCAAAAGGGGCAGTCCAGCCCGAACTGCTAGGCACTTCACTTTTGCACGAGACCACAAGGATCCCCAGACATGTTTCAGCCTTGTTGGGCGTCATCAGTGAGGAGTGAGGAGTAGCTTGGGTCTTGAAAGAGGTCTGCCAACTGATCAGCATCCAGTGGAGCATCCTGAGCACAGGGGGGATGTGTACCCTTGGGGAGGGTGCAAGGAGGAGCCATGCTGCAGAGTTTTGAACCTATTGGAGCATTCTTAGTTGGTAAGTGGACATGCCTAGGTAGAGGGAGTTAGAGTAGTCTAGTTGCGAGAGGATGATGGGGAAGGAGTGCTGTTTTGCCACAGATTAGGATTTTGTATTTTTCCAGGGTTGATGAGGAGGTAGTTGTGTGTCATCCACATATCAATGTTTGAGAGGCAGGATAAGTGGTCTGGGTGCGACGAGGAGGGGGAGTTGGGAACTTGAGGATGATCTAGTTGTCATCTGCATTGTTGTAACACTTGAGATTGTAGGAACAGATGAGCTTGGGGAGGGGTAAAAGGTAGAGGTTGAACAGGAGGGGGAGAGGCAGGCTCCCTGGGGGACTCTGTGCCGGACTGGGTGGGGGCAGAGGAGAAAGGAGCTAGAGAGATGATTAGGGATTGGGTCTGAGAGGAAAGCGGATATCCATTTGAGGGCGGAGTCCCTTATGCCGAGGTCAAAGAGTCTTCATGAGGATGGAGTGGTTAAACATTTTGAAGGCTGCTGAGAGGTCAAGGAGGATGAGAGCGGTGCAGTTCTCGGAGTCTGCTGTTCTTTTCAGGTTGTCCCAGATAGAGACCAGGGAGGATTCAATTCCATGGAGGGGTTTGAAGCCAGACTGACCAGTGTCCAGAAGGCCATGGGCTGAACTGGGAGTTGGCCGTGAAGTCTAGTAATTTGGCTATGAAGTGGTTGTTGGAGATTGGGCAGTAATTGAAGGGGACAAGGGGGTCAAGAGAAGACTTTTTTACGAGTGGCTTGACATTCAAGGTTTTATATTCCAGTGGGAAGATACCTGTTGTCAGAGAGTGGTTGATTGTGGATCTGGTGAGGGTGCCTGCAAATGTGCAGGAGAGGATGTTTTTATGGAGGGCCAGTGGGCACAGATCTCTTGGGAACCTGAGGAGTGGCCAATGGATAGAAGCTTTGAGAACTCACAAAGGGAGATGGCAAAGAAGGATTAGAAAATGGTCTGAATTTGGCCTTAGGGAATAGGGGCTCTCAGTATAGGTGGGGACAGGGTTACTAGTTTGGCATGGATGGTGAGGTTCCTATCAATGGCTGTGTTGAAATAATGGTTGGAGTGGGTGTCTCACAGTGCCTGGGAGACGATGGGCAGAGAGGAAGAGGAGAGGGGCCTTGAATGCTGCTATAATGTTGTGGAGTTCTATGCATGGGTTGTTTTCATTGCTGATGGAGGAGGTGTAGAAGGCATGTTTGGCTTTCTTGATTTCAATTATTTTCGCTTTCATCTGTCTAGCTTTAGTGACTTTGTTTTGGGGGAAGGGTTGGTCCGCCGGTGTTGTTCCAGTCAATGGTTGAGGGTTTTGAGGAATTTGAGGTTAGGGTTTAAACACCTGGGTGAAGGGCCTGTGTGGGTGGATGACAGTTTTGTGGGCGCTACGGGGGACAGAGTGTCTGAGAGCCATTGTTCGAAGAGGTCTGGGGTAGGGGTGCCATCATTGAGGGAGAGATTGGACAGGGAGGTGAGTAGGGTGAAGGAAAGATCATGGCCGATGTGTACCTTGTTCCAGAGTGGGATCTTGGGGGCAGCGGAGGGGGGCAGAGGGCAGGGTGGGCAAGGGGTCGTGGCAGTCAGGGCTGAGAAGAAGATTGCAGATTGATCAGCCAAGATGAGGGTCAGGTGAGGATGGAGGTGATCAAGTTGGACGAGCTGGACTCTACATCTAGTGTTGCCCATTGAAGCGTTCTGTTCCCAATTCTAGAATCTTTTCATGTGTCATGCACTGTGGTGATGACTCAATCTGTGGCCCTTGACATAGAAAACTCATATAGGTGTATGTCAGAGATGAGCTGTAGCATTTTCTGTGGAATCAACCTGTACAACTGCCAATATTCCACTGCTCTTGGCAATGTTGATGAGGACAAGCTACTCAAGTTGCTCCCCGTTCCCTGTTTACATAATTTCCATTCCAAATTAAACTGAAGATGCATGTTTCTATGTCTTCCTATCTGGTAAGACATTTTCCAATTTTTCAGACTGTGCCCCAAGGCATGGGGCTGATCAAATGCAAAAAAGGAAGCATAAACTAAATTAAATGAATTCAAAACTCCCCAAGTGGCATTACTATTTCTACACAACCATGGACCTTTGTAAAATGTACTGCAGTTCTCATATTAAATAAGCTGCAGAGCTTTGTGCATGTTCTTCAGGAGTCAACTTACAACCATTGTTGTTGTCAGATCTATGTAGATGGAAATTTTATGGTGTTAGGAAGAAATATTGTTCTGTTGGCTAACAATTAGAAGCAGTGAAAACCGTAACATTATTGGTACTAGAATTGTAACCCATGGCTTTTGAAGTTAGCCACACTAGAATTGCAATGATTTAATTCCTGTTGCTTTTTAAGTTAGCTGCACTAGAATTGCACTAACTTGGTTCCTGCTGCTTTTGAATTTAGCCACACTAGAACCGCACTGACTTGATTTCATACTGCTTCTGAATTCAGCCACAGTAGAACAGTACTGAATTGGCATCCGCTGTTTTGATTTTAGCCACACTAGAATTACAGTGATTTAGTCAACACCTCTTTTGAACTTAGCCAAACTAGAATGGTATAGATTTAGTTAACGCTGCTTTTGAATCTACCCACACTACAACTATACTAACCTGGTCCCCCTGCTTTTAATTTAGCAACACTAAAATTGTAATAATTTGGTGAATGATGCTTTTGAATTTGGCCACACTATAATTGTACTGAGTTAGTAAATGCTCTTTTGAATTTAGCTGCACTAGAATTTTACTGATTTAGTTGTTTCGATTTAGTTTAGATGCATGCCTCCACAATCCATACACCAGTACCAAAGAAATCACGGGACAATACAGAATGAAGAACTGACAATAAAACTACTCATCACACAAAACCAACTAACAACCCCTTTCCCTTTTCCACACCCTCCAACCTCTCACGTAACACACACACCTAGATGGCTAGGGAAACAACCCACAGAAAACTTGCAAACCACACCCCTCTCTAATCATACTACAAACCCAATACCTGCAGACAACCAACAACTCAGACGCTGTACTCTACCCTTACAGACACAACACGCCCAGTGCACATAACAAAGCACACCTGGAAAGCTCAGATGGACAGATGCCAGTTTCTCCTTGTTCTGCATGCAATAACAGATGAGTAAAAACTCTATCCTATACCTCTCTCTTCCTCACCATCCACTTTTCTTACAGAGCCACGTGAGTGCCTTGAGACCATACAAATGGCAGCAGTGTTACATAACATAACATAACATAACTTCACTCAGCCAATTTCTGAGTTTGCAAAATACAGATAAAGTGTGCCACAATTCCCCAAAATTAGGTTTTTCTTTTGTAAAGTATAAATGATGACCAATAATCTAAATAGGCAAACACTTCCAGGAAAGATGCAGACAGTCACCTAATTAAATTTTGCCAGTGACCTTCCAGCTGATACCTGACACCTCACATCCTTCTTTATTCCTCCTTCCTTTACATTGATGACTCCCTCCCCCCAAGTACTTCTCCAAGATTACCAAAATAGGAGACACCCTGTCTACCCTGCCCACCCTACCATTGATAACCACCTGATCCTTCTCTCTTCCTCTTCAACCGCCCACATACTTGCCACAATGACCCATTCCAATCTGTAGTTGCTAATACAGTCCTATTTTGTTCTTTGCATTCTAGGACTTGTAGCTCCACATCTCTCATTTTAAAGCTTGGACTACAAGTCCCAGGATGCAAAGAAAAACAGGACTGGATAAGCACCTACAGATTGGAATGCGTCATGTTGGCAAGTGGGGGTTGAGTTTAGAGTGTAAAGGTCAGATTAGGATTTTTTGACACAGAACGGAGGACACTTGTTTGTTTAACATACTGACACAGATTTTCCTTAGTTTTGTTGAGGCAGAGAAAGCTTCCCCAAGCCTTCTTATTATTTTCTTATCAATAAAAATATCAAAATTGGATCCAAATTGACCAATGTGTCAGAGTCTTACTCTTGGTCCCTTACAACATTCAAAGGTAAAGCAAACCTGTTAAGTGTTATTACATGATTAGACTGGCCTTCTTTGATGCAACCATTTGGGATGTACCTCCTTACTGTGGCATGGCATTTGTTACTGTGAATCAAGGGTAAAGCTAAAATGATAAGTGTTATTGCATGGCTAGACTGGCCAACATTGGTGTAGCAAGTCTGCATATTCTTCCTTACGGTGGCATGTCATTTCCTGCTGGGCATCAATTGTAAAACAAGTATGATAAGTAATATTATGAGGCCACAATGCCCAATAGTGATGGCTCCAATCGGGCTATATGTTTTTGCTGTGGCGTTGCATTTTTACTGGCCATCAAGTATAAAGCAAACATGTTAAATGTTTTTGCAAGGTTAAACTGTCCTACACTAGCTTGTTTTCAGTCTGAGCAGGTTTTCTTACTGTGACATGATATCTTTTTTTTTAACGAAGCATCAAGTGTAAAGTAACATGATATGTGTTATTATGTGAATAGACTGGCCTACATTGCTGTATCCAGTTTGCCCACATATTCTTATTGTGGCATGACATTTTTTTAACTGTGAATCAAGGGTAAAGCAAACATGAGAAGAGCTATTACATTGCTAGACAGGCCTATATTTGAGAGACCAGTTTGATTATGCATGCTTACTGTGTGTGACTTGGAATTCTTTACTGGAAAAGCCAACAAGAGTACATTCTTAAATGGTAATGTGCTGTACCACTTTGAAGTGTTTTCAATGCGCTCAATGGAATTACCAATACACATGTTAAACAAAATAACCAGACAGAGCCAAGGGAGATGGTAAAATACAGCTTTTATCTCAATGAAAGAAAAGCAAGGAGTTATACAGCTATCAAAATAGATGCAGGCAGAATCACAATTTCTCTTGTGTTTACAGAGTTTATGTACCTTTTTGTACATCATCTATGACATCATCATACGTGGCATTTTACAAAACGTATTAACGGGAGGGATTGGATTAGGGCAACATATCTACTTATAAAATCATATAAGTGTTAACATCTCATTAGCTGCCACTTGCCTGTAGGATACGCCCTGAGCTACTTATACATGCGTAGCATACTGATTATAGCAGAGAATATGGAAGAAGACTGGTTACTGCAACTTTGTATGTAAAAGTGCATGGCAGGCTTTATGATTGGTTGGCAACCACATCCAACCTTGTACTTTCGGCTTGTTTAGCAGCACGCGAGTAGAAATGAAACCTAGGTGCACGAGATGCATCAATTCATTTCTTGTTTTCCTAATGAGTCCATCATATGTCATTGACTTATTTCTTAGCCAAGGCCTTCTGTTTGTAGTTGACCTCATAGTCTGGTGACTGTTCTGGAACATTGATGGGGTATGAACAGACCACTATTTCCATTAGAACTTTAATGAATAGCCCTTGTTTTCGACTTCTGGGTCACATGTTAGAAGACCACGATTTTGTCAATTTCAACCTTTTATTTAGGACTAATTGATTTTATTAAACAGGTTGCCATTACCCTCTCTGGCCCTTAGAGACTTGCTCACTCCACCTCACACAGGCTTTTTCCCTCATGATGGTTCAGCACTTGGCACTTACAAATGTCCTTATCTCTCCTAATCTTACCAGAAATATGTCTGACGCATGTAGTCCGTTCCTTCGACTCCCTTTGTGCCTTGCGCCAATCTCTCGAAATAGCCCTCTTGATCCTTGGCAAAGGTACTCCCTTATTCCGCACGCAAAAGCAGCTACTTCATCAGTTCTCGAATTTGCAATCCAAGGCTCGTCTTTTGAGGTAAAAGGGTTGATTTTTAACACAGAGCGTCGTCCATTTTCTTCCAATGGCCATCCTAAACATTGTATAGATACTGCTTTTTAGCTAGCTTCTATATATCTTTTCTACCTTGCGTTACAGCGTATTTACAGTTATAGGTCAGCACATTATTTCATCTTCTTACATTCACGATTACTATTTTTTTTTAGTCACATTCTTCTCTTTGTGCTTCAGTGACATTGCCGATTATAAGTATTTTCATATTGTTTCAGCATAGGTTCATACATCTCCTTTATGACATAATTCGGTCATCTTCAGACTTTGTTTGGAGTTCATCCATATAACTCATAATCACATGCTGACATCCTGGTAGTGGGCACCCTTCCTGGCAGCATCCTTCCACTGTCTCAACATGAGGGTATCTTCTGAATGGCTGTCTGAGTGCATATCATCTTTCATATAATCAACGTGACATGCACATGTCGCATAAACTTGTGCATGGGTTCCTAATTGTAGCTCTTTGTCTGCTACTGCAATTAGACACTGGTCAGGGGGCGGGGACCAGAGAAGAGGCATCCTCCTACTCCTCTACATTAATACTGGCATATATTGGTGTAGCCTGCATGCACATGTTTGGATGTATTATAAACAAATTATTATTATATCCAGAATGAAAATGTATTTTATATTGGCAAATACGGCAAAAGGCATCATGAAAATGCAATAGTAAATTAATCTGTGCATTGTTCATGACTTGAATCTGTTCAATGTTCTATGTACTGCTATACAAAATCTATTGCACACTGTGCAGTGTGCCTATTTACCCATTTCTTTCACAGAAAGTGTGCTGTAAAATACACCATCTCACCCTATATGTTTAAATCTTCTTATGTGGACAACGCCCCTGAACCCTTCTTGGGCAGTTTGAGTTCCCTCATTATGCTTGGTCACTCCTTCATATTCATGGAAAACATTTAGACCCCTCCAAATAATAGAATTTATCAGTTTCCACAGGAAGCATGGAATGGCCTAGCTATGGTTTATGAGGGTACACGTACGCTGCATTCAGAACACTCAGATTGGCTCACCAGCTGTCTAAAATGGCTGCTGGTTGTTAATATAATGTTCAGCCTCACTAGGAATCATTGGGTTTAAGTACCATCCCAAACCTAAAATTCCAATACAGTGCTTATGTATCAATAGAATCTCTCAGTAGGGTGGCACCTCTTTTGTCTCTACCACTTCCCCTCACACACACCCTTTCATGTACAATAATGACTGCAGTAAATGTTTCTACATAACATAGTCGAATATGATAAAGCAAATGAACAAACTGCCACATAACATAGCATTTTCCCACTGATCCCCTATGCTCAAATTCTCACCCTTGACATCCATGTGTGCCTTAAATCTCCAGAGATTTTACAAAAACAACATTTCTGTAGCTTGTTTCAATAAGTAAACCTGATTCCAGCACCCAAGATCACACTACCTTCTGCTTTATTCCTATAAGTACATCCTCAAGATGAGATCAGTCTATCTGGGTAGTCAGAGTAAAACCTGAATCGACCGCCACCAAAGATAGCATATACTTACAACAAAGGGTACCGCTGCATATTTTATCTTACCTGGGCTTGCAACCATATGCCAGAAGATCTTACTTGTTCTTGCATTTCGTATATTAAGAAGCAATGGCAAAGCAGTTTTGACTTTTGTGTAGGCAAGGGACAGGCATTTTCCAGGCATGCCTGCGTAATGCTACTATGTTGCCATAAAGTAGCAGTAGATGTCAAATAGTTTTAGAACCTGCCCATATTATGGATATGCCTTCCAAATGCCTTTCTAATGCATATGCAAGATCTGAAAAGTTTGACTTTTCCTATGATCGTTTGCAACAGAAATTCAGTGCAAGAAATAGATGCAAGAGCATACATATTCCTTATAGATGAAATGGCTGAAGGATCACTTGGTTAGGGCATTTTTGTAATTACAGTTTTGGTATGGACATACATAGTTTCATTAGTCAAAATCAGTTTTGCAGAATTGTCTTTTAGATGGGCGACTAAGAAGCACAGCATTGTTTCATAGGCGCCATAATGCATTTCTAATCTCTAAATCCAAGCTGAGGGTCGAGGAAACAAAACAGCAATCAAAGTCCTCTCTCTTTTTTTTCTGATACATAGCGACACGGGGCACTTCCCGCGCGCACATTGGGCCTCATCAGCATACAGGACACTTAGGTATAGAGAGGGGTGATCTGATTGCTTCAGGATGGCAAGTCCCTCCATGGCATGGCTGCGTTATCCCGCAACGCCATTAATGTTTCACTTTTCTTCCATCTCCGGTTAACCTCAGACCCTCCAGTAGGCCTTGACCCACCTCGCGGTGTGGACTGTAATTTCCAGATCAGCAGATTCGTTTTTAGAAGGTGCTTCGTGTCTCATCATTTACGGTGTCACTTCAAGGTGCGCAGTAATATTGGCAGCTGCTCGTGGCTTGGCCCTCAAGCCCCCGAGGACCGTTCGCCATTTTATTGTTGTTTCAGTGGCTGCAGTAAGTAATCCAGGTCCTTTGCTTCCGAGCGGCTAGGGGGGGGGGGGGGGGCGCATCTGTTGCTGCGGTCTCAATATGACGGCGACCTCGTCCCGTCAAGGCAGCCTCCGTTAATCTTTTCCTTAGAAGGCAAGAGAAGAGCAAAGCGCATTCCCTTAAGAGCTTTGGGAGCTGGGACTCATGTGAGAGGCGCTTTATTTATCCGCTTTCGATTTATTTTCTGGGGTTGACTGTTGAGTGTCCTTTAAACACATTTTGTTTCCTGATGTGAAATGCATTCTGGAAAGAATACTTTTCATGTTAGGATTTAGATTTAAACAACAAAAAATAAAACGTGTCTAGGTCATGCTTTCATGTCATTTGACATGAGACGTTTGATAGAACTTATTGAAAGGCATTTCTAAAGCAAAATCAGCCGCTTCAGCAGCTAGTGAAGCACAATTCATAAATCTGAAATTGCATATTAAACTGTCGACCATCTCATGCTGCTATGGGACCTGATGCTCGAAAATGTTCCCGTAAGTGCCTGAGATGTGCACCTGCTACCTTATACCTGATTCTCAGGGAGTGCTACATTTGGGCTTTTGTTTATTACTACCCGATTTCGGGAATGCTATACAGCTATTAGTATCCCTGGGACTGCGTCACTCCAATGTACTAATATAGAGGCAGGGGAGGAGTGTGTGAGGGAGAGGAAGGACTAATGAGAGCATCTCTGCTCTGAGAGGACAAGCCAGTCATGCATAACAGGAGGCAGCGGCTGCGGTAGACCTGGGCAGGAATAGAAAGTGGAGCCATGTAAAGTGTCACGAGCATGGCAAACAGGAAGGCAGTCAGTGAGTGGGGCAGAAGTAGTGGTTTAAGTGGCATTCAAAATCGAGATGGGGCTCTTACAGGGGGCATGGCCAAAAAGGGGGGGTGGCCTAATCAGCAGCATTTAGGCCAGGTAAGTTTTGTCTCTTAATTTCGGCACTGACCCCCTACCAGGTGTGATGCAGAAAATGCATTGGATGGACAGGGCCTCCATGTCCTTGTCCTGTAGTTCTTTTATCATGTGTGTTCTGTGTTATTTTCTGCACAGGAGTCGCTGGGGGATTCCTGGCAGTGCAGCTCTTCCTCTTTTTGGATTGGTGAACAGACCCTTACGATATCCTTATGGCACCCATGGGTCGGGTTGCAACCCTGTACTCCTACTGTATGTTTTTGGACACCTGTGTGTGGCCCACAGAGCAGGGTATGGGCTGGTGGCAGCTCCATGCTAAATTGGACAGGTGCTCTGAGTATCCTCCATTTCGAGATACCCAGGCCCTGCCATTGGAATCAGTTGATTCTTGATAGGAGACACGATGGCCCCCATGGCCTCTTGCTTTCTATTGCCTATAACCATGTTTTTTCAAAGTACTAGGAAGCCCTGACTCCGTCCCTTGCCCTGACTGGCTGTTGGGTGGAAGTTCCATATATGGTATTGTGGGGAAGTCCAGGCCAGACTGGCTGGAGCCTTCCCAATGACTGTATGTTGTGGGTACGCCCGTGGGGTGGGATCTGGGTGAATGGAGTGTGTGACCAATATACATTTTATGTTATGGGTGTCTAGTTTCTAGTGTGTAACACAGTGAATGAGATAGCCCTGCCCAAAACCGGTATGAATTCAGTATGGAGTGCTGAATGGCTGGGTGCTTGTCCCAATCCACATTCCGTATTGTGAGTGTCTGGATGGAGAAGAATGGCCTGTATACACTGTGAGCCTGATTGGCTGCTGGCCTGCCTAAATGTCTTTCTGAATGATAGGTTGCCTGAGTGTGATGCAGCAGAGTGAATGAGAGACCGAACAGTATTTCTGGGGGCCTCTCACTGATAGACATCGTTCAGAAGCTCAAATCGAAACTTGATGCTTACCTTGAAGCCCAGCTAGAAGAAGAAAGTTTAGCTGCTGTTTTCCTTCACCGCAATCCGAAAGCTGTTGTGCCTACAATAACTGATGCAAGAGAGGACCTGGGTAGGAGAACTCTTGCTGAGCTACAAGGGAACATTGTGTACCAGCTAACCTTCACCAAGGCTCCCTGGAAGTCAGTCATCGAAAGGCTGCCAACCCGAAACGGGTACTGCTGAGGAATCTGAAGCGAAGAGCCCGGACATTGAAGTCCATCGCCGTCGATGACCATCATCGCCGACCGGAGCTGTAGTGCTCCATTGCCTAAGACATTGAATCAAGGACTCCCTTACTCATCACAGTCGCCTGCTTTGTCCTGCCGGAGAAAGTCAAGGTTGCCGCCGAACCAAGGAGAATCTGCCGGTGGGTTATCACCACCCGAAGCCAACAAAGACACTGACGAAGATCTGAAAGCCAGCCGTGGTCGTGTTCCGATTACCTACGCCAAACACAGATGACCCGACGCCCTTGCTGGGCCTACGTTCTTTATTGACTCTATGCGGCAACAAACTATCGTCACCAAGGTGCACCCCATGCCTCATCTTCGCAGGTCGTCCATGACCGATTGTCGACAAGCACCGCAAGGACCAAAGCTGCTGCCTAGACAACATTGTTCACCCTTTTTTTCAAGGAATCTCGATGATCCGTGGCTCCTGCCTTTAAGGGAGTTGACTCAAGAAGGATTTGTCGGTGACCCGTCATCGAACTCTGCTAAACCAGGTACATTGGGGTAGTAGAAAATTTGTAGAATTAAATAAGACTCTGCTAAACAATATATGGACTGGGCTTGTCAATATATCTTATTTACAGGTGGCCCACCCAGGCGGGGGATCCTCACCCAGAACTGTGCCTAGTGGTAGGGGCCCAGTATTCTGCCAATTGTTTAACCAACTTGTTTTTGTCCCAAGTCTATTGTTGATACATATTGCTATTGATTTGTATGTCATTTGAAACTGTCAGCAGTTGGTGCATTTTAATGGAGTAAAAGAGTAATTTTGCTACCACATAGAAATTGTACGTTTATCATGATAGTATTGCTTGAGCACAAAGTGTGTTATTATGTGTGTATATAACTTCAACCTTATTTATATAAAGAACTGTGTTATCACTAACATAGTGTGTGGACATTCCTTTTTGTGGGCTTGGGGACTACACTGTACTTAAGAACCAGCCTGCATCACCTCCTGAGAGCTTAAGCTTTGATTGCTCATCCACGTTTACCAAATAGAGA